>NC_053162.1:174967383-175295383 GCF_016835505.1 Polypterus senegalus
ACATCACTTCCTTAGTTGTCACATACCTGATAAAATGGTAATTATTTTACAGTATGTTGACGTCAGTCCACGCTTTTAATGTATGATTTGTAGATATCAGCTACTGCTGAACTCTGCTCTGTACTTGTAATATTTCTATTGCATTATTATATTATATTGAGGATCACTTGTGTTTTTGTTCTGTGTATTGGATTGTATTGACCCCCTTTCTTTGGACACCCACTGCATGCCTAACCTGCCTGGACAGGGGTCTCTCTGGCTTTCCCAAGGTTTCTTCCATTTTTTCCCTACTAGGGTTTTTTTATTTTGGGGAGTTTCTTCTTGTCTTTTTAGAGAGTCAAGGCTGGCAAGAGGCAGAGCCTGTTAAAGCCCATTGTAGCATTTCTTGTGATTTTGGGTTATATAAAAATAAATAGTATTGTATAAATTGTAGATATGTGTTTCTATACTGTGTGTATGTGTGTTTTTGAATATGTATGTATAAAATATACATCCATCCATTTTCTAACCCGCTGAATCCGAATAGGGTCACGGGGGTCTGCTGGAGCCAATCCCAGCCAACACAGGGCACAAGGCAGGAACCAATCCTGGGCAGGGTGCCATCCCACCGCAGGACGGACACACACAAACACACCCACACACCAAGCACACAATAGGGACAATTCAGAATCGCCAATCCACCTAACCTGTATGTCTTTGGATTGTGGAGGAAACCGGAGCCGGAGGAAACCCACGCAGACACGGGAGAACATGCAGACTCCACGCAGGGAGGACCCGGGAAGCGAACCCGGGTCCCCTAACTGCGAGGCAGCAGCGCTACCACTGCGCCACCGTGCCACCCTAAAATATACATATACACACTTATTTATCAGTATATACAGTGCCCCCCATAAAGTTTGGGACAAAGACCCATTTTTTTCCTTGATTTTCCCCTTTACTCCACAGTTTAAAATTACAAATCAAACAGTTCAGACATGAATAAAGTGCACATTGCAGACAATTCAAGTGAGATTTGCATACATGGTAGTCAACACTTTTTCTACTTGGTCCCCCATTTCAGGGCACCATAATGTTTGGGACAGTCAGTTTCAGTTGTTGGTGATTCCACAGGTGGGTTTCATGGCTTCATAAGATAACTTTGCTGGCTTCTACCCTTTGGAGTCTGTAGTTGGCCATTTTTCAACATGAGGTGTGCCAGTCAAAGAAGCCATTATGAGTCTGAACAACAAGAATCAAACCATTCAAGACATCAGTAACACCTTAGGATGAGTAAAGTCAACTGTCTGGAATATCATGAAGAAGGAAGAACATACTGGTGGGCTCAGTAATCACAAAGGGACTGGTAGGCTAAGGACAACCTGCATTGTTGATGACAGAAGAGTCCTCACTATGATAAAGAAAAAGCCACAAACGCCTGTGCGACAGATCAGAAACAGACTTCAGGAGGCCAATGTGGACTCATCAGAGACGGCTATCTGCAGACGACTTCATGAGGAGAAACACAGAGGCCACACTACAAGATGCGCACCACAAGTTAGCCACAAAACAGGATGTCCAGATTACAGTTTGTGAAAATGGACTTAAAAAGAGCCAGCAGAATTCTAGAAAAGGGTCTTGTGGACAGACAAGAGAAAGATGAACCTGATCAGAGTGATGGCGAGAGCAAAGTGTGGAGACGAAAAGGAACTGCCTGAGATCAAAATTGTTAAAAACATGGCGGTGCTGGGGGGTGTTATGTCTTGGGCTTGTATGGCTGCCACAGGTCCTGGCACACTTCTCTTCATGATAGTGGAACTGCTGACAGCAGCAGCACAATGAAGTCTGAGGTGTGTAGAAACATCTGATCTGTTCGAGTTTCAGTAAAGGCCTCCAAACTCACTGATGGCGCTTCATCCTACAACAAGATAATGAGCCAAACCTGCTGCTGATGCAACACAGGAGTTTATCAAAGATAAAAAAAATAGAAAATTCTTGAATGTCCAAGCGAGTCACTCAGTTTAAATCCAACTGAGCGGGCCTTCCCTGTGCTGAAGAGGAGAACAAGTCCCCAAAACAAGCAGGAGCTGAAGATGGCTGCATTAGAGGCTTGGCAGAGCATCACCGGAGAAGACCCTCAGCACCTGGTGATGTCTGTGAATTGGTGACTTCAATCAGCCATTGCATGTGTGGGACTAAATATGGCAACAGTTTTAAGAGACCTGCCATTGCTGTGTGCAAAAACATATGGGGTTTTGTGTAGAAAAAGTGTGGTGTCTGCATGGCCCCTTAAGCGAAAGACTGCAATGTGCACTTTAATCACATGTCTGAATGGTTTGATTTATTATTGTAAACTGAGGAGCAGAGGGGGGAAATCAAAGAAAAATGCGTCTCTGTCCCAAACATCATGGAGAGCTCTGTAATAAAGGAAAACTCCACAGCATTGGCCTCCGCTGAGTTTTGTTACGTTGTAATAATCTTTGTCTCTATTCTGCATGGACAAATAAGGTTAAGATATTTCTTGGCATTCACTATAAAGTACGTGGTGTAAGTAAGGTAGGCTACAGAAAAATATTGTTTTTTGGGTGGTGTAGGGGTTTTGGGAAATCCATATAATAGCTGCTTGTACAGTACATGCATGTGTCGTAAAGTTGCTTGTTAATCACTACGAGTCATCATTTGTTGGGAAACATACTCCAGAGGAACGTTTGTTTTTCCTTGTTATTTGAAACTCTGTAATGAAAACGAGCAAAATTTTCAATTCTTATCAGGCAGAGTAAGATTTCCATTTCACAAACGTTAGGGCAGCAGTGAAAGTCTTTCTGAATTTCAAGGAGGAAACTTGGACGTTTATTCATTTTTAGGACCGCAGTCTAAGCTAACTCTAGCCGCTCGATTTAAATGAAGAATTCAATTAGCATTTCACTAAGAAGTTGATTTGGGGGTTTGGGAATGCAGCCCTCACAGTGATCTTTATGTTTTATTCAAATTTCAGAAATGCATCGGTCGCCGGGAGATTCCTGTGCCAAAAGGACTGATGAGTTCATCATTCTGGAGGTCCTGAGAGGGACGCTGGAGATTGTTGTTGTCGGGATGTCTGTTTTCATAACTTTTTTGGAAAAATACACCAGTAATTCAAGATGGTCACATGAATTGCTGCCAAAGTCTGACATCTTATTTGGAGTTGAAAATGGCCTGAGAACTTGCTGCAGCTGTGCAGCTTATGTGATGAAGAGGAGGTTCATTTTATCAGGATTATTTAATTGTCCAGCCTCATCAGCTCTGGATTCACGTAAGCAGGGATTTTTAATTAACGGGTTGTGTCTAATCAAGAATTAATAAGACTGAGTTTACTGTCCCTCCATTTTATTCATTTTGCTTTTAAGATGTTGCATGAACAATAAATTTACGGACCCCTATTTTATTTATTTATTTTTTTTTGAGACGTGTCCTGAACAAAGCATTTAGCATGACAGGCCACGCAGCCTTTAATGTGAGACTGTGTGTTCTTAAAATTGAGGGCAGTATGATTTGTTTGTTTCAAACGTTTAATTTTTTGCCGGATGGAGGAGGATGCTGAGCTGCAAGACGCAGTTAGATGAGCGTGGCCGGACAGCTTTCTTTTTATTTTCTTGAACTCTCTCCAAGTTCTTTAATGGCTTCTTATTCAGCAGATTTAGTGCACTGCCACTACAAGGAACTGCAGCTTTTATCCTCGACGCAGTAACCATTAGGAGGCACAGAGAAGATAAGGAGACGTCACCCCAGTGCCACAAGTGCTGGCAGGGTGACCGGAAGCATGCAACATGGAATGCTTTTTAAATGAATTTCCAAAGTCTTTAGTGTTGTGAGAAGGAGCTTTTTCAAAGCTTGGCTCTCAAAAGTCACAGCAGGACTTTGGCATATCCAGCATTGGCATAGTCGGCGGAAGGTGAATTCAGTGGCTCTGCACAAATACGACACTCCATCTCAATGGAAGAGGAATTACTGCTCAGGAATTAAGGAGACACTCACTTTTGTCCCTTTTATTTGTCTTTTTTTTTTTTTTTTTTTTTAATGCTGATGCTTGTGTTTCTCCAGATCTGTCATAATACATCAATTACTACATGCATACAATCGTACAGTCACTGAACAGTTTAACGTGTAAATATTTGTAAGTATGCAAGATAAAATCCTATAATATGTACTTTGCTTACAAGGGAAACATTCAAGAGCGTGCTCTTAGTAGTAGAGTGCATGTGGCTCACTATGGAAGGAATTACGTGAAATTCTTCATCATGATTATCTGTTACTCCATTATTATACTTTTAATAAAAAGGGCTGGAGGGAAATGAGGGGAAAAAAATTCAGACAATCATCGCCTCGTTTAGCACATCTTCAAACGTAACGTAACCTAATTCAGGTTTACAAGAGCCGGAGCCTATCCTGGCAGAAGCCGCTCACACCGACCCACTTTAAAGAATCGCTAATTAACCCGATGCCTGTATTTGGGAATAGAGGAGGAAAATGCATGCGGACTCGTGCAGAACATTTAAATGGTGAATGGTGTAGGATCCTGGAGGTGTGAGGTGGCAGCAGCAGCACTGTTTTGTCATGTTGGGGCCCAAGGGTCACTCTAGTCTGCCCTTTACAGTATATTCTTTATTATGTAGTCTTAAAAAAGTCTCTAAATCCTTGCTACTGCACTAATATGTTACAGTACCTTTTATATCTATGAACTCGGGCAACAAGACAAGAGTACCAGAACAGGTAGGAGAAAAAAAAATTGTAAGGCATTTATTTATATAGTAAATTCTCTCTATATATAATTCTATAGCTATTCTATACATCTAAGACAGGTTGAAATCAAAGTTAACAACATAGACCTCAACATATTCAGTGTTCATGTTTGCAGTGCACCATCTGTTGAAATGTATTTTGTAATGCATTATATTTGTATTTCAACAGATGGTGCATTACACACAATTGTTATAATGAAATGCATTACTACTAAATGTTTGTGATGCACCATCTGTTGGAATGACAAACTACAATGCATAGGTCTCTGCTATTTTGTATAGGATTCATTACAGCAGTGTTAATGTTTGTGACACGCCATCTGTTGGAATGACAAATTCAGCATTAACAACTGCAGTGCACCACCTGTTGGAATGTATTTTCTAATGCATGTAGTAATAAAAATGCATTGCATCTGCTGTTTTAACTGTTGGTGCATCACAGACATTTCTTGCAATAAAATGCATTACTACGAATGTTGGAATGATAAAATGCAATGCATATGTCTCTGCTATGTGCTATTTGGTATAGGATTTGTTAAAGCAATGTTAATGTTTGTGATGCACCATCTGTTGGAATGACACATTCAGCATTAACAGCTGCAGTACACCATCTATTGTTATGTATTTTCTAATGCATGTAGTAATAAAAATGCATTGCATCTGTTGTTATAACAGATAGTACATCACAAACATTTGTTGTAATAAAATGCATTACTATGAATGTTTGTAATGCACCGTCTGTTGGAGTGACAAACTACAATGCATATGTCTCTGCTATGTGCTATTTGATATAGGATTTGTTAAGGCAGTGTTAATGTTTGTGACACGCCATCTGTTGGAATGATAAATGCAGTGTTTTTTTGTTTGTTTTTTTTACTACAAATATTTGTCATGGACTGACAGAGATTATATCAATCGGACAGACGCACACATACACAGACAACTTACTCTTTTATTAAGGTGAATTATAGTTAATATGCCCAAAATAATAAACAAGAAAAAAACAAGTGTGACAAAAATACCACTAAAACCAAAGTAGCAGGTCACCTTGCGTACATATGTCTACTACCAGGTGGCTCTGTAGAATGAAAACCTGCAGCCCTCCAGGACCAGAGGAGTTTGACATCCCTGCTGTATGTGATATGAACCTTTTGATTGAAAAGCTTTATAAACTGTATTACTACGGGATATTTTTATTGCGCTCTTCATTGGTTCCTTAGTCAGCTGTATTATTTTTTTTGGCTGGTGGCAAGTTCTTAATTATCACCGGACCATATGAGCCGTCCACACCAAGTGTACTGCCAGTAATGCAGAATTCTGTCAACAAGTGTGGTGCCAGTAAGTGTAGTAAACACACTGAGAGGCTAATCACTTTGTCACTTGATTTTTTTTTTTATATTGAGTGGGCTGGCAGTGGCTCATTTCTGTAGAACATACAACATTTTACGAATGAGAGGAGTCAGTTCAGTCTCTCAAGTTCAGTTAGGTAGAAAGTGGCTAAGTTCTCATCTAGCTATCTTAAAGAGCTGTCAGGGTCCTGGTTTAACTTCGGGGTGTACTTGATTGGCACAACAAAGGAACCATCTCTGTCATCATATTTACACTAGCTTTGCCCGCGTAGCAGTGAAACAGGACAGTGAGGAGGGCCCTATATATATTCTGAATCTGAGTATAGCATCAAGTCAGTAAAACTTCTGGACTATTGATCTGGTCAGTTAAGTAGCAGAGGGGAAGTTAATCAGTTTCAGCTGCTGATGTGCACTAGAGGGTCAACAATGAGACAACCCCCAAAACAGGAATGGTTTAACTGGTGGAGGCCACTGACATTTTTTCCACCTCATCTGTTTTTTCACTAGGTTTGCATTTGGCTACGGACAGTGTCACAACTGGTAGCATGAGGCCATACCTGGACCCTACAGAGGTGGCACAGGTAGTCCAACTTCTCCAGAATGGCACATCAATACGTGCCATTGCCAGAAGGTTTGCTGCATCTCCCAGCACAGTCTCAAGAGTATGAAGGAAATTCTAGGAGAGCTGGACAGGGCCATAGAAGGTCCTTAATCCATCAGCAGAACTGACCGGTATCTGCTCCTTTGGGCAAGAAGGAACAGGATGAGCACTGCCAGAGCCTACAAAATGACCTCCAGCAGGCAGGCCACTGGTGTAAATGTGTCTGACCAAACAATCAGAAACAGACTTCCTGAGGGCCGATATCCTCTAGTGGGCCCTGTGCTCACTGCCTGCCTGGCACCATGCAGCTCAATTGGCATTTGCCATAGAATACCAGAATTGGCAGGTACACCACTTGTGCCCTGTGCTGTTCACATATGAGAGCAGGTGTGTGTGTGTGTATATAGAGAGATTGAGCAATCTCTGATTACTGTTCAAACCCTGTGTTTCCATGTCTGTGGGTGTGTGAGGGGTGAAAGTCAGGCCAAGACTGGGTGCGTTCCTGGGGCCGCCCCCACTGAAAAAAAAAAAAAATCACAGTGAATCTTAGCGGAATTGCACCTGCTACAACCTGCAGCCACAGTAGCACTCCAGCAGTAGAGTGGAAGACCCCTGACAAATTATACAATGGCCATGAAAATATAAATGTGGCGTGATGTTTGTTATATCACCTACCACCTGTACCCAACGGCTCCGCCCGCACAGTAATGAAACAGGACAAACTTTAAAAATCAATAATTACATTTTTAAAAATGTAATAATTTGTATTGAGAAGAATTTATATTGATAGCTTTTGTATCTGAGGGCCTTTTGATATATAATATTTTTGGTTTTGGTATCAGGGGCAAGAATGTAGCTATGATCTCTGCCAAAAAAAAGTTAGCAAGGTATCTCTGGCCAAGTGGAAGGAAGGTGAGCTCCAAAGTCAAACGTTGGCACCATATCTGACCGTGTTCAGCTCTGACGGGAGGGCATATCCCCCCCGTGGGCAGAAGAGCACATGGCCGTGATATCTCTGCCAATGAGCAGGTACCTCTAAAACACATGTAGCTCTGATCTCGCTCTCAAACACATCAAACGTTATTCTTTAACAATGTATTGATGATAATATCTACTGAACAAACAGGCATTGCTAGCTAAGTGGAGGCAAAACGTGGCGAGAGGTAGAGCGACTCGAACGGAGGCTGGCACGTGAGTGAAGAGGGTCCCGCCTCCCCCTCCCTTCGGCTAGCAGCCTGTCTCTCTCGGATTTGCGTGAATAAATCGCTGCTGCAACCGAACTACGATACTTAGTGTGATGAGAGAAGTCACAAAATCAACCAGAATGTTCAAGAAAATTACAGAAAAAAAAAACTTAATCTAAATCCATTAAGTAGTTCTCTCATTCGCTAGCTAAGTGGAGGTAAGATATACGCCCGAGGCTGTCGAGTGAGTGAGGAGGGCCCCTCCCCTCAGTCGGATTCGCACAAATAAATCGGTTCCGCAAGCGAACTATGATACTTAGTGCGATGAGAGAAGTGGCAAACTCAACCGAAATGTTCAAGCAAATTATATAAAAAAAAAACAGATCTAAATCCGTTAAGTAGTTCTCTTGTGAAAAGCGGACAGACATACAGACGTTGGATATTATATATATATATATATATATATATATATATATATATATATAATAAACTGCTCAAAAAAATTAAAGGAACACTTTGAAAACACATCAGATCTCAATGGGAAAAAGAAATCCTCCTGGATATCTATACTGATATAGACTGGGTAATGTGTTAGGAACGAAAGGATGCCACATCGTTTGATGGAAATGAAAATGATCAACCTACAGAGCCCTGAATTCAAAGATGCCCCAAAAATCAGAGTGAAAAAATGATGTGGCAGGCTAGTCCATTTTGCCAAAATTTAATTGCAGCAACTCCAAATTGTACGCAGCACTTTGTATGGCCCCTGTGTTCTTGTATACATGCCTGACAACATCGGTGCATGCTTCTAATGAGATGACAGATGGTGTTGTGGGGATCTCCTCCCAGATCTGGACCAGGGCATCACTGAGCTCCGGGACAATCTGAGGTGCAACCTGGTGGCATTGGATGGACCAAAACATAATGTCCCAGAGGTGTTCCATTGGATTTAGGTCAAGAAAGTGTGGTGGCCAGTCAATGGTATCAATTTCTTCATCCTCCAGGAACTGCCTGCATACTCTCACCACATGAGGCCAGGAATTGTCGTGCACCAGGAGCCACTGTACCAGCATAGGGTCTGACAGTGGGTCCAAGGATTTCATCCTGATACCTTATGGCAGCCAAGGTGCCTTTTTCAAGCCTGTAGCGGTCTGTGTGACCCTCCATGGATATGCCTCCCCAGACAATCATTAACCCACCACCAAACTGCTCATGCTGAATGATGTTACAGGCAGCATAATGTTCTCCATGGCTTCTCCAGACCCTTTCACTTCTGTCACGTGCTCAGGGTGAACCTGCTCTCATCTGTAAAAAGCACAGGGCACCAGTGGTGCATCTGCCAATTCTGGTATTCTATGGCGAATGCCAATCGAGCTGCATGCTGCTGGGCAGTGAGCTCAGGGCCCATTAGAGGACATGGGGCCCTTGGGTCACCCTCATGAAGTCTTTCTGGTTGTTTGGTCAGAGACATTCACACCAGTGGCCTGCTGGAGGTCATTTTGTAGGGCTCTGGCAGTGCTCATCCTGTTCCTCCTTGCCCAAAGGAGCAGATACTGGTCCTGCTGATGGGTTATGGACCTTCTATGGCCCTCTCCAGCTCTCCTAGAGTAACTGCTTGTCTCCTAGAATTTCCTCCATGCCCTTGAGACTGTGCAGGGAGACACAGCAAACCTTCTGGCAATGACACGTATTGATGTGCCATCCTGGAGAAGTTGGACTACCTGTGCAACCTCTGTAGGGTCCAGGTATCGCCTCATGCTACCTGTAGTGACACTGACTGTAGCCAAATGCAAAACTAGTGAAGAAACAGTCAGAAAAGATGAGGAGGGAAAAATGTCAGTGGCCTCCACCTGTTAAACCATTCCTGTTTTGGGGGTCATCTCATTGTTGCCCCTCTAGTGCATCTGTTGTTAATTTCATTAACACCACAGCAGCTGAAACTGATTAACAACCCCCTCTGCTACTTAACTGACCAGATTAATATCCCAGAAGTTTCATTGACTTTATGCTATACTCTGATTAAAAAGTGTTCCTTTAATTCTTTTGAGCAGTATATATAGATAGAGAGTGAGACCTATTGATGTTTAAATAAAGATCAAATTTTATATATTCAGAAACACAATATAAATCAATGCAAATATCTAATCAGCCAATCACGTGGTACCAGCACAAATGCATAGAATCTGGCAAATCAAAGACCATTATAGAGCATGTGATCTTGGTGATTTTGATCGTGGCATTATGGTTGGTACCAACAACAACAACATTTATTTATATAGCACATATTCATACAAAAAATGTAGCTCAAAGTGCTTTACAAAATGAATAGAAAAATAGAAGACACAAAAAATAAACATAAGTCAACATTAATTAACATAGAATAAGTAAGGTCCGATGGCCAGGGTGGACAGAAAAAACAAAAAAAATAAAATCAGTAGGGATTCCAGACCAAGAGACCACCCAGTCCCCTCTGGGCAATCTACCTAACATAAGTGAAACAGTCCTCTTTGTATTTAGTGTTCTCATGGAAGGACCTGATGATGATGGTCACGTAGACTTCTTGCTTTCAGTCCATCAATGTTGGAGCATCATGATGGTTTGAGTAGGTGGTGGTGACGCAGGCCGCCACCACAAAGAAACCGGAAAAAGAAACAGAAGAGAGAGTTGGGGTCAGTACGGATTTTAGAGCCACCATGAATAGTTATTGTGATGAATTGAACATACAGAGTATCAGGATTAAGTTAAAGTGAAGTTATGAGAAGGCCATGTTAAAGTAATGTGTTTTCAGCAGTGTTTTAAAGTGCTCTACTGTATCAGCCTGGCGAATTCCTATTGGCAGGCTATTCCAGATTTTAGGTGCATAACAGCAGAAGGCCACCCGCCTCACCACTTCTTTTAAGTTTAGCTTTTGGAATTATAAGGAGACACTCATTTGAAGACCTAAGGTTACGATTTGGAATATAACCAGATGGACTGGTTTGAGGATCTCTGCAACTGCTAGGCAGAGTTACAGTTGTGGTTGAAATTTAACATCTTATTAAAGAAAGAAGCATCCTCTTAACAGGACAGTTCCGTAATCAGGCAGGAGAAAAGCTGTTCATGGCATCTTTTTAATTTTATTTTTGAGACGTGTCATGAACAAAGCATTTAGCATGACCGGCCGCGCAGCCTTTATCTTAAAATTGAGGGCAGTATGATTTGTTTGTTTCAAACGTTTAATTTTTTGCCGGATGGAGGAGGATTCATGCTGAGCTGCGAGACGCAGTTAGATGAGCGCGGCTGGACAGCTTTCTTTTTATTTTTGTGAACTCACTCCAAGTACTTTAATGGCTTCCTATTCAGCAGATTTAGTGCACTGAAGTGAAGGGAGCGTTCATCAAAAACAGTCTGTTACAGCCTGGACAGAATGGTCAGAGAAAACAAAGAATCAACGTTCATTTTATAAACTACTGAATTTACATACAGTGTCAATCAATGCATATGTTTTACTCTGGTTGGTTCATTGGTTTACACCCAAATGATTTCTATAAAATAAAAGTATGTTATTTTATATTCTGGTGGTTCTTATACCTTTGAGTTGCGCCACCACCCTATAACAACTGTCCATTCTCGTTTATAGGACATCTGCTTAGTCATCCTTCAGTACATTTTGTATATTACATCAGCCTTTCTTCTAGTACATTCTTTATTTACTTGTCCACCATAGCATTTTTCCTAAACCAATTCTTCTATTTCTATGTACATTTTGTTGTTCACTTCACCTTTATCTGGTTTCCTGGTGTGCCTGAACAGGTTTCTGACATTTATTATTGCTCTTTCTTTAAGATGATTGCTATGTTACCCTAAAATTATTCTTCCACGCAGTTCGGTGCCAACAGCACGAGTCCATGTACCCAACCTGCTTTGTATCAACAGTCCAGGCTGGTGGCAGTAGTGCTATAATGGTGTGAGGAGTGTTTACTTGGCCCACTTTGGGCCGGTTAATACCAATTAACCACCAACTGAGTGCCACGGCCTATTTTATTATTGTTGCTGACCGTGTGCATCCCATCACGGCCACAATTCACCAATCATCTAGTGGCTACTTCCAGTATGACAGTGCACCATTGTGACGAAGCAAACTGGTTTCATGACCTTGACATTGAGTTCAGTGTTCTCCAGTTACATTGCTAGACACCAACCTGACAGGAGACCACTGGGAGGTGGTATGACAGGGGGGATTCACAGCAGCAATGTGCAGCTGACAGATCTGCGGATATTGCATGATGCAGTCAAATCAAGGTGGGCCAAAATCTCAAAGGAACGTTTCCAAGATCTTGCGGCATCCATGCCATGAAGACTTGAAACTGTTTTAAGAAGAGAGAAGGGAGGGTCTACCCAGTATTAATATAGTGGTCTTAAAAATTTGCCAAATGAGAATATGCTAAAAAGGGAAAAAAAATGAATGGGGTAAACTTACTACATGTATTGTAAAAGAAAACCCAGGTAAGGGAAAAAGGTTTGGGGCACCAGCTGGTGATTCTGGTATATTTGTTGGCTAAACTGCAAAAGATCTGAAAACATGCAAAAGAGTAAGACGTGTTCTTAGACCAGGGGTGGACCTACCATCGGGTACACACCCAGGAGCCTGTAACGGTCTTTTCATAAATGACTCCCCCCACACGCACATATACTTGTGCAAACGATCTAGTAGTCACACATCAAAATGATCAATGGAGACCCCACCCCGCTAATTAAAACAATTTCATATCCATGAGTCGAAATGACTAAGGGGGACCACCAGAGGGGGAAGGTTGGATGGGGAGAATGATCAAGTCAAACGATGAAATCAAAAGTGAGAACTATTGTGCTGCATTATTAAAGTATGATCAACTAAGAGCTAAGTATCCCCGAGGGACTGTGGGGGTCTTGATTCAGCCTCATCTCAGACACAAGGCCATATATTGACTTACCCCATGTTGCAACGTTGGGCTTTATAAGGCTTCTGGACCAGATAGGGTGGGCTTAAGAGGAGGAAACCAAAATGATGTCATGGGCTGCAGGTGAAGGAGAACAAGCTGGAAACAACAGCGCCCCCTCTCGACTGGGGGTGCAATTACAGTCCATACACAAGGCCTCCGAGTGTCCCACATTCACACCTAAGTTTATCATTGTATTTCCAAACACCCTGTCTAAAATATAAAGCTTAATGTGTGTGCATATATGTGTTTGTGCTTTATACAGTCTCGCACTCTTGGTCCAGTCTCAACAAAATTTTACATACATTTCCCACTTTGTTAGGAAAATACACTAGACTACTTTAGAGCCTAAACATTTTGTCCCTACCTTTTTTTTTTTTGGCAGTATAAAAGGACATTTCCTTTTCCCTGATTTTTAGCACCTTTTTTGTCTCTAGGAGGTGCACTTTAAGAAACGCCATTTATACACACGTGGACAAAATTGTAGGTACCCTTCAGTCAATGAAAGAAAAACTCACAATGGTCACAGAAATAACTTTAATCTGACAAAAGTAATAATAAATAAAAATTCTATGAAATTTAACCAATGAAAGTCAGATATTGATTTTTCAACCATGCTTCAACAGAATTATTTAAAAAAATAAACTCATGAAACAGGCCTGGACAAAAATGATGGTACCCCTAACTTAATATTTTGTTGCACAACCTTTTGAGGCAATCACTGCAATCAAACGATTCCTGTAACTGTCAATGAGACTTCTGCACTTCTCAGCAGGTATTTGGCCCACTCCTCATGAGCAAACTGCTCCAGTTGTCTCAGGTTTGAAGGGTGTCTTTTCCAGACGGCAGGTTTCAGCTCCTTCCAAAGATGCTCAATAGGATTGAGGTCAGGGCTCATAGAAGACCACTTTAGAATAGTCCAATGTTTTCCTCTTAGCCATTCTTGGGTGTTTTTAGCTGTGTGTTTTGGGTCATTGTCCTGTTGCAAGACCCATGACCTGCGACTGAGACCAAGCTTTCTGACACTGGCCAGCACATTTCTCTCTAGAATCCCTTGATAGTCTTGAGATTTCATTGTACCCTGCACAGATTCAAGACACCCTGTGCCAGATGCAGCAAAGCAGCCCCAGAACATAACAGAGCCTCCTCCATGTTTCACAGAAGGGACAGTGTTCTTTTCTTGATAAGCTTCATTTTTCTGTCTGTGAACATAGAGCTGATGTGCCTTGGCAAAAAGTTCAATTTTTGTCTCATCTGTCCATAGGACATTCTCCCAGAATCTTTGTGGCTTGTCCACATGTAGTTTGGCAAATTCCAGTCTGGCTTTTTTATGATTTGTTTTCAACAATGGTGTCCTCCTTGGTCGTCTCCCATGAAGTCCACTTTGGCTCAAACAACGACGGATGGTGCGATCTGACACTGATGTTCCTTGAGCTTGAAGTTCACCTTGGATCTCTTTAGAAGTTTTTCTGGGCTCTTTTTTACCATTCGTATTATCCGTCTCTTTGATTTGTCATCAATTTTCCTCCTGCGGCCACGTCCAGGGAGGTTGGCTACAGTCCCATGGATCTTAAATTTCTGAATAATATGTGCAACTGTAGTCACAGGAACATCAAGCTGCTTCGAGATGGTCTTATAGCCTTTACCTTTGACATGCTTGTCTATAATTTTCTTTCTAATCTCCTGAGACAACTCTTTCCTTCGCTTCCTCTGGTCCATGTTGAGTGTGGTACACACCATGTCACCAAACAACATAGTGACTACCTGGAGCCCTATATATACTGTAGGTCCACTGACTGATTACAAGATTGTAGACACCTGTGATGCTAATTAGTGGACACACCTTGGATTAACATGTCCCTTTGGTCACATTATTTTCAGTCTTTTCTAGGGGTACCATCATTTTTGTCCAGGCCTGTTTCATGAGTTTATTTTTTTAAATAATTCTGTTGAAGCATGGCTGAAAATCAATGTCTGACTTTCATTGGTTAAATTTCATAGAATTTTTATTTATTATTACTTTTGTCAGATTAAAGTTATTTCTGTGACCATTTTGAGTTTTTCTTTCATTGACTGAAGGGTACCAACAATTTTGTCCACATGTGTAGATATTAGATAGCTCTGCCTTAAAATTACTTTCCTGAACAATGCCAGATGCTGCTGCTAGTACATTATATGGAGTTGTGCAACTTTACATACTACAAAAATTAACACCCACCCATTAATTTTCTGAAGTTGTCCATTTATTTAAGGACTGCCGTGTTTGAGTCAAACCACCTGTACTTCAGAACAGGTCATCCACCTGAAGCTAAGCGTGTCTGGGCCCACCTGGCACTTGGATGGAAGACTATCTAGTAGTGCTGGGAGGTATACTGGTTCATACCGAAAACTGTTCTTATTTTTTTTATGATATGGATTTTTTCCTTTACCACAAAACCAGTTTAAATAGCCTAAACAATGTTCGGAACGTGGCGCAGTGGGAAACTGTTTAAGGAGGGACCTTTTTCACTGCTACGCCGCTAAACATGCATGCAATGGAGTACATGTGTTAGTGGAGGTATTGAGTGGTGAAAATGGACAGAGGACATTCTGAAACTGAAGCTGCAGCAAATGATAAAATTGAACACAATGACACAGAAGAAGTTTTGCCGAAAAAAGGAGCCATGTCTGTTGTCTGGAGATACTTTGGTTTTAAAAGGTCAGATGTGGACCAAACAACTATTTACCACAAATTGTGTTGGGCTATAGTTGTCGCCGGATGCGGCGACACGAGCAATTTGCTGCACCACCTTAGCCGCACACATGCTTTGGAGTACAATGAATGTATGGAACTAAGATTGGCACCCTCCACGTCCTCAGGTAAAACTGAAAAAGCTGGAGGACACTCAAGTCACACGTCGCTTGTAGACACGTTTGCTAGAAGTACTGCCTACGACAAAAAGAGCAAGTGGTGGATCGAGACAACCAACGCCATTACAATCCATACAGCTAACGTGTCGGTGGACAGAGATTGTTAACATTAACAGAAAGTGCAGTTGGTTTGCAAAAAATATTTACTCCTTTTCTAAGACGTGTTCAGTGCAATACAACTTTTGACGAGTACCTCTGGATATTTTGATAAGTCTAAATGCCTCTTAGGATGGTTGAAAATAATTGTCAAAATTATAGTTTAAGTTGTTTGCAAAATGTGTCCAATAAAAAGGATCTATATTTTGACTGCACCTGCCAAGAAATGTGATTCCTTCTCTTCATTAGTGCCATCCCCTTGAAAACGATCACTTTATGGGGCCATGCAAGCCTGTATTAATACTTGTGTGCACATTAAGATGTTTTTTGTACAATGTACAATTCTCATGACAGTGGAACAGGTTATTCTTATGGCGCTTTTCCACTGCATAGTACGGCACGACACGGTTCAGTTCAGCTCACTTTTGGGGGGTTTTCCACTGGGAACAGTACCTGGTACCTGGTCCTTTTTTTAGTACCACCTCAGCCGAGGTTCCAAGCGCGCCGAACCGTTACCAAAACGTGACGTGTAAACTCTGCTGGTCACTGACTGGCCAGAGAAAATCGTCATTACTGCGTCACTGAACTTGCAACACGAGACACAACAGACCCGCTAGATTTTTAGCGAAGGTTCGGACGCACCATTTTGTTTTAACCAAAAATGGCTGTTTCGTGGTCTATTGAGGAAGTACAGACGTTCCTCTCGTTGGTAGCCGAGGAGCGGATCCAGCGAGAGCTGGATGGGGCGACGCGGAATGAAAAAGTTTTCCGTCGATATGCTCCATTGTTGTGTGTTTGTTTGTGGCGCGTTTACGATGACGTCAGGGCAGTAGAGGCGGCGCAACTATAACGACACGTGAATAATCCCGCCCACTCTAAAGCGGTACTAAACTGCAGTCGAAACGCAAACCAAGCCGAACTGAGCCGAACCAAGGTGAGCTGTACTGAACCGTGCTGTGCCGTACCATGCAGTGGAAAAGCGCCATTAGCCAGTCTGCTACTGTAGTAATTGCAGTGGAAAATGTGGTTAACATCCACTCATGCATGGGAAACAAAAAAAACGTTAAAACCGGTATAATTTTGAAAAATACCGTGATGTAGAATTTTGGTCATACCGACCAGAACTACTATCTAGGAAAAGCTTGGGTTGCTGCTGGAACAAGTGTTAGTGGGGCTAGCAGGGGGCGTTTACTCTGTGGTCTGTGTGTGCATCCCTGACGTCCCAGTACAACGATTGGGACACCATGGTAGAAAAAAAATGGTACCATCTTTCAGATGAGACATCAAACTTAAGTCTTGAGTCTGTGTGGTCATAAAAGATTCCTGGGCATCTTTCGAACAGAGTAGGGTGCACCCTGATGTCCTGGCTGAACTGTCCACCGTGACCTTGTCCTTTCTGGCCCCTCTAAATATCCCCTGTCCCTTACTGGCTAACTGTCTCCCTCAATCATTCAAAACGTAATAGCTAATGTGTGGTGAGCATACTGATGCAAAAACGGCTGCTGTCACATCATCCTGATGGATGCTGCACATCGATGGTGGTTGAAGTGGCGCCCCACTGTCTTTATAAAGCATGTTGAGTTGGTTAGAAGGGTGCTATATAAATGTAATTATTATTATCTTCATCACATGAGTAGAAGGTAGGCACAAGCCTTATACCGAGGGTAGACACAGCCACACTCATTCCCACTGAATGCACAATGTGGTAGGCTGTAGGCCTTTAGGGACTTCCAAAACTACACTTGATGTTACTTTGGAAGAATTAGCTGGATATAACGGGCGAGCTTTGTTGGGCTGAACGGCCTGTACTCGTCTAAACTATTGTAATGTTCAAACCTGAGAACGCAGAGACCACACAGGTACGGCGACTGGGCCAGATACTGGTGTCATCGTGCAGGGGGTCTGAACCCCGTTACTGGTGTCATCGTGTCTCATCCCGAGTCCCATCCTACTTCATTCACTTCAGTTCGGTTAGAGTAGCCATGGGTTTACTCACCATTCTCTGCACACACATGGACACAAACACGAACAGAAAACAACTGAGCAATTGTAAAAATGAATGGAGGAGAAAATGAATACACCGCTAATAGATGGCACTCATATCACTCCGCCATGGAAGAAGTCCCGGATCCTGCGTGAACGTGCGTGCGTGCCTCTCGACCCCGCGCGCTTCTTGTGCTGGAACGACGGCGCCTGCAGCAGCTGCGTGTGACGTCATTGGGCGGGCGGGGTCGCGTTTATTCGGGCGGAGACGAGTTGCAGCGTACGCGCGAGCAAGAGCAGGCAGGCGAATCTACACCATAGACAATTTGTGTGAAAAGGTAAGGTTAATGGAATTGGACGACGAGAAGAAATTATCGTGTGCGTTATTTGCAGGGTTGATTTTAACCTTAATGTTTTGGATATATTTTTTTTTAGCTGCAGAGCAAATGTCCCATGTTTTCTATCGCTATCGGAGTGGCGTTAGCCCTAGCGCTGCTGATTTCTGTCTCCTTGAGATAAGCCTATGAAAGCGGTGGGGGGCGGGGGGAGTAAATAGTCGTTATTAAATGAGCATATTTTGCTCTATTTTATATATTTTGATGCCGGTGTTTATGTGTAGTGAGTAATCCGTTTTGTATTCTTTTGCTTCATTAGTGTTTCTGAGCAACCCGTTCATATAAAGGACACTGCACTGACAGGCTTGTGCCTGATCTGAATTACGGCTGCCGTTGCGACGGATTGGCACTGTTCTGCGTGCGCCGTTATGGCTTTCTGGTGAAATAACAATGCAGTAACCTCTGTATCACTGCGACCCTTTTAAGACGGTTGCAATTTACATTTTCTTCGCTTGTTTCATTGTGATACAATCGCCTCCTTTGCACAAGGCAGACATGTTGTTTTTTGAAGCCGGCGGAGGACGGACCCGCCCAGCTTCTGCCTCTGCTTACTGCTGCTGGAATGTCTGTCATTGAAATGCCGATCATTCGTAACATTTCTGCGTTGGTGATCGGTGGCGACTTGAAAACGAGTGTAGTTTGTGTGTTCTGCCCTCGTCCAGTACATATATGTCGGCACGTTTGTCCGAAATGGTAGCCTTGGCGATTCATATAGCTGCTGTGCTGACCACCCAGTAAAGACGGGGGTTGGGTACTCACCTTTGTCCATCCAGCTCTGTATTGATAGGGAGTGCCGTTTAACTACAGTAAAGTCCAGTAAACACTTTAGGGGGGGTGGCCAGGCTTGTTCGGCCAGTTCTGTATTCATAAGGACTGCCCTTCAAGGACTACAGTACGGCTGGGACTCAAAACTCGATCCTAGGAGTCTGCTGCTCTAATTTGAAATCTCTATTGGAAAAGTCTGGTCAAAAAATAGCAACCCCATGGGAATAGATACGGGGGCAGAAGACGAAGAAAAACAGTACTAAAGGGATGTGATAGAACTTCACTCCTTCAATGCCTTTACTGAAAGTTACAGTATGAATTTGGGGTTTCTTAGCAGTTGCAGACATTTTAATTTTTACATTAAAAGCTCGGTTTTGGTCAGATCATGAGTTTACTGCAAGACAAGGTGTAGCTGTCATTCATACTTGGTGACTGCTAATCATATTTTTTTTTCTATGTAGAATTATGTCAGCCACAAGATAAGATAAAAAGGAATCCATTTAAGTGAAGTGTTCTTACAAGTAGAATGTTAGATTCCGTTCATAGGATAGGTTCAGTAAAAATGTCCTGCCACTGTGGCCGTTTAGAACTGAGCTTGCCAAAATGTCTAGTCATTGCTAGAATAACAAAAAACTGTCATTGCAAGTAGACACGCTTAAAGGAGGTGACATCAGAAACAGAGTTCCATTGAAATCATCAGAAGTACAGTTTCATTGAAAGGTTTGATCACCTCTGGTCAGATGAACTATTATGTTGCCATTTGAAGTCAAAATAAATAAATACAAGTTTGTCAGCAAACACTCTAAAACAATGACATTTTATGAAAATGTTAATGTGCAGATCATGACAGTCACCTGGAAAAGTGGTTTTGGGAGGTGAGATGTTAATAGTATGGTTATTTTTGATGAGCTGAAAAAAATGTGTGCAAGAGTAATTTAGTAAATTTCTTTCTTCAAATGTCAACAAAATGTATAATTTAGCCAAGGGTGTCCAGACCTCTTCATGGAATTGTGAGGATGAAATCTTGAAAGCAGAGAGTGCAGCTGAAATGAGAGAGACCTCTAGTACATTGGCACGTGTTTCATGGGTAACAGAAGATACTTCATGTTGGACATAGACAACTTGAATGTGAAAAAGTAGGCTAAATGAATGATGACAGTAAATTGGCCTGTTGTGTGTGATGCCCCTCTAGGGCTGTTTAAATGGACAGCTTGGTGAATGACAGACAGACACACAGTCTAGAAAACTAAAGTTTGACTTTGCAGGTGACCTAAATTGAAACCGTTTCCTTTCAAAGTGAGTACAGGACTGACTTTTCTTGTTTTACAAAGTGTTGTTTTTGTTTTGGTATCTTATTACTGTTACAGACGTAAATGATGCATACACAAAAGTATAATAGTGCCTGTTTGACTGAATCTAATATGCTTTCTGTGTGTAGTTTGCTTACTCATCCTTATTTGTCTTCTGTTTCCTCCCCTGTTCCAAATGCCAGTTGATGAGTTGACCCACCATTCCTAAAATGCCATGATATGAATACCCATGTGGCTGTTAGAATGTGCCAGCCTGGGTTAATATCCCATTAATTAGTTTTTTACTTGTACCTTTTGCTGTTCAGAGTCTGTGAATTTGGAGGGTCAAATGGAAAATTGCAGTGTAAAATTATCACACATGATCTGTGGTAGTAGTACTTTCAGTTGTCTCATCTTTTCCATCATCGTGTCAGAGTGACCTAATAAACGTATAACATTTAAACTCATAATGAATATTCCTAATATAACCATCTGTCAGTCTCTGTTTTATGTAGCACCATTAACACCACCTACTGTCAGTAGAAGGAACATCAACGACAGTGGTCAGTATGATCTACTATGTGTTAGCCTATTGTATCCATGGAGTGCCCAACAGTTTGGGGGTTTTAGGTTCTGAAGAAATGGAAGAAAAACTGTCTTTGCTTCTTGCATCTGTTTCAAGGGTGATTAGATAGATAGATACTTTATTAATCCCAAGGGGAAATTCACAAGTAGTAAAAAGTGTCCAGGGAACGAGTTCACATAAGAGAAAATGGTAGGAGTGATCAGTGAAATATAGAAAAATAGAGAAAAAGGTAGAAAGATAAAGTCATACACGGAGCTGCTGGAAAGGCTGCGACACGTGGCGCCACCTGAGTCATAAAGAGGGTTAATGATTGTAAAGATTATAATGGTACGGGAGAAGATGCAGCCAGTCATTAATACTGAACTGCATTTCAGCCCTGTATGGGTTTGTTGAAATTGACTAGACAAGAGAGGATATGACATGAACAAGTATTCACTGACACATCATAAGCAATCCCCTGCCATCATCATCATCATCATCATCATCATGGTCACTGGACTCGCATAAGGTATAGATAGTTTAAAATTTCTGTAGGGGCTCCATATACTAAATATAAGTGGTGAGGAGAAAGGACATGTCACAGGTAATGTTAATGTACTAAAGAATTACTCCATAGCCACCATAGATTTATGTGGATAGACCTGATGTCCCATGGTCCATATGAAATATAAGTATATGAAACATGCTATAGTATTTTGTCTTTTGAAAGCATGCATTGCTCTAGAATCTCTACAAGTGGGTTTAAATGGTGTCCTATATTGTGATTAAAGGAAAGCAGTTTTAACTTTCCATTCACATGAAGCTGCTTCTAATAATGTGCTGTCCTTGACGGGCCCGGTGGTATGCATCTGCATTGGGGTACGGTTATGTTTCTTGATGAGGAGAAAAGCTGCCGGCAGCATTTTACCCTGCATGCTCTAGAATTAGACAATGGGCACGATGCCAGCTTATGAATTCAAACCATGGCAACATCTCACTAAGTGTGGTCTGCCTTGATCTGATGTGGCATTCTGGTGATTTGAATGTCAAAGGACAAAAGTTGTAAGCTACACATACATTATAGTTAAAATATCTGTTGCTTTCACTGAAAGTATGGGCACCTGGTGTCAGCAGCTGGGTCCTAATATGCGTCATGAGAAGTGCATTAGCTGGCCTTACCACCCAGGGGAAGTTGCCTAAAGAGGAGTATCTGTACTACTATTGAAGCCAGAGCTCTGTGTCTTGCTGTGGGGCTCCTAAGACACCACATGGCTACACCCTTTGGCATTAGTACAGTCGCCTTATCACAGCCCAACCCCCTTCAACATATGTCGTCGGCTGCAACTGGTGTGGAATGAGGCAGTCCATACATAACCGGCATTCCCGGGAAGCTGCAAACAATGCAGTAAAACTGCAGCTGCCCCTCAGTAGGTGTGGTCTAGGAAATCTATTGGCAGACAAATGCAGAAAGAGACGCATGCTGCAGCCACAGCTATGGGAACAACGGGAAATGCAAATTTCCCAAAAGGAAATTGCAAATGTTTGCCAATCGGAGTAGTAGCTCCCTTTGGGACAATTCCGTTCTCGAGTTAGCCAAGTTGTGACGAAATAATAATAATTCATTACGTTTATATAGCGCTTTTCTCAGTACTCAAAGCGCTATCCACACAGGGAGGAACCGGGAAGCAAACCCATAATCTTCCACAGTCTCCTTACTGCAAAGCAGCAGCATTACCACTGCGCCACCTGTGAGAATAAATACTAACCTCTCACCTTGTTTAATGATTAAAACAAAATGAAACCCAGTTTGTTGGGCCATTTTATACTAACCTCTCACCTTATTTAATAATTAAAAAGTAAAGCCTAGCTTTTCAGGGTGTTTTTGTGGTTGTATTGTGATGTCTACCTAGTGTGTTTAGCTTGCCTTTTGTTTTCATGAAAAGAAAAAAAAAATAGAAGGTAATCTTTAGTTGCTCGTTGTGTGGATCGAGCCGGATGTCAACAGTGACATCACATTTTCCCTAAAATGCCAACCAGAAACTCATAAATGCAACTAAGAGGTTAGGGGAGAAATTTTAAGTGGTATCTCTGAAAATTCCTACAGCCCCCTGCCACTGAGCCCTCGCATACAATGAATTCTCTTCTCATCCAAAGTTATCAGTGAATGACAATTACATGATGTCAGTGGAAGTGATAGCTTATCTGAACCTCTGGAGGGTGTCTTGGAAATTTCCATACAGTAAGGTAGTGAAAAGTGACGCCTTTTATTGGCTAACTAAACAGATTACAATATGCAAGCTTTCGTGGCAACTGGGACCCCTTCTTCAGGCAAGATCATCTTGCTTGACTTTTCACTACATTCATAATGGCTAACACGGTACAACACCCTAGTACTACATACAGTAAGGTAAAATGGCTAAGCAGACCTTCCCGTTACTTATTTTTACAGAGTGTGTGTTCAGTCTGCATCTGGTGTTGACAGACACAACCTGTACATAGAAAGCTGCAACCGACAAATAATGGATATAAACTGGATTTTTGTATCTCATGTACAAGTCAAGTTATGTACACAGGCTTCTCACCCCTACTGTTGGGGGGTGATGGTTTGAGTGGGAAAGACACATAGAATAGACCGGAAGACCTCACAGAGCTGTTATTTCCTTGGAAGCTCATGAAGTAAAGTGAAATCTGTAGCATACTGGATCCTTGCAGACCTTGTCTCCCTGAGGAAAGGAAAAGGATTCTGTAACAGGAAACCCAATGTGAAAAACGCCCTGAGCTGAAATGGGTTAGCTATTTGCCATTGTGTGGTTGAGTTTGGGAGTTAGTTATAATTTTAATGTACAGCACCTGCATAGTATTGCACAGCCAAGGTGTCACCTTTGGTAGATCTTTAACTTAAATCTGTAAAGTTGCTGAACATCTGGAGACTGTTGTAGAGTTGGTTGTTCAGTTTAAATTCCATTGGTTTCCTCACACAAGTCAAATAAACCACTTTGGTGAGGCCGGCAGGGAATATGTGCCTTCTAATGGGAAATTTCACATGAGTGCCCTTTTGTGTGGTAGATGCCAGCGGGATAATTAAGACATACCTTAATTACCCAAATTAGACAAATTCAGACCTTTCACTTCTATACATATAAAGGAGAGTTGGGGTCCGAGAGACTGTGTTTGTGGAGGGATGGAGAGTTAAGGCGGGTGCGGGAGTCATGTGATCATCTCCCCTCCCATTCGCGTCATTTCATTCACTTCATTTCGCTCCAAGCTGACGCAGTCTTGCCATTCTTTTTACTTAGTGTTTAGTCCTCTCTCCTTTACTGATTTATATAAAGGAGAGTTGCGATCCGAGAGACTGTGTTTGTGTGTTTATGAAGGGATTAAGAGTTAAGGCGGGTGGGGGAGTCACGTGATCATCTCCCCTCCCATTCACCACATTTCTTTCACTTCATTTCGCTCCGAGCTGGCGCGGTCTTGCCATTCTTTTTCCTTAGTGTTTAGTCCTCTCTCCTTTACTGATTTACTGTTTACTAGACGCAGTACTTACTGAATAGTATTTTTTCCTTTAGTGTTTCTTAGTGTTTAGGACAAACCAAAATGTTGTATATAAAGAAGCTCTATAAGTTGCATGTAGATACATAATTATTCCAACTACAGCGACTGCAGCGAAGCGCACGTGGTCTGCTAGTCTTTTTATAAAATAAAATATTTCTAGATAAGTCAAAAATTCTATGTTTTGGTTACATTGTTGTTGGAGTAATGCAGTGCATACTTACTATTTTTGGCTGGTTTTTATTTCAGAAAAAAACAGAAATAAACTTTAATTGCCTTTGAGCAGTGGCCCACATTTCTCAATAAACTAAAACCAGAAATTCACCTGCACTGAACAGAGCAGAAATGTGGGTGGCACAAAGTTCATGTTGCATGTGAATGTAGCAAAAGACACGGCAGGTGATCAGTCATATGAAAAAATGTAGCTCAAAGTGCTTTACAAAATGAAGAATAGAAAAATAGAAGACACAATAAAAAATAAACATAAGTCAACATTAATTAACATAGAATAAGTAAGGTCCGATGGCCAGGGTGGACAGGAAAAAAAACCTCCAAAAGCTGGAGAAAAAAAAATTAAAATCTGTAGGGATTCCAGACCACGAGACCGCCCAGTCCCCTCTGGGCAAAGTTATGACAGCAACTCCACTCTTTGGTGGACTGACATCCCATTTGGGATCTGGTGACCTTGTAATGGTAAATTGGGATTAAGAATTGGGTGATTAATTTTATTTTTTAGCAGCCTTTGTCATTTAGGTTGTTGTTTTTACATAAATATATCTTTAGGTGGTTGGATGAATGAGAGTGAAGAAAATATTTGACAATTATTGTCTCTCATTTTCATTCAGGGGGTTAATGTGAGTGATTTGTTTGGACCACCAAAATTGTTTTCAAGTCTCGGCTGTTTTAAAGTGTTAAAGGCAGCGACACATTAAGACATAGAAAGCACATAAGTGATGGACCGAGATTACACAGCTTGCTACTACAGTTGCATAGTTCAATTTATGAAGCAAAATTAACCCCACAATAAGTGTGATACCTCTTACACAATATGAAAAAGGGATTAGCATGCAATAACTTGTGGTTTGCCTTACTCCTAAAATTAATATCTGTGTGAATTAAGCCCTAGTTTGTTTTGTTTTATTTAAGGTTAATTACATTCTTCACAGCATTAAAAGTTATGATAAAAACCTAACAGAGAGACGAGTAGCTAACGCAAAACTTGGAGAAATGTATTGGCTTGTGTAAGTGAGGTTTTAATATTGTTAATTTATAATACTTAATGATTAAAGTAGACAATTAGTGTGCTTGCAGAAAGTAATGGCATTTGATCTTTTTTTGTACTTTTTGGTTGACACCATTGTGAAAAAATGCAGTGACCTAATGTAAAGTGTAAAAATGCTGGTGGGGCTTGCGATTTGTGCTGATCTCTGTACTCGCTTTGTGCAGATGGCTGTCTCAGCAGCATGACTGTCCAACAGTCTGATTAATTATTTACAAACTGCATTCCTGGTATCTCTTTACTCTTGATAGTGAGGCTTGAACTGAATGAGAAAACCTAGATAAATATTTTAACCCTTTCATTTAGAGATTGTATTACAGCTTTTTATCTTACCTGTCGGAGGTGTCTCTTGAGTTATTTTTCCAATAGGGGGGCATTTAAAGATCACTCGAATAGTAGAACACTGCCACTGCTCTTTCAATTTGTGTTGCTCATTATGTGGGGTTAATACGCTGGTTTGTCTGGACAGCTTGAATGCATGCCAATATTGTTTTCAGTTTCAAAACATTTTGAAAATGAGTGGGGTTCTACAATGACTTAATGTAGCAGTTCACCTAAATATTCTTACTTCTGTGTTCCATAGCTGGTCCAGTCACCTTTTTGCAATGCAGTCTGCTTTTCGTAAGCCCAAACTAAAGGTATTGGGTTTGTGTGTGGGTTTTTTTTTTAATATAATATTGGCATGTGAACTTTTATTTGAGTTTACATTTTATACTCGAGTGGACTTTTCTAATGCAGGGTTGTCAAACTCTTTTCCTTAAAGGGCTATATAGCATTGTGTATCCTGAACAAACCATCCGCTGATTCACAATAATCTGTTTGTTTAACCATCCCTCAAGCAAGGCCATGGAGTCAGTCAGAAACAATTTTGGTTTACTGGAGTCTGAGTTGGGAAAACATGATCTGACTAAATGTAAATTGTAATGCAGCACATTCAAATTTCATATATAAAACTATTTTTGTGATAGAAATGTAGCTTTTTTTCTATTTTTTGTAAGTTAGGTTTAATGTTGCTCATTGTTTGTAAGGCACAACAACATTACTACAGCCTTTAAACCCAAAGTTTAATGGGTCTGAGTGCTAAAAAGTAGCCTGATCATTCACACCGGCAGTTATAAAATGCCTATTATCTTGTATAGTATATTGCCCGCTTTCAGTCGACAAAGTAAATCTCTTAGTCTAATTACAAATTGGAGAGTTAGAGTTGGTGGTACTAGATTTTGAAGAGTCAGAGTTAGAGTTGAAAGATCTACATACCAACTACGCAGCCCTGCTCGCGAGTACATTTAGTCCCAGACGTATTGGCGCTGTTGCCTTCCCCACAAAGATTGCATTGATTCTCTTTTACATTCACTAGGCATAGCTAGCGTCTTTAGCAATTCGAAAGTAGGTGACTGCGAGTGAACTTATCTGTGAGTGTGTTTGAGTACACCTACACTTTAAGGTATCCTACAATAGACTGGCATCTCATTTAAATCAATCAATCAATCAATCAACATTTATTTATATAGCACATATTCATACAAAAAAAATGTAGCTCAAAGTGCTTTACAAAATGAATAGAAAAATAGAAGACACAATAAAAAAATAAACATAAGTCAACATTAATTAACATAGAATAAGAGTAAGGTCCGATGGCCAGGGTGGACAGAAAAAACAAAAAAAAAACTCCAAAGACTGGAGAAAAAAATAAAATCTGTAGGGGTTCCAGACCAAGAGACCGCCCAGTCCCCTCTGGGCAATCTACCTAACATAAATCAAACAGTCCTCTTTGTATTTAGGGTTTTCATGGAAGGATCTGATGATGATTAAATGTGATTCTTAGATAGATACTTTATTAATCCCAAGGGGAAATTCACAAATTCTTGTCCATTGTTGCTGGGTAGAGCCGAGCTCACTTTGACCATATGCTCAAGTCTGTAGGGAAAAAAAAAATCTATTTTAAGTTGATTTGCAAAAAATGTCATATCCTCATGTAGTCAGTAAAGTAGGTATAAATATGAGCAGCACTTAGCTCAGCACATGTACATTTTTTGGAATGTATATTGGGGGGCTGTGTCCCCTAGAGGGTTTGCAGAGATAACCTTGTCTGGTGTTTGATAATTTATCTTTTTGCCATTTTGATTTTTTCCCCCTATATATTCTTATTAAGCAATTAACAATATGCTAGTGAAACCTAATTATTTTTTCAAGTTGGTTTAATTATTTTATTAAATGATGTGCCTAGGACATAAAGCCCTGGAGAGGATGTGAGTTTGCCAATCCCTGCTTTGCCTTTTAAACTCTAAATGTGTCTAATTTTTCTGGTTGCATGAGTTGGGGTGTGACTTGGCTGCCAGCAACACTGCGCTAATGTTGCAGAGGTTCTGCGTCTGCCTTTGAAGCAGGATGCTTTATTCGTTTCGGATGGATGCTATGTAAGACACTTTTTTCTGGAATCCCTTGAATACTTCATCTTCAAATGAATGCATCTGTGGACGAACATTTAAAAGCCCTCATTTTTAAATGTAAGAATTCCTTTTAAATGTTTAAAATCAAATAAAGCTTGCAGGTAGGTAGTCATTCATAAATTATAACTGCCTAATTATGGCTGTTTATTTTGCTTTTTAAATTTTTTGCTTTGTGTTTTTGCTTACTTACGTTCATCCTGATTTTATTCCTCTTAACACAACTTTGGAACCAGGATGTAGTTTCCAGAAAATTCTGACTGTAGTGGCTTTAGTGTTTTAACTTGCATGATGGTAGACATGAATGATGGGAGAGAAGGCTTCTGTTTAGAGAGCATTTTATTTTTTATTCCCTGTATCTCTTCTATGTATATGGGAGTGCCTCTGTGTATTGATGTAGTTTATCATGCAATGTTTTAGTTATTTTCTTATACAAATTATTGGTGGAAATTTCTATATTTAACTGTAATGTCAGATGAACTTTAAACTTTCCTGGTCTGAAGTTCAAATCCTTAATATCTCAATGTTAATTCTGTTAAATTTATGTTCATTTCCCATTGAGCCTGTGTCTTGTGTGTCTGTTTGCATGCATCTGATTTTTTTTTAAGTTATTTTACAAATGGGTACTTTTATAGAGGACACAGATGGTGATGTAGACATTGTAATGCAGTATTAAATTTGCTTACAACATTTTGACTAGCCCTGTATATTCAAATACATAAGAGTCTACACAGTGTGGTTTTAATGTTTTTTAATATTTCTGATCTGTGGCTTTCTTTATATTAAATGAGTATCTAATTGCAATTTGTGCATGTACACTTCTGATTGTTTTTATGATTTTAAAAATGGGTAGTATTTGTTAGCGGCAAGGATATGAAATTGCCAAAAAAGCCACCATGAAACACTGTTTGAGAAGAAATAGTATCTAATATAGCTAGCATTAATGATTTCTGTGTACTCAATTATCTTAATTTATAGTTGTATTTGAATTAGTCTTTGGTTCCCCAATCTTTGAAGTAAAAATTATGCACCTGTATGTGTATATTTTCATTTTTATATTGTTTTAGGCTTTCCATTTGCATTTGGTTTTTCATGATATAAAGTTTCTCATTTGAAACATGATGATGATTTTGTGATAGACATACGGGTCTCTATAGAGAAATGTATATCCAGTAGTGTATTTAAGCACCTTTCCATCATGCCATAGGTAAGAGTTTCCTTTGAGGTTTTGCAGCAAATTGCTCTACAGTTTTAACAGGTTGTTCTGCAAATGTGGGAACAGTTTAGAACCAAGTGTTGCATGCACAGATCCTCCTATTTATGTTTAAAGGGTTCTTGTTATTCATATGTGATGCCTGCACCCTTCTTTTCTATATATGGTTAAGCAACACCGATGAGCATAAGTGTTTAGAAACAGAAGAACAAATTTAGAGTCAGATAATAGGTTGTCTTCTAATGAGAGATTAGTTTGTTCACCAGTGCTGAACAACTGTTGTAACAATAGATTTGGGGTGGAGTAGCTTTCAACAGGAACAGGAATTGCAGTCTCGTGAATTCTGCACTAAAGCTGTTCTTCATGTGCTCTTGGACAGACCGTAAGTTTGAGTTTCCACGTCGGAAATTTCATGCGAGTGCCCTATGAACTCAGAGGTATGAGTCAGGACAATTCACAGAACACAAAGCTACCTGAATCCTCCAAGCTGTGGATATAACATTGACCTTTCATCTTACTTAATTGTAGAAGATAAAAAATGTAATCTGGTTAGCCGGAAATGCAATTTTTGTGGTTCCTTTTCATTGGGAGTGAAGTGATGCACATTTATTCTTTAGTTTGCTAATGTTAAAAATCCTGTGAATGTACTTAACTGGGAAGGTGAAACATGTAACTTGGAGGTCTGAATACTCCAGTAGTACATGAGTTTGTGCATTGGAGTGAAACTTGCATAACTAGTTGTCTTTCAGCCAATTGAAGATGAATTAATTCTTTGTTTTTGGTCTTACAAGTAACCAAAAACTGATGACATGAGTAACCATGTGAAATGGTAGTCCATTCATGTCAGTGGCAGGGTTATTCTAGAGTGGTTAAGTTGGACCTTGCTGGTTCTGTGCTTTTGGAAACATTCTGTCATCGCTTGACTTCATATTATTGACATTTTAAAAAATTTAATATTAACTTGATTTGAGTATGCCAGGTTGAATATTTAATGTTATATAAACAAAAAAGGAGTTAATTGAGCATATAGCAAGCTTGACTACAGGTATATCAATGTGGAAATTCTGCATTAATACAGCTAACCTGTCTTTACTGTGTTATATCTGCCTGTTATGATGCAAATAGTTATAATGTTTTTAGGTTAAGTGCACATTTTAACCTAGTTTATGTAAAAATTTATTATTTTCATGAGAGAAATATATTACCATTCTCAAACCTGTTTAATTCAGTTCAAAGTCCTAGGGTGCTGAAACTTATTGTGGCAGCACTGGGTGAAAGGTAGGAGACAGTCAAGGAGTGGCACCAGTATTATAAGGCCTGTATATACGCACACACGTTCACTCACTCATATAATATGGAACCATCAGTCATCTTAACCTGAATGTTTTGATGATGTGGGAGGAAACCTGGAGTGTCAAAGGAAGCTGTGTAGTCTCCAGTTAGACATCAGCTTGGCTGTCAGATTCAACTCCAAATATTGGATACCTGAGGTGGCAGTGGTGTCTATTATGACATCTTGCTGCTTCTTAAATCTCGATTTTAAATATTTTTGACCTTTGCCAGTTAGTGTAGTTTAAGGAAGCATTCAAATGAAAAATGTATGCTAACTCTTAACTTTTTTTGCTTTTTTGTTAATTGTTTTGGGTGGAGATGTGTTGTAATACAGCAATAAATAAGGAGTTATTTGAGTGAATAAAAAATAATACATTCAAATTACAGCTTAGCTGACAGAGGTGCAGTAGGCTGTTCAGTATAAATATTGCTTTTGCCATCATATTGGGGTAGCATACCAAAAATATTCTAGATATTAGATCATTTATTTTATTGACCTATACCAATATGATGTCCTATGATTTTGGGGTGAAAAGTGATTGTTTTCATTTACTTATAGTATGTATTAAAGGTAATGCTGTTTTCACCTCTGGTTCCTGCATTGTTATCATCTTTTAGACAGTAAGAAGAGCTTTGTTCCTCTTACTAAATTTTCAACTCTCCAATATATAGTAATTGCGTTCTTACAACTTTTTTGGGCAGTCTTAACGAGTTACTGTAATTTGTTTCATGTATTGGCAGAAGTAAATAGCACTATCTATGTGATCCTGTTCTTTCTATCAGTACTCTTCAGAAATGATGCCTAGAAATACTTTAACATCTTTGCAATGTGTAAAATGCTTCTGGAGCTGACATGTGAAGAAGTATAAAAGCCAACTTGGCATGTGGAACATTTATTAAAGTTGATGTTTATCAGTCAGTTCGAACATTTACTAGGCTAAAGTTGAATAAATGTAGTCTACATTAAATTATTTAGCTGCCCTTCTCTGATTACTTTTGGGTTCATTACCAGTCCCCTTTCCTTTCTCACAGTTTTTGTAAACATTATGTTGTCACCAGTGTTTTGCCTAAAAAAAAAAACACATGAGAGATGCTGTTTATCTCACAGGGTGGGATTTTACTCTGTATCAGAGACTTGGGCTCCCACCAGCGTTATCGCTAATGACCAGACTGTAAGAACTGTCACTGTCTCTGTGGCCGAGTTCATGAATCTGGTAGTTCTCTGTTTCAAAAGTTTTGTTTTTTTATTTGCTACAGTCTAGTGAAGGAGCACCAAATTTCATTGTTGCAGGGCAGGAATCAAAGATGGAGGAAACCATAGTGAAGAATGTTGACAGTGTGTGTGATCGATTAATTTGGTTAGTTGAATCCATTTCTCATGATTTGTTAAATATGACCGTGTATTTTGGTGACTCCAGAAATGAAGCATTGCTACAGTCAGAATACCAAGAATCATCTCTAGCTTGTGAATTTGGACCGGGAGAAATTTAAAAAGTATTTCATAACTGAGGATGAAACTTGGATTCATCATTATAACCCGGAGTCCATGCAACAATTAAAACAGTGGAAGCAGTCCATATGGGTTGCATGCCTTAAAAGATATACATAATCAATAATTATTATTACATTGATTTGGTGAGGAAAACTTGTTGGCCATCCCTTTTCACACCAATGCATCCATTCTCACTGCGTGTGTGGATTCAAAGAAAAGACCTTCAGTCTTGGCCCAGTGTGCCTGCCATGGCCTATTTCTCAGTCCGAACCTGACTCTTTCGAAATCTGTAAAGCTTACCTCTGTTGTAAGCACTCTGCCAGTGATGAAGACTCGAACTCGGCTGCAGAAGAGTGAGTGGCTGCCCAAGCAAGACAAAGCATTTTATTGCAGGGCTGAAGAAATGTGTTAAGAACTTTAAAACAAGTGTTTTAGTGATTATACACTGCATAAATATTTAACACTACAGCCTATCATTAGAAATTATCATGCAGTTATGTTTCTGGTGAATCTGACAATTACTGGTAGCACATTGAATGAAGACCTGACAAGTGTGTTTACAATAGTTATCAAGGTTTGAAAATAATGAAAAATTATCATGAATGCATTCTACCAGCTTTGAATTTTTTATAGCTACGTTTTTTCTTAACACAATCATGAGCATCAACCTACATTGTAAGACGGTAGTTTGAAATGAAACACAGAATGCCTTTTTAAAGTTGTAACGAAATGTGAGTTACAAATAGGAGCTGACTACGTGTTTGTGTGTGTCTTTGTTTTATAATAAATGTCTAAGGGAAGACTAGGATATGACAAAGACCCATTTATCTTCTCTGTCAGCTGTGGTGTGCCCCATGTTTGCCTAGACATAATTTGAGGAATATTTGAGTGCTACAGGGTGTGGGAACTTGTTCAGTTGAACATCTGTAAGATACCATGCAGAAGGATATTTGAGCAGTGTATAGAGTGCCACCAGAAAGTAATTTGCATGGGCCAGTGCCCTTATGTTACATTTACAATGCCTTTCTGAGTCCATGCCAGAACTGATACAAGCGATTGATTGGGTAAATGGGGACTTTCTTACTATTTGGTAGGTTCAGTGTCACTTGGGGGTTTGTGTCTCTTACGATTCTCTTACATCTGCTATTTTTGAAAATTCCGGTAGATTTGGCTAAAAAATATTGTGTCTGCTATTGAAGTGTTGTAAAAACAGCATTGTGACACATGCAGGAAGCATACATTACAATGCATTTTTAAAATGAAATGGATGAAAGAGTAACCCCCCAACCTAGTCCTCTGAGGAAAGGTCAATCAGTGGTAAAGGGGAGAATAAGGAAAGTGCCAGGTCAGGCATGAGAGAAAGAAGCAACTCTTTTGTTCTTGCCTGGGCAGCTGAGCAAATGGGGAAAGGCCCGTGGAGTTGGGAGAGCTCTATGTCACTCACTGAATTTACATGCACATAAGGTGAGTAACCCAGTTAAGGCATTAAAAACCTCCATTTACATGTGCGTATCCACTTATTGAGCTCTCCTTTGGCAAAACACTCCAATGTCAAAACAAAAAAGATTAAACATCATCATATCATCGACTGCTGTGAACCTCTAGACAAGCATGGAGCCAATGTCTCTCAAGCACTATCGGAAACATTATTTTTAAAAGTTACTTCATTACATTACTCATTATTTACCAAAAAAGTAACTAAATATGTTTTATATAGTGACTTATAATCTTCTTATATAATACGCTACCGTGGCTGTTCGTTTGTCTGTCCAGGATTTTAAATCACCTGTAGCTCGCAAACGTTTCACCTATTGACTTGAAATTTGGTACACATATACTACGTGACATGCACTATCCGCTTTCGGAGTGATGATTTGTATTACTTTTTTTTTTTTTTTTTTTTTAAATTTTATTTTATTTTATTGTAGAATCAACTCTCGGCAGCGTGCAGCCATGCGGTGCATGCGTATTGGCGCAGTTCTCATTCCCTACCACCTTTGCTAATCATTCTTAAGGCAGATTGAAGACTTAAGTGCTAAATTAAGTGAAAAATTAAAGAAAACATACTAAGTAATTACAATACAAAAACTAACTTAATCAGTTTTAATGCGAAGATGAAAGAAGAGAAACAGCGGGCTGTAGAAAAGAAGAGCTGCTCAGGAAGCAGCAAGCGCATCAACCTCTGAGCAAACGAATGCCAAACAGAGACAGAGGAGGAAAACTAGGAATGCTCAACTAAAGTGTATTCACTGCACGTAGTTTACCAGTACGCCATTACTGGTAAAATATAATGCGTTACAAACAGTGCTTTACTTTTGCATTACTTTTTCTTCTTTTGTTTATAAAAAAAAAAAAAAAGAAAAGAAACACTACACATTTGACTGGCCAGCATTTGTTAATAAATCCTAAACCCATATATGAGTCTGACCAGAAAAACATCCAAACATAATAATTTTCTTGTGTTTTATAAACATGTAATCCTTCATGCAGTGTGCAATAAGTAACATCAGTCCCCTTTTAACATCCTTAACTTGAGTCACCAAAGATTTGCAATATGAACACTGGCCACTGTGTCACCCAATCACACTGTTTCAACATATCTATAGCAAATAGCTGGACTAAAACTAAGACAATAGTGATAATATTAATATTATAATAATATTTTTCTGTAACTGAATTGCATATCCTAGAAAGGAGCTGCATACCTGTGTACTACTTGTCATACACCAAGTGCTGCTGGGGATAATAATGCAGATATTTTTATTTCAATAAAGTAGATTACTCATTACTTTAAAAACTATTAAACAAACTACGTAACACACGTTACTTAAACATTTTAACCCCCAACCCTGCTGCAGAGATTGTGCTCCTGAGCTTTGCAGCTCAGTTCATCAACATAAATTTAACAATTTCAAAAAATACTGATACTGACAAATTATTTGGAAGTTTACCTTTGTGGACACTTCCACCATGTTCTACCCATAGCTTGGGAAAGTGTGTGCACGTGTGTAGACTATAAAATTCTGAAATGTAGCGTGGTTAAGGGTTTACATGGTCACATAACCGAGTTGCTTGTGGAGAAATCTATGTCTGTTAACCAGGTTTTTCTAAACTGAATAATAGTTCAGGTTGCATTTTTGAAACCATTTTTCTGCAAATAAAAGTGCATGTAAACACATTGACTGACTATCGGTTACTAACCCCCAGACCAGAAGCACAGGAGAGGGTCAACCTCTAATGTTGAAACTTGATCCTTGGAGACCTGTTAATTCTCAAAGCAGAGAGTTCAGGAAGAAGAAGAAGAAGACTTCTACAAATCATAAGCAAAGGCATCAAGCGATTTCTTTTGCAAAGTTAGTACCAAATTGGCAGCAATGCTGAGAAGAGCTTCCACTGTAAAGAAGTGAGAGGGAAAGCAAAAAGGTCCAGGAAGCTACTAAAAGCCAATTGTTTGTTGCTGCATGTGGTGTATCATAGGATAGGTTAAAAAGATTAAGCTCAGTTTCACACACACAGCCTCGGAGTGCAGCAACAGGGTAAGTGCAGAATGAACATACAGTGCTTTTCGTAGCTATGAGTGCGAGCTGCATTGGCACCTGGTGCCTGTACATGTGTGGACTTGAGTTATGTTGGCATGGATGGGGTTCACTGCTCCACTCTGCTGAAGAAGTCATAGCCAGCAGATTATTAAGGGTGCATATCTGTGTTGAAATCATTTGCAACAAAATCAATTCTCGGATATATAATCAGTGATGAAACACAAAAAATCAATATTGAAAGAATAATTCTATTTATAAAATATGTATTCTTGATTAGCATTTTTTTTTAATTCCTAAACTGGTTACTGCCTAGTTTGCTTTTCAAGGTCTCGCTGAAGATCTTAAATACTTTAAGTTGATGTGAATGCTTCAGAAAAAGGATTGGTATATGAGGAAAACCGGCACTTTTGCTAAAAAAAAATTTTCTGGATAGTCACCTAGTAACAGTTTTGAACAAAAGGCGTGCAATCAAAGTTTAGGTGGGGTTGTGTTGACCTTGTTTAATTTCTTATTGTGGTTTATGTTCTAGAAAATGGACACTAGTGGAGTGAAAGTGCTGGAGACTGCAGATGATATTCAGGAGAGGCGACAGCAGGTCCTTGACCGTTATAAGCGGTTCAAGCAGCTGTCCACCTTGAGGCGGCAGAAGTTGGAGGACTCCTATCGCTTTCAGTTCTTCCGCCGTGATGCTGATGAACTGGAGAAATGGATTCAAGAAAAGTTGCAGATTGCTTCTGATGAAAACTACAAGGATCCCACAAATTTGCAGGTGAACACATATAGTTCTCTCTTCTTAGTAGAGAAGTCTTTAACACCTGATTTATGTGAGTTTTCCTAATCTATATATGTATGTTCCAGCATAGCTTCCGAATGGCTGGAGCAATTTTCATGAAACTTGGTACACGTTTCTCATTGGTCGACTAAAAATACTGTAGGGTGAAATCCACCCTAACCCACCCCATTTTGGGTGGGGTGAAGGGTGATCTTGCGGTCTTGTATGCATGTTTTCATCTAGTTGACACTCGGAACGACCACCAGAGGGCAAACTGGAGGTGACCAGAGTTGGCCGGTTCCGAGCGTCAACTGGATAACACACATACAAGACTGTAAGAAAAGCACATTAGTGAGTCGTCTTTGTTTTTATAATTTATTTTTAAAGTTGTTTATTTTTAATTATATTTTTCTCAATTTAAAAAAAAAAAAAAAAACCAACTTTATTTTCCTCCCAGGCAACGCCGGGTATTTCAGCTATGTTAGTTAGTAGTTAATAAAATGTTCACTGTAAGCTACAGTAGATTACCCTGTAATTTCTGGTGAAAGTCCTCAGCCATATTTTAAAAAGGTGTAGCGTTACAGAATATTTTTTGTTGTATGTTTCTCATCCCAGGCCATATGTAATTAATTTAAGAGTTCCCATTTGATTGTTATGAATAACTAATATAAACATGAGCTAGCTGGAGAAATGTTTTTGGAATATTTATGACACAATGTAATGGGTGGTGCTGGTTAGCTAATACTTACGTACATTTTGGCACATATTTAATCTCCAGGGGAAACTACAAAAACACCAAGCATTTGAAGCTGAAGTGCAAGCCAATTCTAGTGCTATCATCAAGCTGGATGAAACTGGGAACCTAATGATTTCTGAGAACCACTTTGCTTCTGAAATCATTCGAGTAAGTACAATATGATGGTTGACAAATTTCTTCCAGAGTGGGATGAAGTGTTCCTGAAATATCACTAGTTTTAAAAAAAAAGAACATCATCAGTCTGACACATTAATCATTACTTGGGTGGCCATAAACTATTCGCATACTCTTACTGGTCATGTTGCACAATAAGATTACCTTTGCTTTTGCAGACCAAAGTCAGTATGTGATATGCAAATATAGTATTCATAGAAGAATATTTCTAAACACTTTCCCCATATCCCACTTTCAAAAATTTCAATCCTTTCCTTAGATATATGGTTCTCACAATGCCATGCTTCTTATATCTCACCATAATTTTGGCTAATTTGGTAAGGTTGCTAACTAATAATTTAACAATGAATAATGTGTTTGAACAGGTCACACCTTTCATACTGTCTAGCAACATATTCTAGACTTGCAACATGGCAGTAAAAAATGCTGTTACTGTAGTATAGAGACAAATGGTAGAATTGAAATTTAATACCCCGTTTTTCACAGAAATAAAATAAATTTGTGGCTCCTTTTAATTGTCAGTTCACAATCGGCTCTCAGAATGTTTGAGATGCTCAAATGTTGGTGTGTGTTTTGAAGTGGACAGCACTAAAATGCACTTTTCTCCACTTTGCACCACTCTTCGTAACAGTGTGTTTGGTATTGCTCATTGAAGTTTTCTGGTTATTCTCACTCATTCTGGTTCTTGATAGTGTAATGCATTTTTAAAAATGTTCAGGTTCCACATTGCCCCTTAAATTTAGGAGAAGCAGAGTATCACAGTATCTTTTTTTTAGTTTGTGTAATACAATAAGTCATGTTATGCAGCATGTTACCTTATAAAAAAAGGTACAGTATTTATTTAGCAGAATAAAGTTGTATATTATTTTATTTTATAAATGGGATTTTGAGAAGCTTTATATTTTATGTGGTGGATTTATGAACAAGATGTTTAGTTAATAAACATAAAAAATATATACTGTGCTACCTGTCCTCAATACAAAATGTTTGCTTTATCTTATCATTTGTATATATTGAAAAATTCAGGGCTGACTTTCATTTTTAAAATCTTCACTTTCGTCTGGTCTAGTCTTTTACGCCATACCGGACAGCACAACGACCCATAGTAAAATCCATCAATATTAATAATTACTTGCAAGTAGGTACCTGTTTGTTGTGGAAAGTGTATTCCTGTGCTTCTTTCTTTCATACTTTTTGATAACTTTTTAATGAAAGGTCTGAGAAGATCAAAACATCGCTATCCATGCATGAAAAGGGGATCATTTAATTAAATATAAATCTTTTTATTGCAGATGAATGCTTCTTTCTTATTCTTTGCATTTCTTGGGTCCTGTCCCATGTGTGTGTTTTGTATTTGATACTGGTTGTTGAATTTTTCTTTACATTACTCTTTGTTTTTGAGAAAAATAATTCCTATTCTACAAATGTAAGCTAGATGAAATAGTTTACTGTTATCTTCTCAGACTGATGTTCAGAATTTTTCACTTGTTTTAAATGAGAGAGAAAACCAATAGAAAATGTTATGGACAGAAGAACATGCTCACTTTTAAATATTTACAGATCATATAGGAAGGTTCACTCTTTGAAACATGATTATGAATAAGTGTTTCTAATTGAATGATTTTATATGAGTTTGGTGTGGTTGTCTTTGAACATGGATTGACGGGATTGCTACAGCTATCTGCCTGGGTTGGTTTATGTTTTTACTTTGCAGCTTTCTTATCAGAAAAGTTAGTTCCATGGACTAAGTTAACATTATTTTCTTATAGCATCCTGTGTATTACAGTTATTAGAGATTAGTTTATCCTATACAGTGCTTAAGAGTCTGATATCTTTTTGTTTGTTTGTGCATCAGATCAAATAGGTTTCTGTGAGTTATATTGAGAAAGGTACAGTTTTTTTAAAGATGTTTTTTTGCTGTCTAGACTCGCCTAGAAGAGCTTCACCGCCTCTGGGAACTATTGCTTCAGAAAACTAAAGAGAAGGGTGAGCGACTGCTGCAGGCACAGAAGTTAGTGCAGTACCTGCGAGAATGTGAAGACACCATGGACTGGATCACTGACAAGGTGCTTTTAAATGGGTTGTTTTTGAAATTTCAGTCAAGTTGCACATCTTGCTGTCCACAAGTAGTTCTGTCATGCCTAGAACACATGATATTGCAATATATTTGGTATCCATTATCAGTCATTTTAGCTTAAGCATGGTATAGTATCTTAAATCTTTCAAGACATTAAAACAGTGAAAAGTGGGTTTGCACTACTGAATGTTATTAAAGATCGATAATAATCTCTTGCTCAGTATTTCACCATCTTTAAACAGGGCTATAAAACATGGATTTGGTAAAAAGACATCCAGTGTAGTGTCAAGATCAAGGCATTGAACTTAAAACTAAAAGGTTATTTGTTCACTTCCCTCTTCCACCTTTCTTCCATCAGTATCCATCATTGTTCCTGTTCTCTGTAGGATACTGAAATTCTTGTAATAATTTTAAATATATTCTAGTTATAAAAGTTATGCATTGTAATACTCTCCTTGATGTGCTTGGGTGCCTCAGTTTTTGGAGGGTGTGGCCTGGCTACATAGACTTACTTTAACTGCACTTTGGGATAGATGTATGTGTATTGCCTGAGAGACTTCAGATTACCAATATGTGCCACTCGGTAAACAAAATTATGTTTTTAAACCTCGCAGTACTATTCTAAGCATTACACCATGTGGCAGGTTACATAACAATTGTACACAGGTGATTTATTTATTTAGTTATGTATGCATGTATTTATCCATCACTAATAGATTTTTTTTTTTTTCTTCAACCTTTCATAGGAAGCAATTGTAACTTCTGAGGAGTTGGGACAAGACTTGGAGCATGTGGAAGTGCTGCAGAAAAAATTTGAGGAGTTTCAGACTGACTTGGCAGCTCATGAGGAACGCGTCAATGAAGTGAACCAGCTTGCTGGAAAGCTATCTCAAGTGAGTTACTAGTCTTTTTGTATGTTAATGTCAACTATGGGATGCCCATAGCCGTAAAGTATTCAATACAAGCAGTAGTAATACTATATTTATTCAGTATATACATTTTACACAAAAACATTATTCTGTGTTTATTATAAAGGAACAATTTAGGGTTTCAGAGGTCATGCTTGCTGTATGATACATTCAGATATATTTGGTTGAAGGATTCTGTCATTACTTTGATAGGTGAATTGTTTTGTGCACTTTGTAAATGATTTCTGTTCATGTTCAGGAATTGTGCTAAGAATTGTTTCCTTTCAGGTGCAAATCTTTAAGGTTTATATTTCTGTCTTATTTTGTACTCTACAGGAGAACCACCCAGAGCTAGAGCTTATTGTCCGTAAGCAGGATGAGGTTAATGCAGCCTGGCAGCGACTTAAAGGCCTTGCCCAGCAGAGGCAAGGAAAGCTGTTTGGAGCTGCTGAAGTGCAGCGCTTCAATAGGTATGAACTGGTACTTTAGCTGGTGTTTTTTCCTTGACTGATGCCGGAGATACAATGTTGATTTCTTTTTTTCTAATGCTCTTCTTTAGGGATGTGGATGAAACTATTAGCTGGATCAAGGAGAAGGAACAACTGATGGCTTCAGATGATTTCGGAAGAGATTTGGCAAGCGTACAGGCTCTGCTTCGAAAGCATGAAGGCCTTGAAAGGGACCTGGCTGCACTAGGAGATAAGGTCTTCATTTATGCTGCAAATATATTTTTTATAAACATTTTGGCATCTATTTTAAATGTGTGGTTTTATATTCTGCCTTAGTTTTATTTTTTAATATATTATTGTGCATGCTATTGTTAGACTTTTTACTTTGTTAACATGGCTGCTGTACTGTGTTCACTGAAATATTTGGCTTTGTTTGCTGTTGAATTACAGCTTTCTTTTGCAACATTTATATTGCACTCAACTGGTACAGCATAGCTGTTAAGAGCCTGGAGTACATTGTATGTGGCACAAAAAAGTTAAAAAAATATTGTAAAAAATTTTGAAAAAGTAGAGACATTCATGTGAGGTTAATTGGCACTGCTAAAATGGCACAGTGCGAGTGCCAGGATTGGTAGTCTTACTTGTGTTAAAGGTAAACAGCCCTGAGACACTTGTTTGGATTAAGTCGTTTTGATAATAATATGTAAAATTGTTAAGACATTAGAATATTGCATTAAGCAGACAGGTTCCTTTGCACCCCACACATCTGCTGCATGGGATATCCTTACAATTCATTTTAAAGTAATTTTGTTTATACTTAGTGTAACACTGTAGAATAAAAATCACATCAGTTAAATACATTCAGAATAATCGTATGTCAGCTCATGTGAGTTTATGGACTGAATGGAGTCTAGGTTATGTGCAGTACCACACATCCTCCATACCCAAACTGCCTCCACTACAAATCTTTTGTTTTTCACCTACAAAGAGAAACTGTTTCTCTTAAAGCATTGACCTGTTTTAATATGCTCATATTTTACTCCAAATGAAGCGAAGTTAATAAAAACTCCTGAATTATCTATTAAGAAGATATCAGAATATTAGCCTTTGTAAAATCTGCTCATTAGTTCTGACCAATGCACTTGATCTATTAACTGAAATAGAATAAGAACAGATATTTATTGTGAAAAAAGTGTTAGATGTGCAATCCCTTACCCTTTTGAGGCTCATTCTAAAGCACAGAAATTGCTCAATGGATTTTTAGAAATTTTACATTTGCAAAAACTAATGAAATGTTGATTTTTTTTTTTTATCTGTTAGCATCTCTTCTACCTGCACTTCTGTTTTCTTCATTGTAGAGTGCAGACTTTAGTGGTTTAGTCGCTCTTGTCTAGTGCTCTGATTTTACTCTTATTTTAGTCTTTCTAGATCATGAATTCAAAACTGTAACATGGATCTTTCTGTCTGCTTTGTCTGCCGTATACATTGCTCCATTGTTGTTACAGGTTAACAACCTTGGCACCGAAGCAGACCGGCTTCAGCAGACCCATCCTCAAAATGCATCCCAGATCCATCTGAAACGGGATGAACTGATTACAAACTGGGAGCAAATCCGTAGTCTTGCTGCAGAGAGGCATACTCACCTCAATGATTCCTACAGGTAAGTTGTTTTTGCATATATGTTAAGTTGATTTTTAGCATTTTTTTAAGACGACCTAAAAATAAACATGTTATTAAGACTATCTGTTACTATAAAAAGACAGGTTAACCTATTTAATTCATGTGTATTCCTTTCTTTAGATTTAGTTTAAGTCATTTGAAAAGTGTAAGAATTATGCCATTTAGCCCAGTAGAGTTTGTTTTTGCCTATTTGCTTAACATTTATGAAATATAAGAGCCTGGATTTGAAGGTCTCCATGAAACCACTTTCAACTAAACTATCTGAAAACTTGTTTCATATACCTGTAGTCTTGTGCAAGGATGTTTATCCTTGCATCAGTAGAAAATCTATTTTGTTGAAGAGTAACTTGTAGTGTACTTGCTGGCATTTACACCCTTAACTCTGTAACTGGTGTGATGTTGTTGAAGTCTACAAAACACAGTCATAGAATTCAGTCTTTTTTCATAGCTCATACCCCACAGTCCTGGAGTAATCCATCCATCAGTTGTCTCCTGAATGGACCCATCCTGAATGTCTGCTGACTTGCTTATAAATAGATGGTTAGATGTTGGTTTTGTATGTTGCCTTTTGTAATTATTTCTATTAAATTATGTACATTAACTAACTGACCAATGGTTACCTTATTTAGCCTGATCACCTGTTTTTACAATGTTTTTTACAAGATAGAATGAATACAATTAATAAATACAGCATGCAATTACTTATTTTTCTCAAAGACCTCCTTTAAAGTATGTCTCATGGTTAGATTGTATCCTTATATAACAAAGCTCCATAGACTTGTAAGTTAAGTCTGGTTTGAACTGATTTAATATGCTGTTTATTTTGTTTTAGGCTGCAGCGTTTTCTGGCTGACTTCCGTGACCTCACCAGCTGGGTTACTGAAATGAAGGCACTGATTAATGCTGATGAACTTGCAAATGATGTAGCTGGAGCAGAGGCTTTATTGGATAGACATCAGGAGCATAAGGCAAAGAACAATCTAAGATCCCATTTTGTTGGCTACTTCTCCTATAAAAGTTTCATTGTAGTTTCTTGTAGTAGAAACCTGTTATAAATTGCTGTAGGAGGAATTATATTTCTTAGCTTGATCAAAGCAACATTTTAAAATAGTCAGTTCTTCATTAACTTGTCATTTTTAATTAAACACTTTCCTGTGTTTTTAGTTTATTCATTTGTTTGCTTGTTTGTCTATCCCCAGGGTGAGATTGATGCCCATGAGGATAGTTTCAAATCTACAGATGAAGCTGGCCATGCTTTGCTTTCCACATCACACTATGCATCTGAGGAGGTCCGAGAGAAGGTGATTAGTTTTATTTTCTTTATCTGTTTTCATGCAGTTGAACCTTTCAATAGGTGGAATTTAACAAGAAATCAATATGTAACAGGATGCAGTTTACCTACAACACAAATGGTTTTACAACACAAAAGTGAAATTTGCATAACTAATCTGCTGCCCAAATGAGAATTTTGCATCCGTTAATTAAAGAGCTGGTTTTCAATCACATTAGTACACTTTATCTTTACCGCATTTCCAATTTAAAATATTTAATGCCAGGGTAAGTCAAAGTTTATATCTACATTTCTTTCCATGTTTCTAACTAAGTATTCAAACTGGCAGTTTTTGTAGGAAATATTGATCCTATTGTTATTATGTGTTTCACAGAAATTACATTTTCCAGAAGCTGTTTGTTCATTAAATTACATTCCCTCACCCCCACCAAGAAGTGTAATTCATTATTTTGGGAGTAAGCTTCACTGTCTTTAATCAATAGGTATACCTGGTTTCATGTTTGGTGTATGATTGTTTTTTTTTTTTTTTGGTTTTTTTTTCTCTTTTCTAGCTAAATATATTAACAGAGGAAAAGGATACTCTCCTGGAGTTGTGGGAGCTCCGTAGGCAACAATATGAGCAGTGCATGGACCTACAGCTTTTCTACCGAGACACTGAGCAGGTGGACAACTGGATGAGCAAACAAGAGGTGCTGTTCGCTTTAATTTTACTTTACAGAAATGATACATAAACTTCAGGAATATATTGTACTAACTGTTTATGTATTTCAGGCATTTCTCTTAAATGAAGACTTGGGAGATTCATTGGACAGTGTGGAGGCTCTGCTTAAGAAGCATGAAGATTTTGAGAAATCACTCAGTGCCCAGGAAGAAAAAATTACTGTAAGATACTTCTGTTTAAGATTTAATGGTGTGAATTCTGTTGTTTGATGTTCTAGTTCACATGGTGCTTACATTGGTAGAGTTCTTTTTTTCAAAAATATTGTATACCTTATAAGGCATGAATTTTGTATCTTCAGCTGCTTTCCCCACCAAAACCTCCTTGGCCATTTTGGTACTCTGATATACAGTACCTGTAAACGACAAAAACAAAAAAGCCCTTTTTTATGTCCCAGTGAAACCTGAAACAAGTGGCAATTGTGTAACACAGCCACAAAGGTAATACAAACATTCCCCGTGACTTGCGCAGATTTTATTTACAGAAATTTGAAAAAGTATTTGGACTTCAATTTTTTTTTTCCCATTACTTCGGGTCTCAGATTTGGAGCTTGAAATAAAGTAGTCTTCCCTTAACTAATATATAAATAATGGTTTGTGCACCATGTTAGATCTAAGGCAATACAGTACAGTAACAAAAGAAATTTGTCAGTCCAATAAAGTTTGTTTTAAAAAAGTTTAATGAAACATCAAAGCAAAACAGTTCACACAAAAATAGAAAAAAAGGTTTTTGCACACACAGGATAAAAGACATAAAAAAGGAAGAAATGTTTCTTTTACAAACTTAACTTTTTCTTATTGAACTTCAGTTCAGTTATCTATACTTAAAGTTTGTGTTATTTCTTTATGGCAAACTTTTATATGCTTACTTCTATACATACCGCACATTCAATATGGTCAATGCGATATGTTACATGAAATGATTGAAAACTGTTTGCTCTCCATGCCTTACCAACTGCAAAGCAGATCATAAACTGGGACTAATCTGTAGTCAGATAGATGAGAAATAATTAGAATATTCCATTTCAGTTTAGCTTTTGGGGGATATAATAAAATCTCCCATAGACTAAAGATGAATATATATATAAACATTTTAACATAACTAAGAAAATACTTCTATCAATTTAAAATACTTATATGAGACTTTGAAAATAAAGTTAAAGCAAAAGAGTAACATTTAGCATGCCAGAGATTGTTTTTAGAAGCCAATGTTTGCTAGGTCAGTGCATAAATGTTTGAGTATTTTGTCGGTGCTTACAGTCTGTATACATAAGGTCTTCTAAGCAGTAGTAAAATTTCATGATGATGTTACTGAGATGGACATTACTAAGGCTCACCATTTTTCCCAAATCACATTTAAGCTACAAGTAAGCTGCTTATCATCTGTGTTTGTCAAAGATTTTTGTGGACAAAGTATAATAGGCTGATTTCTTTTACCTTTAGGCTTTGGATGAATTTGCTACAAAACTGATTCAGAATAACCACTATGCCAAGGAAGATGTTGCTACCCGCAGGGATGCTGTAAGTGTATTTTTACCATTTAAAGCTAAATGTTTAAGAAAAGAGAAGTGTTTATATTTTAATAGTGAAAGTTAAAGTGTGCAGATGAATAGCAACTAGGTGTTTTTATACCGTAGGGTGTGCAAGAACATGAGGACAACCATTAAGAAAGTATATTTGGGATGCTAAAAGGCAGTTAGAGATAAATATTGGATTAAAGCTGAAAGATGATGGAAAGAGATTCTTTATTTATTTATTTTTTTAGTAAATTACAGCCAAGGTAAAGAGTATCAAGCGTAAAGATGATCTATAATTTGAATAAATAGAGTAAAATGTCAAATGCTCTGTATTGTGTACCTTGTGGCAAAATTAGCCAAAATGGCAAAAGCAAAAAGAAGTTGAATGTTTTCAGTATAAGCAGGTGGAGATTAAGAAGTGACATGCTTAAGTTTTTAAAAGTATGAAAGTAATTAGTACAGTAGGTCCAGGTGTTACTTTTAAAATAAGTTCAACAGGGACACAGCGGAAACTTAAGAATAAGTTTCACATGAACATTAGAATGTTTTTCTTAAAACAGAGAACCACAAACACATTAAATAAATTACTAATTTAGTGTGGTAGAGAGTAGGACTTTATAGTCATTTAAAACTCAATTTGGTGTGGTTTTGGAGAAATTAGGTGAATAGGATTGGCAAGCTATGTTGGGCTGAATGGCCAGTTTTCCTCAAATTTTCTGAATGACTTCATTTTATGTAAATTATAAAAAACCTAGGTGTGTTTAAATCTATGGAAGATTAATTATATTATATATATATATATTTTTTTTTTAACATTATCTGTCTTTTATGCACAATTAGCTTCTTAGTCGACGCAATGCTCTACATGAACGTGCCCAGTATCGTCGCACTGCCCTAGAAGACTCCTTTCACCTGCAGCAGTTTTTCCGGGATTCGGATGAACTGAAGAGCTGGATAAATGAAAAGATGAAAACTGCAACCGATGAGGCTTACAAGGTAATACACATTCTGATTCTTTGTACTTTTTAAAATTACAATGTATATAACAGTAAGCTCCACTTTCTGTCTTCATTTTTTGACCTAGAAGTCTGATGACTGACTGTGCTTTTTTTTTGTAGGACCCTTCCAATTTACAAGGAAAAGTACAAAAACATCAAGCTTTTGAAGCCGAGTTATCAGCAAATCAAAGTAGGATTGATGCTTTGCAGAAGGCTGGACAGGAGCTTATTAATGCTAACCATTATGCATCTGATGAGGTTTCTGGACGAATGGATGAAGTCAGCTCTATGTGGAAAAGGTTGCTTGAAGCCACAGAGCTCAAAGGTAAGGGTCATTTAAGACTGTTGTGCAATTGCGCAATAAATCTAAAAACCTAATATTTTTCCCCAGTGACACATTTTTGGATTACCATTAAAGGGTATGTAAGGTTTTATCACTTGTCGGTTTTCAAGAGACATCAGTAAGTTTAATGCACATTTCCCTCCTCAAAAGTATCCTATGTATAAACATCAAAAACCAATTTATAGTATATCTTTATATAAAGGTGCAGTAGTCCTTGTAAATCAAATTAAGGCTCAAGCTATCTCAGATTTTAAGTACAATTCTAAAAACGATAATATTTCAGACCTAACTTGAACCTGTTGAATTTAATTGGACTCTATCTTCTTACTTCTTATCTTGTAGACTAGTAAAAGTCTCTTACTTATCCTTTCAATCAGTTTTCAATAATGAAGTTGAAATGACACACTGGGTTTTTCTTAAAGTTGATGATTACAAAACACGGGAAGTATTATTTTAGTTCAGTACAAAGAGTCTGTACATAAATTGGTATTTTTTAGGGCATCCTAAAAATGTATACTTGGGTATAATGTTAATAATGTCAATAATTTAAACATTCAAGCAACTGACATTGACATTACAATGAGCCTATTAACTTCCTCTTTAAAGAAAGGCATCTATTATTCTTTTTTTTTTTTTTTTTCTCAAAATAATTAGGATGTTTTATCTCTCTGTCTGACAGGCATTAAACTTCGTGAAGCTAATCAACAGCAGCAATTTAACCGCAATGTTGAAGATATTGAACTTTGGTTGTATGAGGTCGAGGGTCATTTGTCTTCAGATGATTATGGCAAAGATTTAACCAGTGTTCAGAATCTACAAAAGAAACACGCTCTGCTAGAAGCTGATGTTGCTGCCCACCAAGTAAGCGCCTGAAAATGTTCATGCAAAAATGTCCAAATCCGCCGAAGTTAATTAACTGTTTCTTCAAGCACTCATTTTTGCCAAATATTTAACACAAGCATCCGGATAATTTCCATAATATTTCTTTTCTGCCGCCTTTGGATGTTTGTATACAAGCTGGTTTTTGTTCTTTTTGACATAGAAGTTATTTAAAACTGAAATGAAATAAACACAAGATTGTGCATCCTCGTAATTTTATGCTGTATTGTATGATTTTTCAGTTGTATCATTTCTTTAAACTCACTTTTATTAACTATAATGCAAGTTCAATAGACACAAAAACATAACATTGTTAAACCCATTTAATCCCTTTTGAGGTCACAGGATACTGTCCCTACTGCACTAAGCACAAGGCAGGGCATCATCTCCTCATTCTTCCTCATGCTATATGGCTTTAAAATTGCAAACTATTTTTACTTCCATGTGTTTGGGAGGAAAACCATAGTGCCCCAAGAAAAGCCCTCACAAACTTTTGCAGACTACTCACGTGCAGCAAACCGATCAGATGCAGGGTTTAAGCCCTTTATAAGGGCAAAATGTATGAATTGCATCTGTGTTTGTCACCATATTATTAAACTTTTTTAGTGAAGTTCCTAATAATGTAAGTTTTTTTCTGTTTAATTTGCTGGATGTTAAATTGACATGTTTCATTCTGTTTTGAGGATCGTATTGATGGCATTACCATTCAAGCCCGTCAGTTCCAGGAGGCTGGCCACTTTGATGCTGATAACATCAAAAAGAAGCAGGAGGCCCTGGTGGCGCGCTATGAGGCTCTGAAAGATCCTATGGTAGCACGTAAGCAAAAACTGTCTGATTCGCTCCGCCTACAGCAGTTGTTCAGAGATGTTGAAGATGAAGAGACTTGGATAAGAGAGAAAGAGCCAATTGCTGCTTCAACCAACAGAGGTTAGTCTTACAATATTTATTCTTCTCTGGGTAATGCTTTTACTTTTAACCTTAGCTTTGCAAGATCTATCCTTTATTTGGAATGTTTGTAAGGATGTTGGAGTGTTTTTTTTTTTTTTAATGTTGCTTTCTTGGGAATAGTAGGGGGGCTTGTGCCATTTTATCAAAATCACCCCAAGCAAATTGCTATTAGCTTCTTCATTTACTAACATCTACATATTTTCTGTCACACACTTTTTAATTGAAAACAAACTGGATTATTTTTTATAGGAAAAGACCTTATTGGAGTTCAGAACTTACTTAAGAAACACCAGGCTTTGCAAGCTGAAATTGCTGGCCATGAGCCACGAATTAAAGCAGTAACACAAAAGGGACAAGCCATGGTTGAAGAAGGCAAGTGTTTTTAAGCAGATTGTCAAGTTTTGAAATTAATTTTGCAAACACACCTAACAGTTTATTCTTTTACAGATGACAGCCAAATATTACCTAAATCTCCTTAATATAGTAGATGCTTTTTCACTGAAGTAGTAATAGCCTGGATTTCTTTTTGCTAGGGCACTTTGCTGGAGATGATGTAAAAGCAAAGCTTGGTGAACTCAACGGTCGCTGGGAAACACTGAAAGGGAAAGCCTCCCAGAGAAGACAAGATCTTGAGGATTCTTTGCAGGCCCAACAATATTTTGCTGATGCCAATGAAGCAGAATCTTGGATGAGAGAGAAGGAGCCCATTGTTGGAAGTACTGACTATGGCAAGGATGAGGACTCTGCTGAAGTAAGTAAAGGCTCAGGGAGAAATACTTAGCTCAGTAGAAAATCTATAGTACCATTCAGAGCTGTAGACAACGTGGGTTTTAAGAAACTGATGCACACTTTACATGCATGATATGATCTTCCAAGTTGCAAATATTTTTCTGATATGGCCATTCCGAATATGTATAGCGACTAACGACAGAGGATTCCAAAACAATTAAAGAACAGCAAATTTTTTTGCAACGACAAATGACGAGGGCTAGTAATTTTTTTAAAGACTGTTCATGTTTGAAATTGTCAGAATTTGAAAATTGCCCTTGTTTACATTTTATTATTTCTAGAATTATTTTTGTATGTGATCTATTCACAATTGAATTCAGCTTTGTTTGATATTTAAAATAAAGTGTAACTTAGCTCTTAATGAGTTTGTCCGGATATTCTCTTAAGTGTATGCCACATTGAAAAGAGAGATCGCAATTCAGATCGTGGGTCGTGCTTTTGTGCTAAAAGGATTGTGATATAATTTTTTTGGAAAGATCATCCACCCCTACGGTATACAATGTTTTGTTTAGGGGTTGTCATTCTGCTTGTATTCAGATGAAAGAAGCAAGACATTTATTATGAAACTGGAAGTCTGTGAGTGTGCTTAGTGCATCCCGTAAATATTATGATTTATGTTTTATAGAGCTATGTTTCAAAAATGCAATTGTTTGAGTGTGAGCATTTTGACTTGCTTATTGTTCTGCTTGGTTCTTTTAAATTGCTGCTAGTTTGGTATGTGTTTGCACAATACATTCATGTAAGCAGGTGACTTGGATCATTTTTCATTTGTTCATCTATCTATGGCACTAAATGGTACCAGTCTTTTTAGAGAGCCGTAAAGAATGATCTTTATTAATTTGTGTAGATATTAAAAATGTTAATTTTTCAGTTTTTAATAACTTTTTTGTTTTTGTTCAGGCATTACTGAAAAAGCATGAGGCACTCATGTCTGACCTCAGCGCCTATGGAAGCAGCATTCAGGCTCTGAAAGAACAAGCGCAGGCTTGCAGGGTAAGCAATTTGTGTCCTGTGCAAATAACGATTTTTCATTTTACCCCCCATTTTACAAGTTTCTAATAATGCGGTCTTTTAAACAGCAACAAGTGGCGCCCACAGATGACGAGACTGGGAAAGAGCTTGTACTTGCTTTATATGATTACCAGGAGAAGAGTCCACGTGAAGTTACTATGAAAAAGGGAGACATTCTCACTTTACTAAATAGCACAAATAAGGTGCGTTACTCAGCTGCATGGGCATTTTCTCAAGAGACTGCTTTGAAAAATGGTGTGTGCTTGTTTTATAACATTTGAGCTGAAAGGTGAGGATATATTTTTTTATTTTCCTCATTTCTTCTGCAGGACTGGTGGAAGGTAGAAGTGAATGACAGACAAGGTTTTGTCCCTGCTGCTTATGTGAAGAAACTGGACCCTACCCAATCCACATCTCGGGAAAATCTGTTAGATGAGCAAGGCAGCATCTCTCTGCGTCAGGAACAGATTGACAACCAGTAAGAGCCTACTTCTTTAAGAAAGAAACCTACGTTTGCAGCATTGCGTTTGATCCATCCTTCATTTTAGTATAACCTCTGAATAAAAAAAAAAGTTCACAATTTGTAATGTATCTAATTATTTGTTTATTGTTGCAGTAATCATAGTTTTGTATTTGCTAATTCAAGTGTTGCCTGCAGAATGAAATTTGTGATCTCTCAAATGCTTTCTTTGGAATTTCAGTGCAATTCTTATTCCTTCTGTGTGACTAAACTAACTGACTTCCATCTCTTAACCTGCAGCTCAGATGCGAGGCGATTCTTGCCACTAACGCTTGTTTTCTAACCACTAACTGTTGCATGCCTTTTGCTGTGCTTTCCTTTCTGTCTATACAGGAGTATCGTTACTAAAGAAGCCAGCAGTGTTTCTCTGCGCATGAAACAGGTGGAGGAACTGTGAGTAGGACCACCTCGTTTCTCACACTGCACCACGTTGTCTTTGACAGAGGCATCTTTACTCATTCTTGTTCTGCTTTCCTGTGTTGTCATTCAGACCTCTCTCCTGCTCCCATTAGTACCTGGATAGAAGCTTTTTTTCCTCCAGCATCATTTGTTCGTAATTTGTTTTGTCATTAGGACCTGTCTTCTGCTTCTATTTAGACTTGGATAGAAGCTTTTTTTCAAGCATCATTTGGTCATCATTTGTGTGATAGTGTGTTAAGATTGTTTGCTTGCAGTGTCTAATATTTGTGCTTCCTGATGTGGTATTTTCTTAAATTTATGGTCACAAGTTAACACAAATATTAGTTTTCACAAAAAAACATAAACCTTCTCATATATTTTTTTGTTTGTGAATATACCAGTCTATTAAACATAAATATTTTTGTTCTGATATTTCCATTGCATTAATATTAGGTGAATTTCATAAATAAATAAGTGGCAACTTTAAATTTAAGGCGTAGTGTGTGTATGTATATATAGGAAATATCTAGAAAAGATAGCTATGTGACTGACTAAATCTGTCCTCGTGCCGTGTGTTGGATTGGGGCTTCATCTTGGACTGGTGTCTGCCTTGCGCTTGTTACTTATTGTATAGACTCCATCTCCCTGTTACTCTGTAATGGAAAATTCTGAGTTGAAAAATATTTTTGATGAATGGATGTTGTTAGTATTTGCCATCTGCCCTCCCATGAATTTATTAATCCTCTTTTGTGCATATAAACATGCACAAGTTTGTATATTGTTGTGTTCTGTAGTGATTTTATTTTGACTTTTGTTAGAAGTTCCCTATTTTAGTTAGTTTTAGAGGATGAGACAATAGGTTTTTGCGCAATTCAAGTGTCAGTAACTAAAAATTTTGTATTAACTCTACTTTTAATGGCAGAGTTAATTGCAAATGGCCTTAGTCCATTTTCATATTGTGGTTGAGCGCATTGTCATGCTCATTGTGAATATGCTGCCACATACTTGGAGATTTAGTTAAATACTTCCACTTATTAATTGCCTCTGATTTATTATTTCATACTCATTCTCAATTTGTCAGTTTCAAGGGTCTTTATTAAGAGCATATTCCAGAGTTTTCCAATTATAATCCAATTTTGCACAAACCTTAATTAAAAGTCAAAGTGTAAATTGTGTTTTCTAGCTGTTCCATTTTCTAACCTATTTAAATAATTTCAGGACCAAGAGTCTGTCATGCTCATATCAAGCACAAGAAGGGATTTGTTCAAAATTCTCAATGGTTGTCACGTTTGCATAGAATGCATTGTTTCATTTCACTGATGTTCACTGAATTCCATGCATGCATCAGTTCATTATTTGAAACTGTCTTCGTCCAAACATTGTCTGTCTGTGTGTTCCCATTCTACTGAAATCCACCAGTAGCCAATAATTCTAAATTATTGCCATCAGTAAATAAGTGATATGTGACGCAACTGTGGACAAAAGTAAACAATGTTAAATGGTCCACTAGTTGCAAATGTGGCATTTTACTTAAGGATGGTCATCTGCACACCCCTAATTAATAGTCAAATAAAGGTTTTGGTTTCCTCTCAATCCATTTTCTAAACCACTTTGTCCATATTTCAAACCGTATTTCTGTATACATTCAAATTGAGTTTTCAAATGTTTCCTAAATAACTGAAAATAAAAACTAAAGATATTGGAGTCTGTGATATATAACTAAATATGGAGTCTGCAAAAATGTCTTCAAATAAGCAAGATATGAAAGCCAACAAAAGTTTCCGTTAAATTTCTGTTTTAGTGTTGTGTAAATACAAATTTCTAAATTACGTGTCATATGTTTTAGATGTATTTGTCACCAGGTGGGTGGTAAACTCGTACTTCTTATCTGTAGATGTGTATCAGCTATAAGTGAAGAGAAGCCAGCCTTGATATTGTTAATCACTGTGCCATTTGTTGCTTATTTACTCCACATTCCCAAGCAAAAACACACTCCACCTTAATTCCCATGTTAGAAAAATGCTACAAAGCCTTCAGCACTCGCTTGTTTAATGACATGCAAGTTGTTTGAAAGTCACAAGGAGTTGTCTGATTTACTAACACTCATTAGGCTGCTTTTGCTTAGTGTAAGATGTAAACACAGTAAAGAGAGACCAGCATCCTTTTAGGATGTGTGAGGAAAAAAGCACTGAAAGATAATCGATTCCTGAAGTCCTCCGCTCTGTGAAAGGTATAACAAACCAAATCCAAGCAGTAGATGTTTGTACATACGTTTTATTGCTTAATGGGAAAAAAAAAATTAGGAAAATCTTGACACTTTTGCAGACAATTGACAATCAATAACAAAGACTTGATTAGAGCACCGTTCATTTTTAATAAAATTATTTTAGTATTAGTAGTGATAAATAGTTTTTCGTTAACTAGAATTCTAGAGTGAATTAATCAATATCTTAATCGAAATTAATTGCAGAAAGTAAAAGTCGGTTTACCTTGAAAATATGCTATCTTCTAAGAAAATGCCACACTTGATACTGCATCACATACTAAAATTGAGTCAGAAATTTCAATCCATGTTGCCTTGACCTACTGAGACTAATCAAATGCTGGCCTTCCTGTTCAGGTATGGATCTCTGATAGAGCTGGGTGAAAAACGCAAGAATATGCTTGAAAAAAGTTGCAAGAAATTCATGTTGTTCCGTGAGGCCAATGAGCTCCAGCAGTGGATCAATGAGAAAGAAGGAGCACTCACCAACGAGGAGGTTGGCTCGGACTTGGAACAAGTTGAAGTATTGCAGAAGAAGTTTGACGACTTCCAGAAGGTATGTTGATCTTTATTGCAAGATTATGAAATTGCCCAATTCTGCACTAATTTTTGTATTTGTCAAATTAAAAAAGTGTTGAGCACTGCCTGGAAAAAGCATCATTGTGTGTGATAGAGCTTTTGAGGAAAAATTGATTCCTGAGACTTTCCCTTTTATTTTTGTATTAATTACATTTTCTTAACTCCTTTTAGTTTTATTGTATACTTCCTAACTGTGGGTTTATTTTTGTTTCACAAAAGGATTTGAAAGCCAATGAATCACGCCTCCGTGACATTAATAAAGTGGCTTCAGAACTGGAGACTGAGGGTCTGATGGCGGAGGAGGTACCACTTGTGGCTCAAACTCAGGTACAGTATTATGATTAATATAGGCCACAATATTAAGGTAGAATATAACTTCAGTAAAATGTAAAATAGAATAACATTGATTACTCTCTCAAAATTAGTTGGTCTCTTTTTTTTTTTTTTTTTTTAAAAGGTCAACACAATTGGCATATTATTTTCACCAGGAAAAATAATATACCCTGTACAGGGTTAATACCCTACAATATGACATTCTCATTTGTGCTTGTGCACCTGAATGAGGTGAAAAAAATGAAACTGCAAATGTAAGAATTCAAGGGCACTGGAACAGTGCCACCTTAAGCACATAACATACTTCAGTTCTGTGTGCTGCCACTAAAATTAAGTTCTGCTTCAGAGAGTATTAAGTTAGAATCAGTGGGTTTACAGTTTACAAAGCCTAGTAATAATGTCTGATGGACAGGGGTTATATTCTTTGTAGCATGGTATTTAATTTTAAATCTGCTTCTGTGGGATTTCTTTGAGGATTCATGCTTCTTAACCTGAGTCAATTAATGAACATAACATTATTGCTGATTTTGCTCTTGAACTAGGACAGAAATAGGGTTATGTTTTTTAGTATCAAGAGTGTAGCGGGGTCTTAAACTTGAAGACCCAGGATGCCATGTTCACTGCTTTAATAGCTTCTTATAGTTGAAGTGCCTGAATTATTTACAAGGTTTGTTTTTTTTTTATATTGATTTTAACCTGGAAACTGATTTTTTTTTTTTCTGTCAATGGCAAATTATATTTTTTATCCACAAATTGCAGTATATTTTCATACAGCTAGTAATTTACTATTCACAATGTATGTTTCATTCCATAGAGTTTACAACTAATCTTCCAACACCGCATAGGTATCAAATGTATCTGCTACTTTTTTATTAATAAATATATCAAGTAACTATAGTTTAAAAGTTATTAATTATGCAATTGTTATTCTTTAGCAAGAAGTTATGGGTGCTGCCCCTGGAGGCCCAAGGGTAAGAATGTTATGTATTGTGTATATTCCTTTGTCTTCTTAAAGTACAGTTTGAACTTTATTTAAATTAAATAAGCACTACATAACCCTTTTTTTGTTGTTAAAAATATCTTACAGGATGAGACAGATTCCAAAACTGCATCTCCATGGAAGGTAAAATTCTTTTTGATCATATCCTGTAGTCTGCCTAGGCTGTAATAACCTAAAGTATTTACATTATTTGGGCTTATTCATTCTGGTAATAATATCCAATGAAAACCGTGAAAATTCTGAAAAAATGGTCATCTGTTCACTCTTACTTTGCCGGTTCTTTGTCTTATTTTAGAGTTGATGTTTACTATTATTAATCATTAGTGTAATTGTTTATCCTTTTTGGTTTCATTTTTAGTTACATATTGAATACATCAAAACAGAACCTGCAGGGATATTAAATTTGAATTGTTTTAAATCTGATTTCTCCATAATTTTGTCTTGAAACAGTTCATTTTTTTATTTGCTTGTAAAAGGATGCTTAATTGTACACAAACATTTTGTTATTCTTTTGTAATAGTGGGTAATACATGAACAAAAAAAAAAAAAAAGTATACAGATTTAATTATATATAATCTGTATGTGCTGGGGCGGTATGGTGGCACAGTGGTAGCCCTGCTGCCTCTCTGTAAGGAGACCAGTGTGCGCATCCTGGGTCCTTCTTGTGTGGAATTTGCATGTTCTCTCCATGTCTGTGTGGTTTCCTCCCACAGTCTAAAGACATGCAAGTTAGATTGATTGGCGATACTAAGTTGACCCTAGTGTGTCGTTTGGGTGTATGTGTTTTCCCTGTGATGGACCCGGCGCCATGTGCAGGATTTGTTCCTGTCTTGTGCCCAGTGCTAGCTGGGATCCGCTCCAGCACCTTTCATGGCCCCGTTCAAGACAAAGCAATTTAGAAAATGACTGACTGACATTCTGGGTTGTTATTTATTTATTTTGGTAATGGAAGTTACACATTCACAATGGAATTAGTTTGTCTTTATTTTATGTTATTTTAAAAATTCAGTCAGGAAGATTAATGTTTTATTATTTTTGATTATTCCCTACCTTTTCTCCCCTCCCATATTTATTTATCATTTACCTCAACAGTCCGTGCGATTGGCAGTACAAACAGTGGCTAACTTTAATAGCATTAAGGTAAGCTTAGTGCATGTGCTTGTTTGTCTTATTATTAAAGATTACCAGTTATCAGCATTACTTCTTATTTTAACTGGTTTATGTATTACTGGCTTAAAAGTCTTTTTAGTTATTTCAGTTATCTTTTGCATGTATAAAATGTGTGTTAGTAGAATTTCTAAATATTGTGACCATCACTGTTTTGTATGGGCTGATGGCATAATCAAAAAAAAATTTACAGCCCATTTTTAATGTGAAGTTTTGAGACTTAAGAATAAATACCGGTACTAGTTAAATTGGGTCTTCCTTGTATATAATCAGATCTTGCAAATCTTCTAATTTCTGGATTTATCCCAAAGACGATTATTTAACTTTCCATATCTTCAGATGTTTGAAAGACTGTTCTTTTGTAATCTGCATGTTACTATTATAGTTGATTAATTGGAATTAATTATGCAGTTAAATAAGAATGGAATAGTCATTATGATGTTTACATCCTTTCAGGAGCTCAATGAACGCTGGAAGTCCTTGCAGCAGCTTGCAGAAGAGAGGAGTAATCTGTTGGGCAGTGCTCATGAAGTGCAGAGATTCCACAGGTAAAACTGCTGAAGAGTAGTATTGCCCTTTTTCATCATTCGGGAAAAATGTAACTTTGCTTTCCCAATTGTTTAGAGATGCTGATGAAACCAAAGAGTGGATAGAGGAGAAGAACCAGGCTTTAAATACAGATAACTATGGTCATGACTTGGCAAGTGTTCAGGCCCTGCAACGAAAACATGAAGGTTTTGAGAGGGACCTAGCTGCATTGGGAGATAAGGTGAGGAAATCTTTCAGGGAATGTGAACAGTGGTGCAGTATTCCGAAAAGCTTTTTAAGGAGCGTTCAGATACTAAATCTGTGAAGACCACTACCTAAAAAGACTAATAATATCATCATTGTTACATTTTGTATGTTACCAGACTCTTAAGTTTACGGTAACAATTTTTTCATGCGTGTTTTTTTTTTTTCTCTCATTCTTTCTTTTCTCTTCTTAAAGGTAAATTCTCTAGGAGAAACCGCTGATCGTTTAATCCAGTCCCATCCTGAGGCAGTGGATGATATCCAGGAAAAATGCACAGAACTAAATCAGGCTTGGAACAGTCTAGTAGGGCGAGCCAACCAGCGCAAGGAGAAGCTGGGAGATTCTCATGACCTGCAACGCTTCCTTAGTGACTTCAGGTATCCAAACATTTATTAACTAAATTCTATGTATTTCAAGAAGAATTAATATTGTATAACATTCACTCGTTGCTTGTGATTTTTGGGAGTGGAAATCTTTCATTTTGAACATTTAGTTAATTAAAAAGATTCAGATTGTGCTTTTTGTTTTGAGGTGGTCTCTGGTACATTTTTGTTCATTAACATAAAGAGCATATTTCTTTTTCTACATGTAAATAATTATATGATAAAATGATGTGATAATCCAGTTGTTGAATTTTTGCTGCTTTATTTCTTACTAGGGATCTAATGTCCTGGATTAACGGAATTCGTGGCCTTGTCTCGTCAGAAGAGATGGCAAAGGATGTTACTGGTGCTGAAGCTCTATTAGAAAGACACCAGGTAATGGAATTTTCCTGTCAATAATTACATAAATGTGCTGGTTTTGAAAATATTTACCTCTGCCCCATGTATTTTGTTGTGCATGCATGGGAAGGAAACATTTTTATGTTGTCTTTGTTGTACTTAAAGAAGTCAGCTTAGTTTAATGATATAGTTGTATCCTTGAACTGCCGAGTACACTATTGTGTTATTTCCTGATGTATTAGGAACATCGTACAGAGATAGATGCCAGAGCAGGAACTTTCCAAGCCTTCGAGCAGTTTGGGCAGCAGCTGTTAGCTCGAGGACATTATGCAAGCCCAGAGATCAAGGAGAAACTAGAGCTTTTGGACCAAGAGCGGGCAGACCTGGAGAAAGCCTGGGTACAGCGCCGAATGATGCTGGATCAGTGTCTCGAATTACAGGTATGGAGAATACTGCATTGATTGTAACAGTGTGTTATCTGAAATTATTTCAAGCACCTTAAGACTTTAAGTTGGAGATGAAGAGTAACATACTTTTGTTGGATTTATTGTGTAACTTTTAATTTAGTCAAGTGTCAAAAGTGCTAATATTGAAATTGCATAAAAACAAAGCATTCAGAAGTTCATAGATTATCTATTTTCTGACTTTCTAAAATGCAAAATTCTGATTTTCTTCCACTTTTTCAGCTTTTCAACCGAGACTGTGAGCAGGCTGAAAACTGGATGGCTGCTCGTGAAGCATTCCTTGCTAGTGATGATAAGGGAGACTCGCTTGACAGTGTGGAAGCTCTGATTAAGAAGCATGAAGACTTTGACAAAGCTATTAATGTGCAGGTATGCATCAACCTGGTATTAATTCTAATGAGGTCCACAACAATGCTGTTTTACTAAACCATGCTGTACTTACTTGTACAGGAAGAAAAAATTGCATCCTTGCAGGCATTTGCAGATCAACTAATTACTGCAGATCATTATGCTAAAGATGATATCTCCAGTCGTCGCAATGAAGTTCTAGATAGGTGAGAAGCCAGTATGATGTTACTTTGCTTTTAGCTTTTATTTCTGAGTGTGAAATAGGTGATGTCTGAAATAAAAAAATGTTTTATCAATGACTGTTGGAAATGTAGTTTCTAAAGATTCTTTCAAGTTGATAAAATCAGATACTCAATGTCTGAACTGTTCACTCATTTGTAATCCTTATTTCATTGTAAAAAAATGCCTTCAGTTGTCTGTCTTTCGCATAGTGCTGCTTCTAGAGTTAAGCTGGTGTTTTTGACATTTATGCATAGTGAATTTTAATGAAATTCCTGGTGGCTCTACTTGCATGAATTTCTTCAAGAATTTATGCATTGTAAGGTTTCTATACAGTTGCTTAGGTTCAATAGAGTTTGCAGTGAATGTCATATTTACCCTGTAATATTATGTAAGATATAATCAAGTATGTTCTTTATTTTATTCTGTGCTGCTTGACTGACTAAGGCTTGTTTTAGATGTGTGTGTAGTGCATCATGTAACATCATTCCATTCTTTGAATGTAAGGTGGCGTCGACTAAAGGCTCAAATGATTGAAAAGAGGTCCAAGCTGGGAGAGTCTCAGACCCTCCAACAGTTTAGTAGAGATGTAGATGAGATTGAAGCTTGGATCAGTGAGAAACTTCAAACTGCCACTGATGAGTCGTATAAAGATCCAACAAATATTCAAGTAAGTGCACAGTTCCAAATCCTGCTTCTATCTTTGCAAAAATGTGTGTAATTTACAGACCTGTCTTTACAGTTTACTTTTGTATTAATGTCTTTTGTGTCAGAAAGCATAAGCATCCATTTAAATTGGTCAATATGCACTCTAGATCAAGTCCTAGCAAGGAGGCGTAAATATATATATATAGAAAGATTCTTTCACACAAATGGTATTACTCAGGGTTAATTTTATTGTTGAAACAATTCAAAATGTTATTTTACATCAGATCTGAAAGCTTAAAACAGGAAAATTGAGTTTTGTCTTTTTTTCAGGGGAAAATATAAAGATGTTGAATTATTAGGCAACTAAATTGCAAATAATATTGACCACTTTATCCCCCTTCTTTTCAATACCTGCCATGAGCCTACCATCCATAGAGTCTGTCAGTTTCTTGATCTGTTCACAATGAGCTATTGCTAAAGCAGCAACCACAGCCTCCCAAATGCCATTCAAAGAAGTGTATTGTCTTCTGTGACTGTAAATATCACATTTGAAAAGAGGCACACTACTTCTCAATATGATTTGCGTTAGCTGAGGAATAGGGCTAGGCTATTATTTGGTCATTTGCTGGCTATCTAAGCATTGGAGTACCTGCATGCTTATGATGGAGCATTGTTCATAAAGGGCATGGCCTTTTTGAATGCTGCAGATTTCTGCCTGTACCACTACTTCAAGAAAGTGTCTTCCAGAAACTGGCAGGTTTGGGAGACGATTTTCAGTCCATTTTCAACCCTAAAATGTCCAAATAGCTCACCCTTAATGATAGCAGCTCATAGCAGTACCTGTTCCCCATCTTGCTGGCTCCTGACTTGTACTGGTGCCATGTGTTCACGTGTTATCCAGCCATGAGGCCACCTGTCTTGTCCATTAATAGTCATTCTTATTTTATCAGTCCATAATACCTTTGAAAAATAAGTCTTCAGGTATTTCTTGGCCCAGTCTTCACACTTTAACATGTGAAGCTTATTCAGCCTTCTTTACCTCAGCCATATTTCTAAGCATGTGGCACTCTGTACTTCTGAACACACCAGGGTAAGTTGTAGTTCTGGGATATGGTGGCATTAGACATTAATGAGTTCTCAGTAGTTTAATGTTTAGAAGAATTAGTCTTTTGCGGTTAATTTACATCATTTCTTCTACACACCTTTTTTTGCAACCCTGATGATTATTTGCAACAAAACATTTGATCATCCTGTGGTCATGCCACAGTAGTGTAGCAGTTTCCAGAATGCTTTACCTGTCTGAAAGTATTTTTACAATATTTCACTTTTCAGTATCAGTTAAATCTCTTTTGTAGCCCATTTTACTTGAGGTATTGAAGGTGCCTAATAATTATGCACACCTTAACTTAAGATGTTAATCACTTTAAGCCACACACTCAATTAACAATTCTATATCCCCTGGAAATGAGTTCATCCAGAAAGCATTCAGGTTTATAAGCATTGAAAAAAATATCAAAATAGACAGACTTGCCTAATAATTGTCCACACAGTAAAGTGCTGTCATTGAGCTAAATGACTTTATTGGTGCCTTGTAGTAAACTTATCTAAAGTAAAGCACACACAAACTATATTGATCCACCCGAGTTTCTAATATATGAAAAAGAAAGAATACTAAAAATTGCTCATTTATCATAACTTGTTCCTTTAGGAAATGTATTTAGATTCCCAAAATAACAGAACATAAAGTTGCTATGGAAATTTGAGACCAGTGGTGATTTTGTTTATTTAAAATTTTTGCATACTTCATCCCTTCATTATCTTGTACCATATTTACTTATCCAAAAGTACTTAATACATTCTTTTCTGTATCTGTTTTTAGCTTTCCAAACTGCTGGTAAGTTATTAGTGTATACTAACTCAAGGGATTTACATATTGTCTTTGTCTGTCACAGTTGTGCCTACAGCGATGTTAGAATTATTTTGTTTGTTTCCTTAGTAAATTAGGCCCTCTATTCTGTTACCAGTTGCTTGCTTTCCATGTACATTTGAAACTTTTTTTTTTCCTAACACAATGCATTTTTAAATAACTTCTCGTTTTTTTAAGTTGCAATTGCAATTAAAGCTGCTGGGTTGTAGCTTTCATTTATTTGTTTTGTTTGTAATAGTTGCCAGTTTTTGTTGCTATCAGCAGTATTTTTCAGCAAAGTCTTTCCACACTCTGCAATCCTCTCCTATGTATTATGCATCTGCACACATGTCCTGTTGAGCAGAATGCCAAACATTGTTTGTACTCGGTCACATTATCTGCTTATTTTTCATTGCTACCACACTGTATACCACCCCTTTTTCCCTTGGTATGAGTTTCCCATGTGTCAAATGTTGTGGATTCAGAAATGCTTTGAAGTAGGGGTTTGGGTTTTTTTTTTGTTTTTTGTTTTTTTTACACAAAGATATAAAGAGATAGTTGTTATAATAGTTCTCAAAAGGCTTTGCCAGCCAGATTGTCCAATATCTGTTATTTACAGTTAAACAGTTAATAACAAGCAATATTCAGCAGGTCATTATTATCAAGCACATTCACCTTTTTCATCTTAGTTGGTAGCTTTTCAAGAACTGCTTAAGACTAAAAGTCACACAGTTGAGAATTAAAATGAAATTCTAAGTTAGTGTAGTGTGCAGACATTTTAGGAAGCATTCTGACACTAAATGTGTTTGAAACGGTCTAATCTTATTTGGCAATTTTTAAGATATTGTACTTCGAGCAGGTAAATCAGAAGCTGAATTAGTATCCTTCAGTTTTAACTGAAAGTCATTGGACTCGGGTTTTAATCACTCAGGCTACTGAGAATAAAGAATAATTTTAGCTACATATTTTAATATTTTGGCCAGTTATTCCAATATTTTTGATTTGTTTAAAGATTTTCTTTCTTGTAACTGCCAGTTGGACATTGCTTTGGGCAGGTGTTGCACAAATGTTTTATTACATGTGAAATTTGGTTCCATAAGAGTGTCATTGCCATTACACAGAGTTACAGTTGTCTTATTCAGAATTTTTCAGAGAATGACATTATGGTTTTAGCTATTGCAGCACTTTATTTTTTTTAATAATATTTTCAAGAGCATTAACTACTGCAATAGCATCATTTATATCATTAGATAATGTGTATTTGGTGACCTTCTCTTGAAAAACACTTGAGAGATTACATGACAAACCATTGCAGATCTTTCACGGTGCTCAGTGTCTGGCATTTTGCAAATTTTTTTAATGTTTTCCCCTTATTTCACACAGTTGAGTAGTGCACCATTACTTTAAATATTACTTGAAAGAGTCACTAATCGTTTTAAATTCTATTTTATTTGAAGACTAAGATAAGTAGTAACCCAGTTCCTAGTTGTTATGTAAGAAAAAATTCACAAAAACAAATTTATATCTAAAGTCTAAATGTTTGTCATTAATTTTTCAGTATCTTAAGATGCTACATACATATATGTTTCTATATTTATTTTTCCTCTTCTCTCCCCCAGCTTTTTCAATAAATAATAATAGTCAATGTTTTGGTGTTTTGTTTCTTAAACATATTCCTCTTAAGTATTTTTTTAATAAAATGAGATTGCAGTTTTATTTAATATTATGATATATATTACATATGAAAAAGTCTGGGAACCCCTTTCAGCCTGCATAATAATTTACTCTACTTTCAACAAAAAAAAAGATAATAGTGGTATGTCTTTCATTTCCTAGCAACATCTGAGTACTGGGGTGTTCTCCAAAGAAAGGTTTTCAGTGAAGCAGTATTTAGTTGTGTAGTATATATATACTCAGCAAAAAAAGAAACGTCCTCTGACTTTCAACTGTTTTTACTTTCAGTAAACTTAATGTGTAAATATTTGTATGAACACTAAAAGAGTCAACACCATAAGACATAAACTAAAAATGTTTCACAATGTGTCCCTGAATGAAGGGAGGCTCAAAATCAAAAGTACCAGTCAGTCTCTGGTGTGGCCACCAGCTGCTTGAAGTACTGCAGTGCATCTCCTCCTCATGGACTGGACCAGATTTGTCAGTTCTTGCTGTGAGATGTTACCCAACTCTTCCACCAAGGCACCTGCAAGTTCCTGGACATTTCTGGGGGGAATGGCCCTAGCCCTCACCCTGCGATCCAACAGGTCCCAGACATGCTCAATGGGATTGAGATCCGGGCTCTTCCACTGCGAGGATGATCAGCTGTCCTTCCTGTCTCCCTGTAGCGCTGTCTTAGGCGTCTCACAGTGCGGACATGGCAATTTATTGCCCTAGCCACATCAGCAGTCCTCATGCCTCCCTGCAGCATGCCTAATGCACGTTCACGCAGATGAGCAGGGACCCTGGGCATCTTTCACAGTCGGTAGACAAGTCTCTTTAGTGTCCTGCGTTTTTAGAACTGTGACCTTAAATGCCTACTTTCTGTAAGCTGTTAAGGTCTTAACGACCATTTCACAGGTGCATGTTAATTAATTGATTAGGGTTAATTGAACATGCATGGAAAACATTGTTTAAACCCTTTACAATGAAGATCTGTCAAGTTATTTGGATTTTTAAAACATTATTGTTGAAATAGACAGTCCTGGAAAAGGGACGTTTCTTTTTTTGCTGAGTATATACTGTATACACACACACGCGCAATTTAATAAATAGGAGAGACTGGCCTAATTATCATAAAATATTTGTGCCAAACACATTGGGAACACTTGAAATGTGTCTGACTTGAAGCTGTAAGTCTAAGTCCGTAGTTTGTCATGTGCTTCAGAAGAAAGAGCTGATAGTTTGTCCAGTGAAGAATTTAGAACCTTCAGGCCACTATAAATACACAAACCATAGAACAGTCTGTTGGGTTTCAGTTACCATATGAAATATGTGCACTTTTTTGCTTTGTGGTGTGCTTTTAAATTGCAAGTGTGGAATGGCTTAATATGCTTCTGCAGTTTGTATTTTTTTGTAGTGCTTATTTTAAACTATGCCATTTTGTCAGGCATTTTATCAATTGTATGTTTAGAAGGGTTTTTTAAATCATATGTTATAAAATATAGTATTTAGAAATAAGGGAAATCAACAGATTAAAGCATATGCTTATGGATACATGGTTTTGATATTTGTAGAGCTTCATTTTTATCAGAGGTATACAAATCAAATGTGGCAGTTAAAGTAAATAAATTAGTTTAAGGTTAGCAACATCAGAGTTAAGACAGTTTATGTTGACAGAGACAATTGCTACAGTGGGGTATGTAAACAGGATTTGGAGCAAGAATAAATAAGAGAAAGAACTTGCAGGTAATACCATTTTTGTTTTGTGTTAATAAATAATATTGCTGCTATTCTAATAGAAAAAGGTGAGGTGAAGTTCAGTAGTAGTCCAGTCCTAAGTAGTGGTTCATAGGTTTATTATACAGTGTTATCTAGCTTTCAGAAATTACTTTTGAAAGACAGTGCTACGTTTTAGTGTCTCTAAATATATGTATTTTTATTTTTTCCCCCATACAGAGCAAACATCAAAAGCATCAAGCATTTGAAGCTGAACTTCATGCAAACGCAGACCGAATCCGAGGCGTTATTGACACTGGCAATGCATTAATACAACGTGGTGCCTGCGCAGGGAGTGAGGATGCAGTGAAGGTACGAGAAAATTTACACAACGGTTTTATTCAGTAAATATGCATCATTTAGACTTGGCTTGCTGATTTAAACTATAGAAAAGGATAAGATTCCTTCTACTTATATTAGATACTAAGATGTAAATTTTTATTAAAGATAATTTAAAATAGTAAAATAACCTTAGTAATTTCTCTTCATTGCTTCAGGTTTAAAAACAGGTTACAGTTTACAGTCTCTTATTTAACTTATCCTTTGCATGAATAAGCAAGAAGTAAATCTTTTTATATAGTAGTAATTGACTTTTGCTAATTTGTGTGGAGATACCTAAAGCCACAGTAATTCATGTCAAGAAATATTTCTTTTTCTCATGATGTGACTTTCTTGCATATTCTTCAGATTCGTTTGGACTCTCTGAATGATCAGTGGCAAATACTGGTCCAGAAATCGGCAGAAAAAAGTCAGAAGCTAAAAGAAGCCAACAAGCAGCAGAATTTCAACACAGGGATCAAGGACTTTGACTTCTGGCTTTCTGAGGTGCTTTACTGCAAGAAAGTACTTTTTATATGTCTTTAACTCCTGCTTTGCAAGTAGCCTAAAATACTGTACATATATTTTCTTTAGGTTGAGGCTCTTCTTGCTTCTGAAGATTATGGAAAAGACTTGGCTTCTGTTAACAATCTTCTCAAAAAGCATCAGCTTTTAGAGGCTGACATTTCAGCTCATGAGGTATTTGGTCAATTGAAAGTATAGACTTTAAATAATCTTTAACTTGTGCAGTGACAGAGGAGAACTAACCCTTACAATCCTCTCACATTTGGGAACCCACTGTAATAAATTATAATTTAATTGAAAATGTAATTGACTATTGTTGAAATATATTCCATTTAAAACATTTTAGGTTTTTCTAAATGGCTGTTTTTTAGTTGCTGTCATTTGGAAAAAAAAAAAATTGTAAAGTTGGTCCTGTCTTGACTGTTCTCATAATGGTTTTATTTGCAGGATCGTCTGAAAGATCTGAATGGTCAGGCTGACAGTCTGATGGCCAGCAATGCCTTTGACACATCTCAGGTGAAAGACAAACGCGATGCAGTCAATGGCCGCTTCACCAAAATCAAAAGCATGGCTGCAGGCCGACGTGCAAAGCTGAATGAATCCCACCGTCTCCACCAATTCTTCAGAGATTTGGATGATGAAGAGTCTTGGATTAAGTAAGTTTTCACCATTTTCTGAAAATGAGGAGAGTACTATTAACATTTTTCTGTTTCTGTTGTAATCTTTAGAGCTGCATCTTTATATTAAATCAGAAATCACACAGATTTAAAAAAAATATAAACCATTGTTTTGACACAATATATACGGTATATAGTTTGATAATGCAATGAAAAATATTTTAAGATTAGTTTAAAATTATATAGCTTTAAATATTTTATTAATGGTCAAGACAATGCTGCTCTTCTGCAACCTCAATAGAGAGAAGAAGCTCTTGGTGAGTTCCGAAGATTATGGAAGAGATCTAACTGGTGTTCAGAACCTCCGTAAGAAGCACAAACGACTTGAAGCAGAATTGGCAGCTCATGAACCAGCTATTCAGGTAAAGGGTGTTAGTTATACTGTATGTTAGCATTTAATCAGCTATATATATAATATATCTAGGAAGAGCAGGTCTGTGATACGGTTTGCATATTTGCAGCTGGAGATCCACAAAGGGAGAAAATGAATCATATCATAAAGTAGTTTTTTTAATTCCTGAGCTTTCAGCCCCTGCCAGGAACATTCATCAGAGGATAATGCTTAGACTTACAAGAATCAAAGGCAATATATAGAAAAAATTACATTATTGGTTGTAAAGTTTTATTTATTATGAACATGGTCTTCTTAAGTTTGTATTTGCTGGGTTTAGAGGTCTGGCTGAATCTTGGCTATCAAATGAGAATACCATCAACAGACACTTGGACATAAATCCAGCATATGCAAACTTAAGAAGAACATGTTCTTATAAATGTATATAATTATTATGATTATAAATATAATAATATTATATTTATATTACATTTCTAATAATAAATTATAAATTTATATATAAATTGACTCCGCCTTTCTAATCATTAACCATCCTTGAGTGAGCTCTAAAGGAGACTTCACCAGAACAAGTTGGTGTTATTGCAGAAAAGCCAAAAATACCCTTGTAATATTGGATTTGGTCCCTGTGACCTTGATTTAGATTTTGAGAATGTTTCACTAACCTAGCGATGCCAATGTATGTGCACTGATGCATAGTCTTGTCTGCATACTTAAGGATATGATGGATATATTCTTTAGAAGTTGTTTTTTTCATACACAACAGGATGCATACAGTTCCTTATACATATTTGTTGGTTAACCCAGGAGTTGCCTGGAGTTCCCAAAGTCACACATATCAACATAACCCAGCAGTTTTCTTGGGTCAAAAGTTTTTACAAAAGAAACTGGTTTCAAGTATAAAGAGGATTCTGCAAAATGGGTAAATATCTGCCATCGCAGGGTTTTTTTTCCAGACCTTTGAGTTTGGTTGGATTAGGGCAACCAACAGTGGGCACTGGCAGCATTTTTTATTCATGCATATTTTGTGCCTTCTTCAAGAATCCTCATTTTGAGATATAAAACCATGAATGTACATCTTGCCCAACTGTTGCATCACTGCTGCTGCTCATATCATTTGTGGAAAATAGTAGTTATGATGGCGGGACTGCACAATTTGTCTAATGGTACAAATCTGTGCGGTTTACTGGCCATCCAAAGTGCCACTCTTGGAAGATGACTATATTTCAATGAGGTGGTTGAAGCCTGATGTTTAAACTTCTTATGATAGATTTACATTCATAAACTTACTTCTTATGATAGATTTACATTCATAAACTTCAGTACACCTACTTGAGTGTGTTGTGGCATTTGCATGATTTGAATTGGCTATTTCATACATTTATTTATTAAACTACAAAAATCCCAAAATTATTGGCAAATTGCTGCATTAACATTTTTTTTTTCAGTAAGTATGTTTTCAATGAGGCTATTCACATGAAATTCTCACCAGATATTGGTATTAACTGAAGAAATTCACAAATATAAAGAATTCACAACATTATAAGCCATAAATAAAGGTATGTGTAGTAATGCTGACATTTTAAATACTTATCCCCCTCCCCACTGTAAGTAGAAACATTATACATACATAAACACACATGCACCAACATCCAAGCATACATAACTTCTACAAACTCTTTGTACAACTCTACAAACTTGCTGTATTCTGCATCAGCTGCAGACGAGACAGTGTCGCACGGGATAGCCCAACATACTGGGCATTGCAATAATCCAGATGAGATGTGACAAAAGCGGGAATGAGTTTTTGTAGGTCATTAAACGACAAAAACTGCTTGACTTTGTTAATCATCCTAAGATAGAAAAAGCTATTTTTTTTTTACCACAGCATTGATCAGTTTGTCAAATTTAAAGATTTTTAGTACACGGCTTTAAGTACCGGACAGATGCACCCAAAGTGTAAACCCACAGTAAACTTAGTACTAAAACCTTTACTTGTATTTTTTTCCCCCCATACGCAAGTTATTTGAATTGACGGAGCACACCTGTGTGTTGTATGTCACTTTTTATAAAAACAATAAAATGTTTGTAATATCAAATTATTTTTGAACTGAAGCCAAACTTCCAGCTCTTGCTTAAGAAGTACACGTTTCTTTAGAAAACCACTTACTATATAATGCCAGTCTCTCTTTTTGCAGACTGTTCTAGACACTGGGAGAAAGCTGTCAGATGACAACACTATTGGGCAGGAGGAAATCCAGCAGCGGCTAGCACAGTTTGTGGAACACTGGAAGGAGCTGAAGGATCTTGCGGCTGCACGGTAACATTTCTCAGTGGATTTTTTTTCTTTCTGAGCATAGAGGAAACATAGTGCACTGTGAGAAGGCCTATTAGCTTCACTTCACTATAATTATGATATTAATGTTAACCTCGAATATACTGTAATTTGCAAAACTGACGTTGTGTATTTTACATAAGAGTAATTTGTCTTTAAATCTTAGTCTGAGATTAAAAGAGCAGAATGGCGTTATGAGCTTTTCCTATTTGCTGTATTCTCCACCCTTACCACAGATACATACATACATATTATTCAATTGACAGCTGTTAACTGGTCCTGAATGAGTGAATGTGGCAGTTCAATGTAGTATTGTACACAGTCCTGTTGTAATACGTTTCTTTTCCCTGCTACTCCATTCTGTGTACAGAAAATGCATGAAATCGGGATGACACAGAGTTATAGTACTTGAACTTCTTTTGGGGACTTAAAGCCTTTTTAAAACTTTTGCACTATAAGTGACATGAGATGTTGACTATTTTCTATACATGCAACATCTAATAATCAAAATGTATTTGATTTAAAACCTAGCTTTTGTCATTCGGATTATTGATGGTAAACATGTATATTGGAAAGCAACCCAATTCTTAGTAAATGCTACAATATTCCAAATTACTTTAAAAGAGTAAAATGAAATTTTACATCAGTCCTGAAATGTACTGAGTAGATTTAAGAATGTTGAGTACTGTATGATAAATACACACAAAGTGCATTTACAGAAACCAGGTGTCTGTCTTAACTGGGTTATGTGTGTGCATAAAAGTATCTCATAGACTGTAAAAAAAAAATAAAATAAAATAAAAATGTCACTCACACACTTAGGAGTGGTTATTCATTTATTGGTCCATGATAAATGCACAAAGCCTGGAAAAATGTTTTTAGAAAACTAAATTATGAAGCAAATCATTAAATTCCTTAGCAGCCAATTTGAAAACAATGTTATGTATTCATTAAAACAGTGGAGAAAGGGACATTACTATTTTTTCATCTCTTTTTGCCTTCTATTGCAGTGGTCAGAGGTTAGAGGAGTCCCTGGAATACCAGCAGTTTGTGGCAAATGTGGAAGAGGAGGAAGCCTGGATCAACGAGAAACTCAACCTTGTTGGTAGTGAAGATTATGGAGATACTCTGGCAGCAGTGCAGGTAATGCATGAAGGAGGTCTCCTAAATCAGAAGCCACCGCTAGTTAATCTTCCCATTGTGAACGCTGGCCCCGGCACAGACAGACGGACAACATTTTTGCACCCAACACACTTTTATTTACACTATTTACAAGTTCGATAGTCACGTGCACTCACACAAACCCCAGTGCCTTCAGCACCGATTCCCCCAAGTCCAGGTCACACAGTCCTGTGCCTCCTTTCTCCTGGCCGCCTCCAGTCCTTCCTCAAGCTCAGTCCTTCTGCCTCCCGACTTCCACCACCGACTGGAGGGAGGCGGCCCCTTAAATAACGCTCCCGGATGAGCCCCAGGTGTTCCCGGCATTCCCTCCTTAGCCACGCCCCAGCGTGGCGGAAGTGTCGGCTGTCTTCCTAGCAGCTCTCCGGGCGCCACATAAAGTCTTCCCCCCGGAATAATTAGGCACTGGGGTGCCGCCTGGCGGTAGCCACGGGTCCCTACAGGACTGGGCTTCCAAGCCCTGTACCCGAGGCCCCCTGCATAACCAGGAAGGACGCCCCCACTCGGTCTGGAGGAGGCACTCGCCCTCCTCTGGTCCTCCAAGGCGTCCCGGCCGGGCCCCAGCCGAGGACCATACGGGATAAACCGGCATCGGGGCGCAGCCTGGCGGTGACCACGGGCCCCAACAGGGCTGGGCTTCCAAGCCCTCCACCCGTGGTCCCCAACAGAACCAGGACGGACGCCCCCTCGCGGTCTGGAGGAGGCACAAGCCCTCCTCTCGTCCTCCTGGGCGTCCCGGCCGGGACCACACCATACAAGTTTTTCCTGATAAAAATGTATTTTATTTAACAAGTAAACTGTAACTACAGTACTTCACATATACAGTGCATCCGGAAAGTATTCACAGCGCATCACTTTTTCCACATTTTTTTATGTTACAGCCTTATTCCAAAATGGATTAAATTCATTTTTTTCCTCAGAATTCTACACACAACACCCCATAATGACAACGTGAAAAAAGTTTACTTGAGGTTTTTTGCAAATTTATTAAAAAAAAAAAAACTGAGAAATCCCATGTACATAAGTATTCACAGCCTTTGCTCAACACTTTGTCGATGCACCTTTGGCAGCAATTACAGCCTCAAGTCTTTTTGAATATGATGATACTCTCTACCTATGTACACCTGAGTCATGCTACTTCTCTTCCAGACTACTTGGAGATAAGTTGTATAGTAAGGTGTTAAAAAAATATTAACAAGCAAATATTTTGTCTAGTCAATTTTATCTTTATCATACTTCATCATAAACTGTTATTGTCCTGCTTGCACGATTTTGTGGTGAAAGTATATTGACTGATTTATCATAGGATTAAATTATCAAAGGGAAGGATATTGGCAAGGGTTTGCTTTGTGCATATTATATAAAAAAGATGATCTGGGACATCAACAGATCTGAATAAACTATGTTCAGTGGTATTTCAGTTAGTTCTGGGTAAATGTTGTTCTGTTTCTTTTTTCCTGTTTTAATATCAGGGGCTACTGAAGAAGCATGAGGCATTTGAAACGGATTTCACAGTTCACCGGGAAAGAGTAAATGATGTATGTTCAAATGGAGAAGAATTGATAAAGAAGGTATTCATTCAGATTTTTTTTTTTTGTACTATATATAGCACATTGTGCGAAGAATGCCTTAGCAATCTCCTGTACATATCCTCATTATCCTGTACGTAATAGCAACAGTCATCCACTTTAGTTTATTCCTTAATTCAGATCTCTCCTATTTGTTAAATGTCTATCTTGTAGAATAATCACCATGTAGAAAACATCAGTGCAAAGATGAAGGGTCTGAGAGGGAAGGTGTCAGAACTGGAGAAAGCAGCTTCCCAGAGAAAAGCTAAATTGGATGAGAATTCTGCATTCCTGCAGTTTAACTGGAAAGCGGATGTCGTGGAATCGTGGATTGGTATGTTTCTCAATAGATTTGCTTGTGGAGTGTCTATTTCTAGTAAGATTTAATGTTTATGAGACACAGAAAATTTCATTTTACATAATATTGTGTGTGTGAGTGTGTTTCAGGCATCCATGAACATTGGAGTAGAGAAGGATGTAGTCAGACGCATTATTTCATAAATAAATCGCTGAATGAAACTTGCCAAGTTATTAGTATTGTAAATTATTTCAAGAGATTTACATTAATAATATTCTTAGTTTGATTTTTTTTTAATGCACCAGCTACAGCATAGTTGTGGTGGGGTAGAGCATTTAGTCTGCAGTATTTTGTATGTTAAAAATCACACATTTATCTAGATAAAGTCATGTGCTGAACAATTCTCTTTTGATGACCATAATCCTGTCATGTTCAGCTTGAAAATATAGAAAAGTAAGAGAGGCAAGTGTAGGAATAAAAATATATTTTAAATGTTGTTGTCAGGTGAGAAAGAGAATAGTTTGAAGACAGATGACTATGGTCGGGATCTCTCCTCTGTTCAAACTCTACTTACAAAACAGGTAAGAGTTACAAACTTGGCTTAATATACAGTATACTGTGGGACCTTCTGTATTTTTGCTTTTATTACTGATGTCCTTTTCAGTAATGCTGTACGACTGATAGGTATGATTTTCTTCTACTGTAGTAGAGATTCTAACAGTCCAGTATAGAAGGGTACAGTTGATGATGGATGTGTGATTGAAACACCCTGTGAACAGCTTTCTGAAAGCACTGTGAAGTTTTATCCTACCCAGTTCCTAATGTGGTGTGGAGGTTTGATGTGACTCCCTCAATCAGTATGTATTCACACATACAGGCCGGGCACATGACAGCACATACATCCAGACAGAAACCGTAATCCAAGGTGGTCAAGTTGTAAAAAATGTAAATGTACAAAATGTGTATGAGGTGTATTCACAAACGGACAGATTATGCCAGTACCCTCAGTGTCCTTTTGGTTCTTTTTTAAAGGATTTGCCTGCTCCGTCATCTTCCAAGCAGCACTTGTGCATCCCTAAGCTGTCTAATAGTGTCATGCTGCTGGGGCCACTGGGAGAGATGTAGGAAATTTTAAGTAGATAGATACTTTAATAATCCCAAGGGGAAATTCACATAATCCAGCAGGAGCATACTAATTAAAAACAATATTAAAGAGTAATGAAAATGCAGGTATAACAGACAGTAACGTTGTATAATGTTAACGTTTACCTCCCAACGGGGTGGAATTTATGAGTCGCATAGTGTGGGGTATCCTTAGTCTGTCAGTAGAGCAGGATGGTGACAGCACTCTGTCGCTGAAGCTGTTCCTCTGTCTGGAGATGATCCTGTTCAGTGGATGCAGTGGATTCTCCATGATTGACAGGAGTCTGCTCAGCGCCCGTCGCTCTGCCAGAAATGTCAAACTGTCCAGCTCTAAGTCTACAATAGAGCCTGCCTTCCTCACCAGTTTGTCCAGGTATGAGGCTTCCTTCTTCTTTATGCTGCCTCCCCAGCACACCACCACGTAGAAGAGGGCGCTCACCACAACCGTCTGGTAGAACATCTGCAGCATCTTATTGTAGATGTTGAAGGACGCCAACGTTATAAGGAAGTATAGTCGGCTCTGACCTTTCTTACACAGAGCATCAGTATTGGCAGTCCAGTCCAATTTATCATCCAGCTGCACTCCCAGGTATCCACTCCCAGTGCTGCTACAAGCTTATAAACAGTGTAATTTTTGTTTTTATTTAGAAAAACACTGCAAATTTGTAAGTTTATATTAAAACCAACACTTTTCTGAAAACATTAGCCGTATAAGCCTGTACATAACATACAAGTAATTAAAAATCTACAAGTTGTAACTGTTTAAAAAAAAAAAAAAAAAGATTAATTATTGTATGACAGACATGGAAGGCTTGAGGACATTGTTGAAGAAGCAGGAGATATCAACTGCGCAAAAGCATTAGGGTGATTTTGATGGAAGCGTGTCCACAACTTACTTCCATTTACTGATTTTACAATAATGCCAGCAAATGGCTTCTTAAGTTGTTTGGCTTGAAATTAAAATGAATACAAACTGGAGAAGTTATATTTCATTTGATATCCATTTTCAGTATTGCTGCTTCTTAGGATTCCTGCCTAGGGTCATTATTTGGGCAGCATTTATCTTTCAAGCCCCGCAACAAAATAGACATATCCTTGCCTCAACCCAAAGGCAGTTGTCCCAAAACTACTGTTGCTAAGAGCAAAACTTGTGCGATTGCTCCCAATGATGTGGCATCGCTCAGAAGAGAGAGACCATCCAATGAAATTGCTCTATGGAGATTCACAAAGCATAGTGTTGTAGTATCCGTTAAGTGTATATTCTTATACCCCTGCTCATCATTGACATTAACGTTTTAATCCTTGGTGGTTGATTTATATTTTGCCAATGTAAAGTACTGTGGTTCATTTTTAAAATATTAATATTGATCCCCAACTTTAACAACTACTTTACTGTCAGATAGTGGACAAATAAGGGAAGTGTTACCACAGTGAGCCAGTTATCTGTCTACTGGCTCAGGGCCTACTCAAAACTGGGGCCTTTTCTGTAAAGAAAAAAAAAAGTGTGTAGTGTGTTGTCCACAGGGGGGTGTTGTATTTATTACGGTTTTAAATGAGCTTGCTTCCAATTTTGTGGCATTTGCTTTTCTCTTCTTGCAGGAAACATTTGACGCTGGACTTCAGGCCTTCCAGCAGGAGGGAATTACCAACATCACTGCCCTCAAAGACCAACTGGTGGCTTCTAAGCATGTCCAGTCAAAAGCCATTGAGACACGTCATGCGGCTCTGATGAAGCGCTGGAACCAACTTCTGTCAAACTCTGCTGCCCGAAAGAAGAAACTTCTGGAGGCTCAGGAACATTTCAGAAAGGTGTGTAGGATTATGATATTTCATACAGTTTAATATTCATTCTTTGCTTATAGAGCACTGAATCTCTAACAGATGTGAAAGGAAACAAATATGAGAATGCAAACAGTTTCAGTACTTATAAATGAACCAATGTGTTTATATGTTGTGTCAACAAAAAAAAAAAGAAATAAGCTGTTTTGGAAAAGGTGGAATGAAAGCATCGTTGAAGATGAGCAATCCAATCATATATTGAAAATGCCTGCGGCTGTTTTAAGATACAACGAGACTTTTAATATAACAGATGTGGTGGTGATTTTTAGATGTCAGACATGTCAGACATAACTGTTTGACATCAAATGTTGCCTTGTGTTTATTTATTTATTATCAAAAACATATTTGTGGTCTGATTTATATTTAAAAAGACATTTGTAAATCCCAGAGTTAATTTTACATTAGATATTTATAATTAAAGTATACTACAAAAAAGTGTATGGAATGCACTTTTATTAACAATTGCGAGAATGAATTTTATTTTACTTTTTTTACTTATATTAAAAGTTGATTTTTCAATATTTTAAAATGTCCATTTTGATCATCAATTTCTTCGTCACAGCAAGTAAATACAATTCTGTTTAATGACACAATTTATGTAAACATTGCTGTCCCACCAACATTCGTACCCTTTATCTTTGAATTAACCAGGTTTGGAAATAGATGGATGAATGAGTTTTGTATATTAAATTAATGAGGTTTTAGTAATTCTGGAAACGTGTCTATTCATCTTAAGTGGTTTTAACAAAACTTTTTCCCAATCATGTAAAGGTGGAAGACTTGTTCTTGACATTTGCAAAGAAGGCGTCAGCATTTAACAGCTGGTTTGAAAATGCAGAGGAAGATCTGACTGACCCTGTACGCTGCAACTCTCTGGAGGAGATCCGTGCCCTGCGTGATGCTCACGAAGCTTTCCGCTCCTCCCTCAGCTCTGCTCAGGCTGACTTTAGTCAGTTAGCAGAGCTCGACCGACAAATTAAAAGCTATCGTATGGTTTCAAACCCATACACTTGGTTCACTATGGAAGCTCTGGAAGAGACTTGGCGAAACCTACAGAAAATAATTAAGGTGAGTAGGCTTGCCTTTGTCGTCAGATATGTGGAATAAAAAATGGAATAAACTGCCACAACATGTTAGAGATGCCCCAACAGTAGAAGCTTTCAAATCAAAATTCTAATTGTTCTTATTTTTCTATGCATTTGACTGATTATGTATTGTGCTGCTCTATTAATGAACTGAAATGCTGCTGAGTCACCATTTTATGTACTTCATTTTATGTACAGGTAGTCCCCAGGTTATGAACATCCGACCTACGACTTATGAACGGGGCCACAGCTGCGACGCATGGGCTTCAGTAACTGCCACGCCATCATCTTCAGCCTGGGGACGTTGCAAGTGGTGGCTGGAGGGGGGCGATTTCGCTGCCCGCATAGTGTAGTGTTCCTTGGGCTGCTCCCGGTGGCAAGCGGTTTCACTGCCCGCCCACAACACACAGCTGCCCCGTTAGTTCTCGGTGAGCGGCTGGAAATGCTGCAAGCGGTGGCTGGAGGGGGGTGATTTCGCTGCTTGCGCAGTGTAGTTTCCTAGGGCGGCTCCTGGCAGCAAGCGGTTTCACTGCCCGCCAGCCACACACGGCTGCCCCATTCATTCTCGGTGGGCAGCTGGTAATGCTGCAAGCGGTGACCCTGTTGTGAGTGAACGGGGTGTCGGGGGTAGCATTGTAGCATGCATTGGATAGCTGCCTATTGAATGGGGGTGATTCACTACCCGTCTTTGGCCGCACCGTGTTTGTTCTCGTGGGTGGACACTGCAGGCAGCATACTGTAGTAGAGGTGACTGTGAGGTGGGCTGGTGATGAATTGCCCCTCGATGCCCCCATTCATTCTCAGTAGCACTGTTACGTACAGAGCAGGTAGTTGTCTCTTGTCAGTACATCAGACATGTTGACGACAGGGTGCCTTCCTGCTGTGATAGCGCGTACAGTGCTTTTGTCTTCACCCTTCAACAATGTCTCTGAAACACAAATCTGATGCAAGTGCTGGTGATACAGTAAAGAAAAGAAAAACTATCACCATTGAAAATAAAGTAGAAATAAAAAGGTCAGAGAGAAGTGAAACTCCATCATTCATTGGCAGAGCACTTGGTTACAGTCGTCAACAATAGCGTTTATTAAAATAATATACCTGTTCCAGCTTACATACAAATTCAACTTAAGTACAAACCTACAGTCCCCATGTCATACGTAACCCAGGGACTGCCTGTATTGTTTTAACTTTGTGTTATTTTACTGTCACTCTAGCTATTATTTGGTTGTATTTTATCGTTTTCATGTAAAGCACTTTGAAATGTCTAATGGTGCGAAATGTGCTATATAAATAAACTTGGTTTGCTTTGTTTCTGCTGAAGCAGTTGCTAAACACACGACAACAGCAGCCACCGACTCTTTAAGAACACACGAGTTGTTCTGGTCCTGCCATATTGTTTCTTTTGAGGTGTGTGTTGGCCTCTTGTTCCGAGTTATTCTGATACTCCAAACTAATCAGAACCTGAGCAGAAAATTAAAGTGGCTGGTGCCAGAATCCATAAGGGTTGAAACACAAACCACAGTTTTATATACTGTTGCAAATGAACAAGTGTGAATTTATATATTCATATATATTCATGATTCAAAAGTGAAAAATTGTCCATATCTGAATTTTCCCCACTATTTTGTACTGCTCAGGAGCGTGAATTGGAATTGCAGAAAGAGCAGAGGCGCCAGGAGGAGAACGATAAGCTGAGACAGGAGTTTGCTCAGCATGCCAATGCCTTCCACCAGTGGTTACAGGAGACCAGGTGAGAGCTGTCCACCTTTATACAGATAATGAATTGTATGGATTAGTCTTTTTGATAGTCTCTTGAGGGGGAAAAAATAATCTTATGACCAGGTAGATGTTGTATATTAATGATGGGAGACTTGGTTGACTTTGTGTTAGAGAGAGTCAGGCACCTTGTATGGTGTGATAGATAGTCAGGCCTGAGTTTAAAGAGTTGACCTGTCTCTCGACTTTAAGTAATAAAGCTGGTGGCATGCTGTAATTCAGGCATGTGCAACCTACTGCCCGCAGGCAGAATCCGGCGCGTGTACTGATTTTATACGGCCTGCGACAACTTTTCCAAATATCATTGAATCTGGCCCGTTAACCCTCTTGATGATGCCTGTTTGTTCTTGTGGTATTGTTGGATTATTTTTGATAGTATGATGCGGCCAGTGCTTTCTGAAGTACTTTTAAAGTGTGCAAGAGCTCGTAGTCACTTAGTCGTTGACTCTGCTGCATCTCTCTGCTCTGCTGTCGTGCGTAGCATAACGCAGTTTTTCATGGTTTTTGCTAGTGCTGTACCTATCTGCATGTTGTTTTGAGTTTCACGCTATATCGGCCTGCATTTCAATACTTTCAAATACTTGTGAATTTTTTATCAAACCCTAATTAAGATGGCTTCAACAAACAAGAGAAAAGTGGACGCTGAGAGTCGTACATTTCAAGAGAAAAGGACTGACGATTATTTTTTTATAATGCAGAAAGAAAAACCTCTTTGTTTGATATGCTTGGAAACTATTTCAGTTTTAAAGGAATACAATTTAAAAAGACGCTACAATACAAAACACGCTAATTACAACAGTTACAAAGGTAAACTAAGAACAGATAAGATACAAAATTTGAAAAAATGTGTATCGGCACAACAGATGTTATTCCGCAGACATACTGATGTAGCTGACAATATTGTTCGTGCAAGTTTTATTGTTAGCGAAAAGCACTCAAAACCATATCCTGAAGGCGAGTTTGTCAAGGAATGCCTTACTGCAGTCACGAAAGTTCTGTGTCCAGAGAAAAGCCATGAAATTGAAAAGATAAGTCTTTCTCGTTGGACATTAACCTGACGAATCGACGAAATGGCCAGTGACATAAAATTAAGCATTAAAAATATTGCATCAAAATTTGAAGCATTTTCCATTGCTCTTGATGAGAGTACAGACTCCAACGATACCGCTCAATTGGCTATACTTATTCGCTAGCTTCAATTGTACGGAAGAATTGCTTGCTCTCCAACCAATGAATACAACAAGGGGTGAAGACAGTAAAAACTGTTTTTACTGTATTTGATTTAAAGTGGGAAAAATTATGCGGAATATCCACCGATGATTGGACCAAACATCGGAGTTGTTGCCCAAATAAAAACTAAATTATCAAGTAACAAAATCAGTACCGAAGATTTGTCGGTTTTTGCATTATACACCAACAAAACGTGTGTGCAAAATCAGTTACATTTGCACATGTGATGGGCACAATAACTGCATGTATAAACTTCATTAAATCCAGGGCGCTAAATCACCGCCAATTTCAAGAATTTCTGGCTGACGTTCTTTCGAACCATAAAGATCTTACATTTTATTGTGAAGTGCGTTGGCTTAGCAAGGAAAAAATGTTGAAATGTTTTTATGATTTGAGAAATGAGGTATCTCTTTTCGTGGATATGAAAGGAAAACCTATTCCTGAGCTAGAAAACAAACCCTGGCTGTGTGATCTTGCATTTCTTGTCGACCTAACAACACATTTCAATGAACTTAATGCTAAATTACAAATGATTCATGAGCTTTATGGACACATAAAATCATTTCAAAATAAGCTTCGACTCTGGGAAAGCCAATTAAAGGAAGGCAATACTTATCATTTTCCCACACTTGCGAACGGACCACAAAGATTTTGATTGTGAATCGTTTGCAAATGAATTAAATTCATTGAGTGGAGAATTCAACACTAGGTTCTGTGATTTTAAAAATCAAGAAGCAAACTTGCAAATTTTCTCTTGTCCATTTGATGTTGATGTCGAAGTAGCTCCACTTTCATTGCAAATGGAATTAATTGAACTACAAGAGAACCTTGTCCTGAAATCAAAATTCAATGATATTGAATTACTTGACTTTTATAAAAACTATTTCCCACGTGACAAGTTTTCAAAGCTGACAGCTTTTGCTCAGAAAAGAATGACTCTATTTGGCAGCAGCTATAAATGCGAGCAACTTTTTTCAAGGATGAACTTCGTAAAATCCAAAACCAGGACGCAAATTACTGATGAGCACCTAGAAAACACGTTGCGAGTTTCCATGTCCGCAATATCTCCTAATATTGATAAGCTTGTGTCCACCATGCAATCTCAATCGTCGCATTAATAAAGAGTTTTTATTAAATCATATATTAATAAATATTTGTTGTTGTTTTTTTTTGGCCTTCTTGCATTTTCGATTTTCAGAAATACATATATATCCTGAAGTACTCCGGCCCGCGTAATCTTTCTACTTTCTAATCCGGCCCATAGTCCTGTCAAGGTTGCACATGCCTGCTGTAATTCATTCTCGCCGCTGTGCATATCTGAATACACGTCCTCCATGTTGCTACCACTGTTTGCATGATATCGGTGTGTGTGTGGAGTTTGTCGTTCATCCAGATAGCTTAGGCAGCGTAATACTTCAGTCTCCCACTGTCAGCAAGCCAAGCAATTGTCAAAATGGAGCTCCTTGTCATTTGAATGCTTCTCTTATCTTCTGCTTTCTCAATTGTAAAACTGTGTACTGTGTATTTATTTCAGTATTATGTTTGTCATGTGCTTTGTTTGTTTTGAAATAATGTTGTTAATTTTCTCTTTTTCTTCTCTGCTTTCCTGCCGCCTGATGCTTGGATCACTTTTGTTAACAGGACATATCTTCTGGATGGGTTAATATCAATTTTCTTTATCAACTTATTTTAGAAGTGTTCAGAGTTTTTATGTGTTTCTTTCTATCCATTCTGATCATCAGGGTTTTCTGTTGGTATTCATGGCCTTTCTTTCCCCTTCTCTGACTAGCATAGCCTATCGTCGGGTCATCCGTGTCTATCAATATGAAGTTGGTGATGATTTGTCTGGAAGGTTTTTTCCTTTTGTTTTCTCTTCTGGTTTTAAATGTAAACCCCACCCAGGGGTCTCCCCACCTCAGTCACTTTAGTGTAAATCTCTAATGGATTCTGAGTTTCTTTTACTAACCTTCACTCAAGTTCAATCCTTGATTTATCTTGCTTTGTATTGTTTACCACAAGTTAAGGCTGATTTAAAATAAGCAAATATCGATTGATAAAATAGGTGGGCTGTTAATCATTTAAAAATACCAAACCTGGGGGTAAAAGCTGTCACGTGTTTTGAATATTTTATCATCTATACTTGTAGTTCATAACCTTTTACATGCTTTGCTGTACAAATCGTCAGAAAACACTTCAGTTAAATTTAAAATGTACAGCACACACATATTACACCACAGATACTGGCAAATCTTGCTTATATTTTTGATTGGATTTTTTATTTTATATACTCTATTAATAATCCCCAAGGAGGAAATTGTCTTTTTGCATGACCTTTTGGAGTTCAGAGTGCAGGGTCAGCCATTGTACAGCACCCCTGCAGTAATTTTCAGGTTAAGGGTCTCGCTCACGGCCCCAGTGGAGCAGGACCCCTTCTGGCAGTAACAGGATTTGAACCGACAAGACAACCTTCCAGATGTCAACTCCAAGCCACCACTAACATGCCAACTTTTATACAGTCTTTTATGTTTCAACTTCTTAGTGTATGATGACATTTAATGTCTTTTTCTTTCACAAGCTAAGAAGTTAGAACTTTCGGTAAAAAATAAATGTCAGAGACCAAGTCCGGGGCGGATCGATGATGAAACTAACAAAGCTTAAGCGTCCGGGCCTCTAATCCTGGATGGGTCTCAAAAGCGACTTTAGTGCACGATGCTTAAAGATTTGGGGTGTCTACTGCATGAGAAGGAGTTTTAAAAAAAATATTAATAATACAGAGAAATTCAAAACAAAATAATAGTTTTGAAAAACTTTGAAAAGTTTATTAAAGAATCATGTAGGCTAGCTGTAAACAAAAAAAAAATTCAAATTAAGGATGTTTCATTCTAAATATATTTAATATAAATAATTTAAAACACTTAACCTTTATAACAGAAAATAAGCTTTATTACAATTATTGCTAACACTTTAGTTTAGGTACTGCAAAAGTGCATCTATTGCTCACTTACAATTCTAGGGGTCTTCACAACACTTCTAAACATCACTAAGGTTTTTCTTCATCTCCACAATGTGACCTGCTAAGAAAACTTCACTTTGAGTGGTCACACTTGGCTTAACCAAGACACGTTTCTCTTAATGCTCCGTATTTTGTACAAGTCTGGTGAATCGTTCATATTAACAAGTAATTTTCCCATCATGTCAATTTGCCACACTGCACAGACATGAATAACCAATCTACTGATGTTTTGTAAGTATTATGAAGTCCAAAAGAGGCCTTTGTTAAGGTCTTGTTATATAAGAATAAATGAGTAATAGATGCATTTTTACAGTACCTAAACTAAAGTGTTACCCAATTATTTATTTTAGGCTAATAAAAAAAAAAGCCCTTTTTTTGCTTGGGGTCATTGTAAAGGTGAACATTCCTTTACTCATTTCTCATAGGTGTCTAAAATAAACTCTTTACTCTGTTTTATTTCATCATTCTATGATGCGTTGTCCGTGTATATAACATTTCCCTAATTTTCATCTCTCCATAACTTGAAAACCATAAGGCATTGGAGACTTTTATCCACACCAGTGACTTTGAGATGTGAGATGATCCAATGCAGCAATTTTGTTTATTTATTTTTAATCTGAGATATTTTTAAAAAGTTTTTGGTGATCTGCCGTGAAACAACCTCACTGAAGAAGACAGCAGTGGTTACCAAGACCTCGTCGTTGGCTACAAATCGGCAGTCATAACAGTTCAACCTTCAGGGCCTAAAAAGTGCAAATCTGCCAGTGGGCAGAATAACTAATTGCTAACATCGAAATACTGATAATGGTAATAATAGGTCATCCCTAATTGTGCTCCATATTTCTGAACAGGCGATTGTGTGAATTATAGCTGGCACACCCTAAACTCATTATTTGAGGTTCATCTAGCATTCTTTTGATTATGAATGTAGTTTCGCTTTGGTTAATTGACATTTTTGCCTGCGGGCTAAGTGCTTTAGCAACTATTCCTTCTTTTAGCCTGAAATCATAAGGGGTGGTGGGGACAACTTCCCAACTTAAATTCATTTGGAATTGCAGAAAGACATTTCCCTCATTGTTAATAATAATTTTAGGCAACCAAATTACAGCCACTTTTCAACTCGAGAGATGAGCTAATGGTACGGAGACCGTCTGTAAAGAGAGTGCCTGATGGTAGCACAAGGCTACATTGAAAAAAGAAAAAAACATCAACAGCTGTCTCACACGCACTCTGATTTGTAGTTTTACAAGTACATACATTTCTTTTACAGATGCAAAATATACTCAAGTTCAAGGCCTCCCAATTGCAGAAAGCTTTATTGTTTTTTTGGCTTAAATGTACTGTAGCATCCATTACACTTTCTCACGTTAGATCAATGAAATATTAATGCCCATTACCACAGTAGCTGTTAGGGGAGAGTGAGGAATTACAAAGCTGTTGATGTAGAGTTAGTTACAACCTAATTGGAGCATACGGTATCAAGGATGGAATTCAGTAAGGCCCATTAATCTACACGTGTCCGTGATGGTGTCACGTGACCACACAATCACATACTAAGGAGTATGTCGGGTGAGCCCTCTTATAATACATGCTTGTTATTCAGGCATCGGAGAACAGCGACATGTTGCCTGCTGGTCAGATGTGCCCTCCAAGTACACACTGACTCTGCTACTACAACTACTGCGACTCATTTTACTGGAGATGTCCCCAGATCTCTAGATTCAGCCTTGTTTCAGCTTTTCATAATCCCAGGCACTCTTTCTTCAGAGTCTGCAGAACGGATGCTACCAATATAATTTACTAATTTTTTTTTTTTTTTTTTACAAAAATCCAAACCAGTACTAAAAAAAAGCGCAAAACCGTCACCCCCTATTAAGATTCAGTACATGTGACAGTTTCTACCTCCTGTGTCACTTAGGCCTATCCAAGCATGGTTGTGGCTACTGTTGGCATAACTGGGCTTTGTTGGCTGAGAGTGAGTAGGCACTGGTAGGCTGAGCCAAGTGCAGTCGACGCCATTGTATTTTTGACTTCATGAATACACATGTCGACATTTTCTTTCAACGTTCTATTAAAGTTTCTGTCGCGTCACGTTCATAAAAATGGGCACCACATCTAAGAGCTATCTATTAAAGGAGTAACAGGCTATCTTTACATTCTGCACTTTAATCCAAACCGCCCACTTTCCGCTACTGAACGTCAATCCAGACCCGAATGCTTTGCCTTCAGATGATTCTTGGGATGACTTGGTAGCGGAACGTCTTGGTGAATGCACTTGGCTCCCACCCTTTAGCAGCTTGGAGATGTGTGTTTGAGTTAACCTCTTTCAGGTCACAACTCAAAGTTACCATCTGGTTGCATTACACCCACCATGTGCTTACACGGGGGGCTACTGCATGATCTGTGCATCTCTAAGCCGGTTACTGGAGAGCACTATGAATGAGCAGTACAGAGGGTCCAGTCTGACCACCAGTTGGAAACTTTGAGCATCTTGCTTGTTGTGTTTCTCCTCTCTTACGCTCTGTTTGTGTTCAGGTCCTGTATGGTGGAAGAATCTGGAACACTGGAGTCCCAGCTTGAAGCCACTAAGGTAATAAAAAAAACAAATTGCTGATTCCATGGCGTTTTCTTTTGAGTTTCCTTGCTTCGCAGAGGAGGTCTGGACCAACGGTTTTCTAACCATAAAATCCAGCTACTGCACTGAATACTCTGCTGGTCCTGCTTTGCACCCCGAATCTTGGAACAACTGAAATTTTGAGTCTTATTGTGACAATGCAGGTCCATTCCAGACTCTCTCTTCACATTTGGGAGCCTCTTGAACCCAACACCGTCAATAGTTATGACCGAACTGAGCTGACTGATGGGGACAATTCTCACATGGAGCAAGGGGATGGTGGAAAAGTGCAAAGGTGTTTTTATTCAAAGAATCAAAACAAACCAAAAATGGTGTCCACAATGCAGTACTTCTAAACATCCATAAATAAATAATCCATAAAAACCAAGTGAAGAGTGGAGAATAAAAACACAATAAATCCAATAAAAGCAGAGGTTGAAATGCAGTCACTGGCTCCTCCCGATCTCACCACCTCCTCCATCTCTCTGGTTCACTCATCACTTGCGCAGCCAGCGGAGACACAGCAGCCACAAACTTATCCCCAAACTCCCATCCGAGGTCGCCATTCCTCCTGTCATTCTTCACGCACCCGCAGTCGTACCTTGGATCCCTAGGGAGGTCATCGTCCATGCTCACCCCACTCCACATTATTATTCAGTGGGGCGAACCAACCCTGCGCTTCTTCGCAGGGCCCCAGTTCATGCTGCCTTTCTCTTCCAAGTGGCCAGATCCTCCTCACCAAGAGTGCCCTTCAGCCATCTTGACCTCAGTTCCATTTCTATTACTTGCGCTTCTTGTCGTGTATGTGGGGATGTGGCACAGGTGTGGTGATTAGCTGGCCCTGGCATCAGTTATGGACATGGACGATTCCTCACCTGTACACTTAACTGAGGAAACTCCCATTCCGAATCGTGCCCAGGAACCGCTCCAGCCACACTACCACACCCCCTCCTTACAGCCGTGAGTGTGACGATTATTTATTTAAAAGGCAATGAGCTGCAGACCTCAACTTACCACACCTTTGGATCAAGGAAACTGTTCCAGATGTCCTGGTGGCCCTATTTTTTTTTTTTTTTTTTTGCCTAAGAATTCCTGAGCTTAACAGATCAGTTGGCATTGTTATTCTTGATGCTTTTATGTGTACACTGAAGAAGAACGAGTACCATTTTTGTGTGCAAAACAAGATATCAGCTTTCTGCTTGTGCACTGAAGGACATCAAACCATCATTTACACTTGGCTATGTGGCTCCTTAGTCACAACTGAAAAAGCAACAGGTGACGTTTTGCTGAGGTGGGGTACTTCGGATACTTGAGATGATAACAATGCTTTTAAACGAGTGGTTTGGTGACCTCCAGATTTGTGCCAGTTTCTTTTCTTTTTTTTCTTTACCCGAGATGTGTTTTGCCATTTCAGCGTAAACATCAAGAAATTCGTGCTATGCGTAGTCAACTGAAAAAGATCGAGGATTTGGGGGCAGCCATGGAAGAAGCGCTTATTCTAGACAACAAATACACAGAACACAGTACCGTAGGACTGGCACAGCAATGGGACCAGCTGGATCAGTTGGGCATGAGAATGCAACACAACCTCGAACAGCAGATTCAAGCAAGGTGAGTGCTGATTGCATGAACAGTGGATTACAGTTTAGTCCTCTCACTCCCGTGTCCTCCGTAACACTCATTAAAAGTCTGATACGCTGCTGCTAAGAGCTGAAAGGCATAAGTGTCAGACACAAATTCTTCAATAGGCTGCCACCTTTGTTGGTTCAGGTCCCCAGTTTCATCATTGGACTAACAGAAAATCGGAAGAGCCGAAGTTGTGTAATAGTGCGGCTTGCTAGCAGATTTTCTATTTTTTTTTCTCTTCCTTTTTAGTCATTCTGGTGTGTGTGTGTAATTATTTATCTATTTTATACATTTTTTTAAAGAACTTCTGTAAAAAGATAGTTGTCCCAATGAGGACAAATTAAAGTTCTGAAGTTCTTTTTCCTTATGCATTCCTCCCTTTGCACTTACTGTCTGCTTTATTATTATATATTTTTTCTGTTTTTCAGAAATACAACGGGTGTAACAGAAGAAGCCCTCAAAGAGTTCAGTATGATGTTCAAGTGAGTATAACCTGACCTCATTTGTCATTTTCTCAAGACACTTCCTGGGTCACCTAAACTGAACTGTCACCCTCTGTCTCTTGTAGACACTTCGACAAAGACAAGTCTGGTCGTCTCAACCACCAGGAATTCAAATCGTGTCTGCGCTCCCTGGGTTATGACTTGCCCATGGTGGAGGAAGGCGAGCCAGATCCAGAGTTCGAGGCCATCCTTGACACTGTAGATCCTAACAGGTAAACCCCATCGTCACCGTGTGAAGCACTTTGACATTTCACCTCCTCAATTAGACCCGAGGCACCACACGTGTTGTGTGCTATTTGTAGGAGGGAGGCTTAGTAGTAAACAAAATTCATTTCATAAACTTAAATCAAACATCTTGGTAGTTTCATTTCACATTAAAAAAAAAAAAAATGGAAAGTTCCAGACAATGTTGCTTTGAAAATAGTTTAATAAAAGAAATACTCTTAAGATGTTCAAAAACGACACTTGCCCATCACTGTCTGTGTAGATGTGGCATTTTTACACACAAGAATATGGTCAAAAACAGCTGATATCGTTGATAACATGACAACTCCCATCAGACACAGCGGTAACTTAATTAGAAACACATGTTAAGATTTAAAAACCACAGAAATAAAGACACCCAAGAACTGCATTCAACTGCTATACATTGGCATTTCATTCACAGTGAAGTGGAACAAAAGGCAATCATGAATTCAGAAACACCATCCATATTTAACACTTGATCAGTTAAAACTCAAACATAAATTCTTATTTTCATATCCATGATTTTTTTTGGCCTGTACAACCTCGGAGTTGTTAAACTTGGCTGCTTTCTTGTGTGTTCTCATACTGAAGACAATTTAAAGTGTTAATGTTATGCTGTTGCTTTTACTTCAGATCGTGCGCTCAGTTGTGCTGTCAAAAATTAATAAGGCGCTTGAATCGACGTGTTACGTTACCAAAATTTGAATGCCTTTTTTTCTTTTATTAAACATGAAGGCATGTCACATTTGAGAGAGGAGTGTTTCTTTCCCTCTCATCCCTACTCCTCACATCCCACCCTTTAACACCACCATCAGAAGCTGTCGCCTTCGCTTAAAGGTATTTTGTTTTGTTTTTGATGGATAAAAACCAAAATATTTTGTAAGTGATGGTATAATTTCCACTGATCTTGCTTTTTATTGAAAAATAATAAAACCTACTGAAATTTTCAGATGAATAACCTTTGTTTTAGAATTCACCTTTCTGTAGCGAGCTGCATTGCCATGATAAAGGAATATAAATGAAAGCTAGTCAAAGCCGGACCAGTGACGAGTAATTACACGGTCATTACCTTCTCAGACCAGCATGTTTCTGGGGCTGCTCTGGCAACTTCCACCATTAGCTCTGGTGCCGTGGTCTGTAGTGTGCTGTCCAGGTGCAGGTCCATCCAGAGCTTTAAATAAAGGGAAAACTTGACCAATGTCTACTGGTCAGGTTTTAGAATGTGCCAATTTTGCACAGAATTAAGTCGAACTCCATATGTGCAAAGCATACAATTATTCAACTCGAAATTATCTATCGAGCACATCTCTGTCGTTTAAAATTGGCTAAAATGTTTCCAGGGCAAGATCCAACCTGCGACCGCTGCAATCGAGTTCCAGCCTCACTGGGCCACATGTTCTGAGTGGGCACCAAATTAACATCATTCTGGGCCAAACTCTTGAAATGCCTATCAGACGGCCTTGGTGTCCCAATCACTCCTTATACATTAACAGGTGTTTGGTGGACTCCCTGGGGGCTTAAAGAAACTGACAAAACAAACTGTAATGGCCATTACTACACTATTGGCATGTAGGCTTATCTTTCAACTGGAAGAATCCTAACGCTCCCCTTTATAAGTCAGTGGGTAACTGATGTCATATCCTATTTGAAACTGGAAAAAATCAAATTCACACTTAAAGGATCTGTGCAAAACTTTTTCAAAACCTGGCAGGAACTAATCAATAACATTTTAGAATAAGCATTTACAGTAAATTGAGGAAGTGGATTCTCTCCCCCTTTTTATTCTATTATATAGTGCCTTTCACATATCTATCTATCTTATAGTGCCTTTCACCTATATATCTATCTATCATATACAGTGGTGCTTGAAAGTTTGTGAACCCTTTAGAATTTTCTATATTTCTGCATAAATATGACCTAAAACATCATCAGATTTTCACTCAAGTCCTGAAAGTAGATAAAAAGAAACCAGTTAAACAAATGAGACAAAAATATTATACTTGGTCATTTATTTATTGAGGAAAATGATCGAATATTACATTTTTGTGAGTGACAAAAGTATGTGAACCTCATGGATGATCAGTTAGTTTGAAGGTGAAATTCGAGTCGGGTGTTTTCAATCAATGGGATGCCAATCGGGTGTAAGTGGGCACCCTGTGTTATTTCAAGAACAGGATCTATCACAGTCTGCCCTTCACAACACATGTTCGTGGAAGTGTATCATATCATGAACAAAGGAGATTTCTGAGGACCTCACAAAAAGAGTTGTTGATGCTCATCAGGCTGGAAAAGGTTACAAGACCATCTCTAAAGAGTTTGGACTCCACCAATCCACAGTCAAGACAGATTGTGTACAAATGGAGGACATTCAAGACCATTGTTACCCTCCCCAGGAGTGGTCAACCAACAAAGATCACTCCAAGAGCAAGGCACACGTGTAATAGTCAGCGAGGTCACAAAGGACTGCAGGGTAACTTCTAAGCAACTGAAGGCCTCTCTCACATTGGCTAATGTTCATGTTCATGAGTCCACCATCAGGAGAACACTGAACAGCAATGGTGTGTATGGCAGGGTTACAAGGAGAAAGCCACTGCTCTCCAAAAAAAAAACATTGCCGCTCGTCTGCAGTTTGCTAAAGATCACGTGGACAAACCAGAAGGCTGTTGGAACAATGTTTTGTGGACAGATGAGACCAAAATAGAACTTTTTAGTTTAAATGAAAATGGTTATGTTTGGAGAAGGGAAAACACTGCATTCCAGCATAAGAACCTTATCCCATCTGTGAAACATGGTGGTGGTGGTGGTATCATGGTTTGGGCCATAATGGCTAGCCTTCATTGATGGAACAATGAATTCTGAATTATATCGGAGAATTCTAAAGGAAAATGTCAGGACATCTGTCCATGAACTGAATCTCAAGAGAAGGTGGGTCACGCAGCAAGACAACGACCCTAAGCACACAAGTTGTTCTACCAAAGAATGGTTAAAGAAGAATAAAGTGAATGTTTTGGAATGGCCAAGTCAAAGTCCTGACCTTAATCCAATCGAAATGTTGTGGAAGGACCTGAAGTGAGCAGTTCATGTGAGGAAACCCACCAACATCCCAGAGTTGAAGCTGTTCTGTACGGAGGAATGGGCTCAAACTCCTCCAAGCCAGTGTGCAGGAATGATCAGAAGTTACCGGAAATGTTTAATTGCAGTTATTGGGGGGGTCACAGCAGATACTGAAAGCAAAGGGTCACATACTTTTGCCACTCACAAATATGTAATATTCAAATATTTTCCTCAATAAATAAATGACCAAGTATAATATTTTTTGCCTCATTTCTTTAACTGGTTTCTCTTTACTTTTAGGACTTGAGTGAAAATCTGATGATTTTTAGGTCGTATTTATGCAGAAATATAGAAAATTCTAAAGGGTTCACAAACTTTCAAGCACAACTGTAGTGCCTTTCACTCTATCTATTATATAGTGCCTTTCACCTATCTCTCTATCTCTCTCTCTCTCTCTCTCTCTCTCTTTATTTTTCCTACTATTAACGTTTTACTCTGCTGACCCAGCTTTCTTACTCGTGAGTAGCGGTTGATTTCTTTTCTAACCTAGTTTTGTAAAACTTGACTTGCTTCTATGGAATGTTATTTGATTTTAATAAATTCAGTAAAATTTTTAAAAAGACAAGAAAAAACCAGAATGTGCCGATTTTAATTGAGCACAAGGGAGCGGACACACAGGTTTTGAGCCGCATTTCCTATAATATGTCAGTAAAGTCTGAGATGGACCACAGCTTCTCCTTCATCGTATTTCAGTGCTTTAAATTAAAGCCACAGAGGTGTTTTGTGACACGTGTGAGGGGCTCGACTGCTATGTGCTGCCATTTCTGATGCCTTCACACTGCAGACTCTGTTTTTCCATTTCCTTTATAAACTCTTATTTCATTTAAAGTTTTTGTTAAACTGAAACGTTACAAAAGTAAAGGACCAGTGCAGTGGTGGGATTGTTCATCTGCTGCGTTGTTCCCACAGGGATGGCCACGTGTCGCTTCAGGAGTACATGGCATTTATGATCAGTAGGGAGACAGAAAACGTCAAGTCCAGCGAAGAAATTGAAAGTGCTTTCCGGGCCCTCAGTGCAGAGAGCAAGCCGTATGTCACCAAAGAGGAACTTTATCAGGTATGGCGGGAGAGATGTGGGGTATGCATTACGGGCGCACCAATAAATCCCTGTTTAGTGCTTTAAGATTTCATTTTCTTATTAAACAAAGCTTGGATTCATTTTTTGTTTTTCTCTTTCTTTTCAGAACCTAACAAAGGAACAAGCAGACTACTGCATCTCGCACATGAAGCCCTACATTGACACGAAGGGCCGAGAGCTGCCTTCCGCTTTCGACTTCGTCGAGTTTACGCGCTCGCTGTTTGTGAACTGATCCTAACCCGCCCTGCCCGCCAGTGACAACTTGGCTTGCGTTTACCGACAAGCAGGAACTGCATGACTCAAAATGTTTCGCTCCATGCTTCTCTGCAAGTACTGTCCAAGTGTCTGCATTTTATCGTGCTGTTAGCTTTTAAATGCTCTGCTTGATTTTAACGTAGAGAACACGACACGTAACTTCTGTACTGTTTTGTGCTTAATTAAACGCTTCAGGTTCTAACTGGCAACGTTACACACTCTGACTTCATGAGGTTGTTTTTTTTAAACTCTCATTTTGTGTACCTGACAGCAGGCAGTAATTGTCACAATTTCAACAAATTCAGGACGGTGCTCTTTATTGCAAGTTGGGGGGATTTGCTTCATGTTTACAGGCACGTTCAGTCTGTGGATTTTTTCCTCGGTTCCTTCTACTCTGGTACCTCATTTGCCAGATACTCCAGATGTGACGTCTCCTTTGGCCTCTGCTCCGTCAACTCGGAACTCAAGTGCCAGATTTTGACTGTGCCATCGGCCCCACCAGCCGCCAGCAGCTCCATCTGCTTTGGGTTAAACTCCATACAGTAGACTGGTCTGCCGCTGCTGTTCTGTTCAATCGTTGCTGTGGGTGTTAGAGACCCTCGGCTCAGGTCAAAAATCTGCACCAGTCCTGTGATGGAGAGAAAAACAATTAAAAAAAAAAAAACTGAAATCCCAACAGACCGGAGGTAAACAACGTCATCCATCACATCTAATGATGGAGCCCTCTGACCTTCAGACGATACGATTACAGTTTCGATGTGTCAGGAAGCAGTACGATGTGATCGTGTTTCCCAGGGATTTCTGTGCAGTGTGATGTGATATTATACCACATAAAGGGGATGGGAACTCCGTTACGGTCCTGGAGGTCCGCAGTGGCTGCAGGTTTTCGTAATTTGAAGGCAGGCCTAACAGATAAACTTGCTGTTTTAATGCTATGGCTTTTATATCCTTATATAGAATTTGATACTCTCCGTATGTGTGGTGTTCACGTCAGTACCTCGACTCAATACAAGTTAGAACCACGCAATGGGACTCTGCCTCTGTAGTTAGAACATCACGTGGCAAACGCGGACGCAGTATTGCATGATTGGCTAAGAATGTTCGAATGCTTCAGTGACGCCGCTGGACGGCCGAGTGTAGTAAGTCGGTGTTGGTTCGAGCAGATATCAGTAAGTTCGGTTGGTTTTTGGAACGTTGGTTTGGTGGAGCGTACTTTCCAGGACTAACATCGTCGACTGACTTAAACCCTTCGACAGCTCCGGAACCGTAAGTAATTTAGAACGTATCGCCATTTGCTTGGTACGTCGAAATCTACCTTTGCGCAGTTCGGTTTTGGCATCCGTCCTTCTGACATCAATTGGCAAACTGAGTAATGGCGGCTGGGTATTAACAATGGTCACTGTGTAAATTTTAGCCGATCTCAGATCTAAACTGACCACTCCAACATAATTATTACTCCGACTCTGATTAGAGTCATAAAATATGGTTGGTTTTGAAAATTTGTGTGCCGAAGAGCAGAGTTCACATCTTGCAGCCCCGTTTAAACAGGGAGCTCTTCATTACATCGGCCGTAAAGGTCTATTTTAAGCACAAATCAGTGCCAAGATAACAAAATCATTTTAAGCACTTAAAAAAAACAAATAATTCTTTGCAGAGAAAGCATAGAATTTGTAGCCCGATTCGATCGGCTCCCAGTCGCTAGTGTATTTATTTGTTTTCGGAGTACTTTATCTAAATGTTTTGCGGTCCTCCTCTGTCATTTTATGAACAGATACTCCATGACGCATGTGCACAGGTTTAAATGGAGGCACTGTAGCCAGAGAGCTCTGATTAGTAACTGATGGCTGGTGAACAAAACAGGCGACAAAACCAAAATAGGCAAACAAGTTAACTAAACTGAAATCCTGAACGTGTCACTCTAGTGCCGGTGTACCCCCAGCTTCAGTCCTGGGGGGCTGCAGTGGCTCCAGTTTTCATTTTGACCATTTTCTTATTTAGTGACCAATCTTTCTCTTTGCTTCTAATTTACTTCACTTAATTAATTGATTGGCTATTTAAGACTCGGGAGGGATCAACATTGGTGGTCCTGGTGGGGTGCAGCGGCTGCAGGTTTTTCTTCAAACTTCATGAGAAGTCATTTATTGTCAGTGCAGCCCTTATTGCTCAAGTGACATTTTTTCGGTTTCATTTTCCTTAAGGTTTTTGAACCCTTAATTCTTTTAATCTTAAATGACCGCATGCACAGTCCTTGAATGGCCCCTAATTAGCAGTAGGATGCAAATGACCAAGGAACCAGCAGTCCGCCATCTAGACCTGTGTGATTTCATGCTGCACTCTCACTCGTTTAATGGAATATCTGGAAGGAAACTGAAGTAGAAAAAAACGTGCAGGACTGAGAACTCCTCGTCTGTTTTAGGCTTTAAATTATTAGGGTGATATCATTAGAAAGGGAGAAAAAAACTACAATACAAGAATGACCTGACATTAAAGAGTTCAAACTGCAACAAGTCACGAGGCAAGGATTGGTTTCTGATTAAGCAAATGGTTTGGAACAAAGCCTGCAGCCACTGCGACCCCCCCTAAGCCCCAGGACCACCACTCTTGACTTAGGAGGAGGAGGTTGGGAGTGTGGGCTGATCGCTCGTAACTAAACACTGGACCAGGTAAATACTGTCTGCGTTTAAGTTCTCCCACGGATAAGTCGGGCCTTGATTTTACCGTATAACTTACGGTATTTTATAATGTCGGTCATTTAAATCGAATGCGGAAAACTCCCGCTATTAGTCCAGGAGATTACGATATGCTAACACCCACCTGAGAGCGTCACCACGGGGCACACTGCCTTTTCTTTTCTATGGATTGTGCCTACGTGAGCACACGGTGATACCCACACTACTCCGAAGTGACATTTGCACCGATTTCTGTTTTTCGTATCTCACACCCTCATACACCTTTATGGTAAGAGCATCCCTTATCTACAATGGAGCGTTCGATCAGAAGAGAATATGAAGCTGGTTTTAAATTAAATGTCGTTGAAGTGGCAAAAGAAATTGGTAACCGCGCTGCTGCAACAAAAATCGTGTCTGAGAAACTGATGTGAGATTGGAGGAGGCAAGAAGATGTAAAAAAACAAATGTAAGGGTCGCAGTTTTGAACAGGCGTACAAGTTAGGGTCTGATTTTAGGGTCGATTTTTCAGATTTCAAGACCCGACTTATACGTGAGTACACACGGTATTCAAAATTTGCTTAAAGCAAAAAACCTGCAGCCAGTGCAGACCTCCAGGACCGTACGTGAGATACCCCTGCAGTGTAATCTAGCTTAGCATAACGTAACGCGACAACGAGACGACACTCCTGCTCTTTAACTGGTCGGCTTCACTCGATATTTAAACAAACCATTATTGGCTGTAACAGCACATGCCAGACTTTAAACTAGGGGTCCTCAATCACGGTCCTGGAGGGCCGCAGTGGCTGCCGGTTTCTGCTCCAACCCAAATGCTCAATAAGAAGCCCTTATTGCTCAAGTGACACTTCTGCTTCACTTTAGTTGTCTCGCTCGTTAAGATTTTATTGCTCATTTTACTCTTAAACAGGCGTAGTCTTGCTTTTTAACGGCTCCTAATTGGCAACAACATGCAAATGAGAAAAGAGAGCAGCATTTCTCCATTTACACCCGTGTGTGTTTAGCGAGCACTATTGGGTTTAATTAAAGACGTGGAGGGAAAGTGAAGGACTGAGAATTACTCGTCTGTTTCAGACTTCAGATCATTTGGATGATGATAGCCTTAGAAAGGGGAAGAAAATCCAAGAGATGAGAGTGACCTGACATAGCAGAGTTAAAGCACGAGCGAGCCATGAAATTAAATAATTGGCAGGAACTGCTTTCTAATGAAGCCACCGGGTTAGAACAAAAACCCCCAGCCACTGCGGCCCTCCAGGACTGTGACTGAGGACCCCTGGTTTAAATAAACAATTCAAGGATTTTTAAATAAGTGACCAAACCTCTTCATGGCGGGAGTCAACAACAGTGGACACCTAGAAAAATCACCTGGAATATATTCTATTAGTTTAATCCACTAGAGGGCAGCAAAGACCATGAGATAAAGATGAAACGCCATTCATTATCATTGGTGCAGGGCATTAATGACCCTTCCAAAGGTCAAGTATGGGTGGCGATGGATGCTCCTATACGGAGGGAAAAACCTGATGGGCGTCTGCAAGAACCTGCACCTTGGGAGAAGAACACAAGACCACGAGCCCAAGGAGGACGTCAACGTCACATGGGAACAATGGCGTCAACGTCCTGGAGTGGCGGCGTTTATCAGAGTAGGAAGATGTCCCTAATGGGCTCGGAATTCTCAAGCTGATGGAGCTTTGGCCCTAATGCTTTCTGTCAGCCGGGGTCAGGAGAGCATGTGAGGCGTCTCAACTCGCTGGGAGCCACCAGAAGATGGCGTTCAAGCAGAGAAGGACACACCCATCCTGAAAAAAAGAGGAATGTGCTGGTGACAGGGTGGCACGGTGGCGCAGTGGGTAGCGCTGCTGCCTCGCAGTTAGGAGACCTGGATTCGCTTCCTGGGTCCTCCCTGCGTAGAGTTTGCATGTTCTCCCTGTGTCAGTCCAAAGACATGCAGGTTAGGTGCATTGGCGATCCTGAATTGTCCCTGGTGCGTGTGTGCCCTGCAGTGGGCTGGCACCCTGCCCAGGATTTGTTCCTGCCTTGCACCCTATGTTGGCTCAGACTGGTGTTAGGATATAGCGGGTTGGACTGACTGTTCTGGAAACGCTGGACAACGATGAACTTGTAAACAGAGCCATCTTAGCAGCATTATAGGCCGTACCTACACGACCACTCAGCCACGCACAGCATACATAGATTAGCAAGGGACCCCCGGGTAAGTGGCCAGCGTGCCCATGCGTTATGACGGAGATGGAATGACGCTCATGATGGATGAATGTTCTAACTACACGTACTGTAGATGCCATGAACTGACGGCCACATGCGGCTTTGCATGAGCGACGACGAGGTTTGTCGCTCCCAAGCATCACTCGAGTTCTGCACCCCACTTTGAAAGCCCCCATGACGTGTGAGGCAATACGCAGGTTTAGATGTTTTCCCCGCCACATCCCGTGACGCGATACTAAAACAAGCTCCAGCCATGTGAAGTGCAAGTGACGCCACGGTGTCAACACTCGGGTGGTCTCGGGTGCAGACGGCACACGTTACTCTGAAGACGGGTGCGGCTGGCTGGATGATGATTGACGGTGAAATGTCACACAGGTACGCTGAGCCCCTCAAACATTCACAGTACATTTTATAAGCACAAGAAGGCAGATGAAGAGTCCCAGGGGGGAGTCAGAGAGCGAGGGTACAGGGGTCTTGAAGACAATCAGGTACCCTTGAAGAATGAACACGACTGCAGAAACCGCACCAACACGGCTTGAGCAGGCGTGTGCCACTGTGGGCCATTCATGGTTAAATAAACCCACCCGCCACCTGTGTGTGTGACGTGTGACGCGTTTGCTCTGTGACAGCACCAACCTGATAAAGTGGTCTGTTGGACATTTTGGTTTTTCCATAAGAGTGTGCGGTAATTGAACCCTAGGCAGGCAGGCAGACCCGATGGCACCTGTCCAGGTCAGCGTTAATAACAAGTGGGGCACATGCCGCGCTACTCACCTTGTCCTGTGCCAACAGCAAAGACGAGGGGCCGCGTTGGTGACCAGCGCACGCTGAACAGGTACGAGTCGGAGACATGCAGAGACAGGAGCGGGGGTCCTTGCAGCAGAGAGCGCAGGTGGGCATGGCCGTCCGTCCCGGCACTCAGAAAGAGATTCCTGCGAGTACAAAGGGGGGGCTCAGTCAGCCTTCATATAGCGCCTGGCAGGGAAGCAGCTTTGATGTAGCGCCTTGACGGCCTGAGCCTGCACACCGGTGGGCAGTTGAAACTGGAACTCTGGAGTGTGTGGATACCCAAGGCCGGGGGTCTCGCCTCCCTTTACTCACATGTACCCCAATGTCCGTTACTGAGTCTCTCTTCTATTTTCTCATATCTCACAATTTTAAGGTGCCACAGGGTCACAGCCCACCCCAGCAGCATCAGCTGCAAAGCAGGTGGCACCCCTGGCAGGAGGTGCCAGCCCTTTGCAGTGCCTACTCATAAAGTACCAGTTTAGACTGTTTGAGGGAACAGGGAGAACACACATGGGAACCCCACTGTGGTAAAAACTGGAGCCTGGCTTGGTTGGCTTGGCGTGGCTGTTGCCCCCTGCCTTCTAGGCTGCCCTGGTGCCATGTGGCCCAGTGTTATCTACTCATCGATTCTGTGACACCACCGACAAAAAAAAACAACACCCAGCTTACTTCATTACTGGGCCACAGAGAGCACCAGGGAGAGGACCAGCTTGATGTTGGCAAATCCAAAGACCTGAACTACCCTTATGAGCGTGTTGGTGGGCTTTAGGGTGAAGAGGGGCAGCTTGAACCCGGTTTCTAGATCTAAGAGGCTACAGCACTAACCACTGTGCCGCTCTGCTATCCCTCCACCAATCGCCATGCGAGATGGAAGGTCACTTGACTACATTCCACTTTGCTTTCTGGTTCAGTTTTTGTGCCCATGAACCCAGCTTGAAGTCAGTTTGCCAACCACCCTGATATGGCACCTTTCATGGTCTCTTTATCTACTTAGTCCACTGCTGCCACCACACAATCAACGCTGCCATGCAAACACTGACCTGTGAAATGGTGAGCAGTCCAGGGCATGGATGGGACCCGAGTGCGTGGAGAAGGAGAACTGGGCTGGGGCCCTCAACATCATGTCGGCATCGCTACCAGCTAGCATTGCCGGGGTGTGGGCAGAGAAGGAGCACTTGAGCACCAGGCCTCCCTCAGCGCCAACCAGAAACACATCAGAGTCCCAGAAGGAGAGCGCCAGAGCCGTCACGCCAACCGGAGTATCACCTCGTCCCTGTTGGCACAAATGAAGAGAGGCCTGGTTACAGGTGGCACATGTCACACACTGGCACTGCCAGGTTGTCTAGATGCCCTAAGGCTCACTCCACACGTCGTCATCACCCCAGGACATTTGAAGGCCTGCCCTGGCACCTTCCACGGTCTCCTACTGCCATGGATCTGACCCCTGCCCACCAAACACACTCAAGCCTGGCATCTTTAGCGACTACCAGAAAGACCAAACAATCCCACAAGCACATTGCTGTGAAAAAGTATTTGCCTCTTGTTACTTTCCTCTTTTACTACAATTAGTTGTTTCCGATCTCCAGACAGATTTTGTTTAATCCAAAAGATAAACCGAGTAAACATAATACACACGTTTTAAATATCACACCCACATGAAAAAGTAAATGCCCCCTTTGCCACACAACCAACCAATAATAATAACTCTTTATAACAGCGTTTTTACTTAGTGGATGGGGTGCAACTTCAACCACCACTAATGTGCAGCACCCACCTGGATGAAGGGACGGCGGCCATTTTTGTGCCAGTAGACTCACCAGACATTAGTGATTAGGTGGTGAAGTGGTGAGAAAGAGAGACAATTAGACACAGGGGATGATTAAGGGGCCAGAATGACAAGCCATGGTGGGCAATATAGCCTGGACATCGGGATACCCCCTACTCTCTGTCGAAGAAGGCCCAGGGGTCTTTGATGACCACAGAGAGTCAGGACCTCAGTTTTACATCTCATGTGAAGGACGGCGCCATTTTACAGCACACAGTGTCCCCGTCACTGCACTGGGGTATTGGGGTCCACACAAACAGTACAGTGTGAGAGCCCCCTGCTGGCCTCACCAACACCTCCATCAGCAACCCAAGCTTCTCCTAGATGGTCTGCCATCCAAGTACTGGCCGGGCCTGAAACGTGCAGGACGACCTCTTCTCAAGTGCATGTGGCGTGGCTGCAGGATGCAATGTAAATGACCAGACACACCTGCGCTTGATGGCTGCCAGCCCTTCTGAGCCTAAACATCACATTGCTGGGAAGGTCCTACCGAAGTGAAGGTGCAACACCCCAGAAGAAAATGAAAGTGTGTGTGTGTGTTGGGACTCCAGTGAGTCTGTGCCTGTCTGGAGCTCGGCTCATCTTCCACAATATATCTATATCTATATATCTATATTATATATGCACACTATATTTTGCTTCTATGGCCCCCGGGCCCACGCTACGCACAAGCCACTATGCTGTTCTGCCACTCGCCTATGGGGATGCAGATGTACAATTTAAACAGTGTGGTCCCCGGCCGGGGTCCCAGGAGGACCAGAGGAGGGCTTGTGCCTCCTCCAGACCGCGAGGGGGCGTCCGTCCTGGTTATGTTGGGGGCCTCGGGTACAGGGCTTGGAAGCCCAGCCCTGTAGGGACCCCGTGACCACAGCCAGGCGGCGCCCAGGTGCCTGAGGAACCCTGGAGCCCAGCAATTCCGCCACACCAGGAAGTGCTGGGGAGAAGAAGACAGGAGACACCCGGATGGCTTCCGGGTGCACAGCCGGCACTTCCACCACACAGGGGTGTGTCCAAGAGGGAGTGCCAGGAAGCAGCTGGAGCCCATCCGGGTTCCCATATAAGGGGCCACCTCCCTTCAGTCGATAGTGGATGTCGGGTGGAAGAGGACAGAGCTGGAGAGAGGACGGGAGGCGGTCAAGAGAGAGGCACAGTGACTGAGAGTGTGGCCTGGACTTTGGGGAATTGGTGCAGGGGGCACAGGGGTCTGTAAGCACGAATTGTATATAATAATTGTAAATAAATAGTGTGTGGTGGAACTTACGATGTCCATCTGCCTGTGTCCGGGTCCAAGTTCACAACAGATTCTTACTTTCATAGGAATTGTTACATATGCATAATAGAACTAACTAGTTTACATTACAGCGAGTAATTAACCAGAGTAAAACATAATAAAAGAAAATTATGTTTCATGTTGCGTTCGAGGTATTTGTTGTGTTATACGATTTTGTTCGTTTGGCTTTGAAATTAACACGCAAATACTTTTTAAACTTACACTTTTACTGTAAAACTTCAGTAAAAACAAATGTTTGAATTAACTTTTCGTCATCGCATTGAATTTTGATTCTTGATCGTGACAACGCAACGTATAATAACCGTCTATGAGAGAGTTTCGTTTTTTCCTCTCTATTAAATAAAACGACTTTTTCGATTGTTTGTCCCTGTGATTTATTAATTGTCTTTGCAAAAGCTATTCTAATGGGAAACGATTAACATTTTAATACTAATGGCATATCGAGATCTCTTTTGGTGTCTCACGTTATCCCCTGAAGATGTACTTCATTACCTTCGGCCTTCTTTCTACACTAATTCGGCCGGTGGAACACCAGACGGTGTTAACGGTTGTAGATATTCTTTGTGAAATTGTAAGTTGATGTCTTCATCTTCCTCACCACCACCACTGTTTCAGTCCATTGATACGCATTTAACCAATCGACAATTTTGGCGTTCATTCGTTTGACTTCATCGTTTCTCGGTGCTAGGACTGGCCGTGTACTCATTTTTTTCTGTTGATAACCCTTCAGGATGAAATTCTTCAATAAGATTTGGAACTTAAAGTGAGGAAAACAAAAGTTTATGAGAGTTGAGAGAGCAAAAACATTCACACGAATGAGAGGTGAGAGGACTGCGGGCGAGGGTGAATATGGTGGAGAGGAGGGCGGCACTTGAAATAATCTCTTGGCCAAAGCCTCGTCTTGGGACTCTTTTTATGTAACAGAGACATGCTCAGTATATTTAGCTTTTATGGTATTTTCTGTGACGTGTTTACAGGGCGAGTCTAAATGATGTTAACACTAATGGATTATTTTGATCTCGACCACATCTTTCCAGGTCACCCTGTGATTTCTGCTTATGGGGTGCGGTGAAGGAGCGCGTGTGTGTATAGCAGGAAAGCTCATGATATCAACGACCTGAAGTACAGAATATGGACGCTGGTATCATCTATGCCCTCAGAAATGTGTGTCCGGGCTTTAAATGGCCCGTTAGTTTGTGTGTGTTGAACATGATGGCGAACAGGCCGAGACATTCCTGTAAATCATCTCACACATGGCGTATGTTTTGTGAATAAATTGTTTCCGCCATTCAAATGTTAACATAATTTGGAGTCGCCCTGTAATTTTTTACTGTATGATTATGAATGAATATTCTGTACTTACAGCAGACCACAGACGGGTATAAAGTCCACTGACATGCACTGCTGTGTGGTTGGTTCAGTCCCGGACATTTTATAAAGGTACAAAATTGTTCTGTTTTCTAATGCGATGTTTGCGACAAATAATGTAAGTTACTTTAGAGACGATACTTTCATCCATTCATCCATCGTCCAACCCGTTATATCCTAACTACAGGGTCACGGGGGTCTGCTGGAGCCAATCCCAGCCAACACAGGGTGCAAGGCAGGAACAAACCCCGGGCAGGGCGTAGGGCACACACACACACCAAGCACAATTTAGGATCGCCAACGCACCTGACCTGCACGTCTTTGGATTGTGGGAGGAAACCCACGCAGACACGTGGAGAACATGCAAACTCCAGGCAGGGAGGACCCGGGGAGCGACCCCGATACTTTGATGACGATTCAGATTACATTTTAGGTGATGCTGTGTGTTGTTAGTGTTGTGTGGGCTGCAGTGGACTTCCAGAAGGACGTGAAGGGCTGTTGTTTTGGTGCTGCAGTGCATTTTGGCGGAGGGCTTAACTGTCTGGTCAGGCTGTGAGTTGGCATTGCAGACCGAATGAAGAGTTCTGAGAAATCGACTTCAGTATTGCAGAATCTGTCTTAGCAATTGAAACAAACCGTAATGTGGCTACAGCGCCCTGATCTGTTCTGTAGGTCACTCTCGGTGAGCACAACCTAACTTGGGTCTTTTGGGCTTTTTCAATGTACTGGGAGATTCGCTTGAAAAAGAGGCCCGGAATATTCTGTTGTAACTCCTGTTAGGATGGATAGATAGATACGTTATTAATCCCAAGGGGAAATTTCCAAAATAAATACACCTTGACGTCTGTGTAATCGATTGCATTACAGGCGATGCTGGGCGTGGTTTCCATTTTCTACCAGACGCAGTTCGACACAGCGCTCCGTGTTCCTGAACGTGTTGCGGAAGCGTCTCTTTGGAGGGATAGCAGCAACTTCACGTCGGGTGTTTTCCTTCAAATCTTCAGTGTGACGTTTCTTCCGACAGGCTTTTCCTTCGAGCAGACCCCAAAGGAAGAAGTCTGGTGGTGTCAGATCCGGTGGCTGTGGTGGCCAAAGCTCCTGTTGCCAAAGGAGGACTCCATTTCTGCCATGCTCCTTGCTGATGTGTGACACGTTGCTCCATCATGCTGGAAGTCACCTTCTGTTAACTCGCGATCATCCAGTGGATTCTGACATCGCTTAAACAAACTGGTGACCCAATAGGTTCGCACCATGAAGACGCGCTGCTCAGTACTGCACACCACCATCCCAATGAGAAGTCGAGTGACTGAGTGAAGGGTATGGGCGGTATGGGTGGTACAGGTGGTATGGGGGGTATGCACCCTGAAGTTGCAAACGGAGGTTAAACGTCGTCACGGCTCTCCGGTGCCTACCTCATCGCTCAGTCGCAGGGCCATCCCGGCTTGTTCGAAGCCTCGTATACTGAGGAGCACGTTGTACGTTGTTTCGTCCTGGCGACAGTTATTACCGAATATTCGGGGCCTCTTTCGAGCGAATCTCTCTGTATAAAATAATAACAATTCCATTTTGACTTTCCAGGTCTTTATGGAGATGACAGTGGCGGGTACAGGACCTCAATGGTGGCCATGGCTGCTTTCTTGTCTTCACCTTTAAACATACTTCTGCTGACAGTGCTGGCCTGTTGCTTCAGGGGTCTACTTGACCTTACGGTGGCAGAATCCGGACGTGGAGAGTTGCACCTTAGGCCTATCCTGGGCTAGCAGCCTAAAGCCTACAGAGGTGAAAGACAGTGAGGATGGGCGGACAGACAGAAAGACACCAGACATATTGGCAAGGGAGGTGGCATGAAGAGCAGAGGACAGATCGGTCACTTAGCTGGCCATTATTTTTTGGTGTGTAGGTAAGCATGAAGGTACAAAAAGAGGCAGCAAGCCAATCCCTACCTAAGCCAGGATCAGTGAACTGCGACGGGCAAAATGTGGCACCCACTTCAATGACTCAAAATATCCCAAACAGTGGCACTTGGTAAGTCAATGAAATGGGCAGAGCTGGGGTGTGCCAATGCAGTGTGATGGCCAGTCTCTTTTCGATTGCAGCACAATGACCAGAACGTTGGAATGGACATCAATGTATTAAGCTTGGGGGGCAATTACTTTTTCACACAGGTGGTATAGTAAATGTCAACTTTTGTCCTCCAATAGATCAAATGATTGTTTAAAAATGGTGCATTTGGTGGAGCTCAGAAACAATTCTGTGCCATGAAGAGGAAATCGGAATGGGGGGCAAATATTTTTTCACAGCATTGTATTTCTGAAGATGCCACTCACCTTGCCCACCGTTGTGCTTCGTGGAATCTGCTGAGCGATCAGGGCGTAGCCGCTGTGCACTCCCAGACGTCCATTGGCCTCCACCTGCCACACCAAGATCTTGCCATCGGCACTGGCACTCAGCACCCTGAAGGCGTCCCCCCTTTTGGTCCCTGGCAGCCAACGCACCTGTAGAGACAAATGGAAGGTTGGTATTCTGCCCTTCTTCAGGTACCCCTTCAGATTACAACCACAGCAGTGCCACCAATGTTAAATAAACCAGCAGCAGACTTTTAAAGTCACTACTGCACCAGGACACGGGTGCCACCTGGGGATTTACGAAGTGCCCAGAGTAAGCACAGCAGTGCCCATCCTGAGCTCCGTGTGCGGTCTCATTGTAAAGAGAGAATACGCGGCGAACTTGTCACATCGGCCTCCCTTTTTAACGTTGTTTCCATGGACACTCTGACTGCTCTCATCCACTGCACCTTTTCTAAGAAAGTCAGTCAATTCCCCTCAAATAAATAAAATTATTTCAAATCAGTCAGCAGAGGATTTTCATTTTAAACGACGGGGACGGGGACTCGCACACACTAGGAGATTTCTTCAGCGATTTTCAGTCTTCATTTACATAATCGTAGCTCCGGTCATCCAGTCTGACGTAACCCAGCGACTCGCTGCTCTGACACGTCTGATTTTTGTCTTTTGTTGCTCATCTGGAATTCCAAACGTACGTAACGCAGCGACAAGGAATAATGGCCGTGGGTGTTTGGACCTCACAAATAGAAGAGAACTGTAAAGGGTTAAATCACTTTGGGCTGCCTTCATGTTTCGTGCCGACTCTTGCCTGGCACAATATGGGTACACCCATCAGACCCACTGGCACATTTGGCACACTTGCATATCTAAGAATTGGGTGTGTTTGTTGTCTCAAAGTGGTGTAAATGAAGGTCACCTGACATGACGTGACCCATTTTATACCCGTGCAGGATCTAAATGTGGAATTTTTCTTTCTTTTCTTTTAAACTTTTATTGAATTTATTTCAAGCAAGCAAGTTACACGTACCACCATGAACCTGCCCAGGCTGTTAACCCTTTGTGTAGCACCAGCTCTGTCAGGCAGCACACTATTGGCAGACGTAGGACTGGGGTGGAGATTCAGTCCACAGTTGGTCTATCAGACATGACCACCAGTTTTCAGTCGTTTAAACTGCTAAGGTCTGGCAACAAGATCAGCAACTGCAGCTGGCAAATCTGACCATTGGCTTTAGGGGAGCGCAGGGCCTTCAGGCGTCTCTAGAAACACCTTGAACAGTAGGACGTGATTACGGGTGTAAAATGATACTCATGTACTCCAAGCGACTACAGGCCAGTAAGCTTAACATGCATCACAGGAAAAGTAATGGAAGGAATTCTTAAGGATAAGATTGAGCAGCACATGGCAAGGACAGGAGTTATTAGGAGCAGTCAGCGTGAGCTCAGAAGAGGGAGGTCGTGTTTTACTAACAGGCTGGAATTCTAAGAGGAGGCAACAAAAGGATACGAGCAAGTGGAGCAGATGAGATTATTTATCTGGACTTTCAGAAAGCATCTGATGAGGTGCCACATGAGAGGTTGGGCATCAAGTTAAAAGAAGTGGCAGTTCAGGGTGATGTTTTTAGATGGGTGCAGAATTGGCTCAGACACAGGAAGCAGAGGGTGATGGTGTGAGGAACCTCATCAGAACTGAGTGGTGACCAGCAGGGGTCAGTGCTAGGGCCACTGCTATTTTTAATATACAGTATATAAATGATTTAGATAGGAATATAAGGAACAAGTTGGTTAAGTTTGCAGATGATACCAAGATAGGTGGATTAGCAGATAATTTGGAATCCGTTATATCATCACAGAAGGACTTGGATAGCAGACAGGCTTGGGCAGATTTGTGGACGATGAAATTTAATGTCAGTAAACGTAAAGAATTACACACAGGAAGTCAAAATGTGAGGTTTGAATACACAATGGGTGGTCGGAAAATCGAGAGTCCACCTTATGAGAAGGATTTAGGAGTCATAGTGGACTCTAAGCTGTCGACTACCAGACGGTGTTGAGAAGCCATTAAGAAGGCTAACAGACTGTCAGGTTATATAGCGCCTTGATGTGTGGAGTACAAGTCACAGGAGGTTCTGCTCAACCTTTATAACACACTGGTGAGGCCTCATCTGGAGTACTGGGGGCAGTTTGGGTCTCCAGGGTACAAAAAGGACATAACAGTGCTAGAAAAGGTCCAGAGAAGAGCGACGAGGCTGATTCAGGGCTACAGAGGATGAGTGATGAGGAAAGATTAAAAGAGCTGAGCCTTTACAGTTTAAGCAAAAGAAGATTAAGAGGTGACATGACTGAAGTGTTTAAAATTATGAAGGGCATTAGTCCAGTGGATCGAGACGGTGACTTTAAAATGAGTTCATCAAGAACACGGGGACACAGCTGGAGACTTGTTAAGGGTAAATTTCACACAAACATTAGGAAGTTTGTCTTTACACAAAGAACGATAGACACTTGGAATAAGCGACCAAGTAGTGTGGTAGACAGTAAGACGTTAGGGACTTTCAAAACTCGACTTGATGTTTTCTTGGAGGAAACAAGTGGATAGGACATGGCGAGCTTTGTTGGGCTGAATGGCCTGTTCTCGTCTGGAGTGTTCGAATGTCTTCCATGCATCGAGCCACTTTTTAAAAATCGAGGCTCACCATTTGGCCTACAAATTCCCGTCTCAAGTGTAATTCCAAATTATGATCAAATGTATTGGTGACACTTTAGTTTAGGTACTGTGACAATGCATGTACAGTGATCCCCCGCTGTATCGTGATTCAGCTATCGCGCCCCCGCTATATCGTGGAAAAATTCAATAAGTACATCCTACCTGTAGTGTACTTTGCAGCCAATTCATAAAAAAGCATACGGTTTTCAGCAGTCACTACGGTAGGCAAAGAGTTTCACGTTACAGTACGCAGATGATTTCTTACAAGGCCCGTTATTGGCTGAAAGAGGATACACAACTAATCAGAGTTGGATTTTCATTCTCTTTGGCTCTGATTGGCTGCTGCTAACGTGGTGTAATCTCGCAAGAACAGCGCGCTTGGGTCCCCAACGCATCTCAGTTCTCTTGCTTGTGGTCCGATTGTTGTGAGCAAACATTTTGTGAACTTTTCGTTTTGTTTTAAGCCCTAAGATGGCTCCCCAGCGTCCTGCATCTTCTAAGAAGGGAAGGAAAGCGTTACGCGGACGTCACTCCCCATTACGGCTTAAATGAACCGACGGTACGCTACATTATTATTGTAGCCGCGGAAGTATAAAGCGAGATCAAGCACGAGTAAAACGCATGCCGAAAGAAATCTCTCGGTCCAAAAGTTCATTTTTAACAACTAGGGGTCTTTGCCCCCTGCTTGCTTCGCTCGCCAAACCCCATTTTTGGTTTTCCGGATACACACTTTTAAGATTTTTTTTTTCTTTGAATTGTTGCTATTTGATTAGTTTTACTTTTATTTCAGTAACCTCTGTAAAAACAATATTTAGAAGAGATCTTTCGAGGCCCAACGTGCTGAAACATTTTAATGAAGTCAGCGAGACGTGTTTAATGACTTTGTACCGTAATTCAGGATCCGTTTCTCTGTTTGGAATTTCAGCACAGACAAAACGATCTTCATCATCAGCAGTTCATTATTTTTTTTTTTGCAAAGTAACCAATTAATGCATGTGAGGTAAACTCCGTTTTTGAAATTCTCTGACTTAAACTTCAAAGCCTTACAATATTTACATACTTCTGACATATCACCTGTGTCCATATATTCGATCTCTATTCGCCTTTTCGTTATTTCTCCGAGTAATAATTTCTCTTTCTTCGCACTAATGTGATCTTTACTTTCTTTGTTTTGAAACTGTTGTTGTTTGCTGCTTTCATAATCTCTAACCTGCTCTGCATGTGTTTAGCGTCAATGTCCGCCTTTTTTTTCCCCAATTCCACTTGTTCCAGGCTGATAATTACTTTCCTTATTTTCTGAATTTGCACCTCGATTATTCTCTTTCTTTTTTGTCTCTCCAACACTTTTGAGTCTCTTTTCTTTGCACTGTTCTTTCTTCCTCACTTAGTCATCTGCGTTTCATTTATAACGTATTGTCCTTATATATATATATATATATATATATATATATATATATATATATATAATACATGCTTATATTAAGTTAAAAAGTGTGCTTAAAAGTAAAAAATAAGTCTCTCATAGATCACTCGTAAAACAAAAGGTGGGCGCTTTTGCTAAGATTTTATTGATTGATGAAAAGCGCTCACCTTTTGTTTTACGAGTGATCTATGAGAGACTTATTTTTTACTTTTAAGCACACTTTTTAACTTAATATACTGTAAGCATGGTTTTTAAAAAGTATTTTTTATATATATATATATATATTATTTTCAACTTTTTAGTCTTGGGCTTGTTTCAGTATAACTTTGTAATCAATATTTGAACACGGGTGGCACGGTCGCACAGTGGGTAGCGCTGCTGTCTCGCAGTAAGGAGACTGGGTTTGCTTCCCAGGTCCTCCCTGCGTGGATTTCCTCCCACAGTCCAAAGACATGCAGGTTAGGTGTATTGGCGATCCTAAATTGTCCTTAGTGTGTGCTTGGTGTGGTGTGTCTGTGTGCCCTGCGGTGGGCTGGCGCCCTGCCCAGCGCCCTGTGTTGGCTGGGATTGGCTCCAGCAGACCCCCGTGCCCCTGTGTTGGGATATAGCGGGTTGGATAATGGATGGATATTTTAACACTTTCCTTAATATTTCTATCTGTTACTGGCACCATCTATTGGTGAAAGCTTGAACTATTCTTCATATGAAAATTTCATTTCTTAATTAACATGGATTAATTGATCAATTAAGTGAAATTGATGATTACTGATTCATGTATTGTCATCGGAAGTGAGTAAGTGTGCAAAATTTCAAGTAATTTGGGCAACAGGAAGTGGGTTAAATATCGATTACAAGATTTGTACCAGACAACAAACAGGTGAAGTTAAAATAAGCGTGGTAAAAATAATAATAATAAAATAATAAGTCAATTAAAATGAATTCAAAAGAACAGGGCACTCAATAAAAAGAGGGTTAGAATGAAAACCTGCAGCCACGGTGGTCCTCCAGGACCGGACTTGGTGACCCCTGTGCTCGTAGACACCAAGGATTACCAGCCACTCGACTACTTCAAGTTGTTTTTTTTCCCCAGAAAGAGCCTTTCAGCTTATGAATAATGACAAACGGGTATGTAATAACTACGTGATTTCATATACTGTACAGGCTCATGGAACATAAAACAGAGTGACATTTTGTCATAAAAATTTTTGAAAAAGTTTTTTGGAAAAAATATTCAGCCTTGGACCAAAACAGAAAAACATAAATATAAAACCCTAAAAGAGTTAAACTGGAACAGTCCAGTGACAAGGCTGGCAAAGAAAGTCAGCGAGTATGATATACCTTGTAACAGGAAGTTGTGTAATGTGACATCGGCTTGCAGACTTTACAAAGGACTATCTGCTCTAAACTGCATGAAGAAAACCGCAAACAATAAGCTGCTTTAGACTACTTGGATGGACAAAATGGCAAGAATTGTGGCGTTTGGTACTTTGGGACACACTGGCTGTTTACACTTTACTTGGGGTAAACCACTGCGAGATTAAGATTTTCAACGTGGGTAATGTTCTTGACATTTACTAAAAATGCTTGTTTGGCCTGAGACGTCAATTTAAACATTTTTTCATGCGTGTTCACGATGAAAGCACATGTATCAAAGATATACAGTGGAACCTCGGTTCACGAACGTCTCGGTACACGTATGAATCGGTTTACGACCAAAAAGTTTGCCAAACTTTTGCCTCCGGTCACAACCACACACTCGGTATACGAACAAGCCAGTTTCCCTTTCGGTTTGTACATTTTCAGTCTCTCCCTGTGCATTTCCTGTGCAGTGAGCAAGAGAGAGAGAGAGACACACACACACACAGGCTCGCGCGACAGACACACACATGCACAGAGGCGCCCGAGACAGAGGCAGGTGCGCACACACACACACACACACACACACACACACACAAACACACACACACACACACACACACACACACACACACACACACAGGCGCCCAGGCTCATGAAGAGACACACGCACACACGAAAGAGAGAGAGAGCGAGAGAGAGAGGGAAGGCTGGACGCATAAGGTAGAAAAGGCTTGTTTTATGTTTTCAGTTCTGTTTACAGCGATCGGTTCGTAGCGTGCATTGTTGCAATGTTACTTTTCTTGGTGGTTTATTAAATTACGGATTTTCAAATGTTCATTTTTTTCCCTGTGCTTAAAACTCATTAAAAAAAAGTGTTTTTAGCGAGCAATTCCTAGCACTATAGTGCAAACTCTTCCAGTGTTAGTTTTCTCTGTTGTTCAAGGTTTTCTCAGTGTTATTCAATGTTTTTACATTTAGTTTACTATTACGCTGTGCATTCTATGGTATAATTAACTATATTTGTGCTTAAAAACTAAAAAAAATATATATTTATATACAGTTCGTATGGTTTGGAACAGATTAATTGTATTTACATACAATCCTATGGGGGAAATTGCTTCGGTTTACGACCAGAGTTTTGGAACGAATTATGGTCGTGAACCGAGGTTCCACTGTATCAGCTCTTGCATGGGTTTTGGAGACCCTGGGAATTAAATGAGAAAAACAAAATGTGTCTGTTTACGCCTTGGTGTGCCTTGCATTGCTAAGCATTAGTCATATTAAATCTGCCACTTTTCACAGGCGTGTCCAACCCTGGGAATGAACTTAGCACTCTTTGGGGCAGGTAGCCTTTAAAAGGACTGTGGGTTATGTCACTCTCATATGTTTCCCTGGCTACTCTTCAACACCACGTCACACGCTCTCATCTGTCTTGCCCCATGTCCGCTAACTGACGCCGCCAGCTCCGTCTCACACCGTTCATCTCAATGGCAGTACAGTCTGACACACTTTTCCCAGTTCCCTGAGCCAATCTAAGCAGAATCCTTCCAGAGGTCCTGTTGTTTGCAATGTGCTCAGGCCAATGGACCTTAATAGTGGAGAAATGACCCCCCCAAAGTGTTTCCTAGTACATGCTTGCCTTTCAGCCCCACAAGCCAGGCTGCTCTGGTTAGATTTCTGCTTGACTATCCCTGCTGGTTCCACCTCTTCAAACAGACATCTGAGCTGCATTTCTCACTCTGGTCCGGCCCACCAACATTACAGTATAAAGAGAGTTTCACAAACCCTTTACCAGTTACAGAAATCACAGACACAAGTTCAACACGTGTCCACTTCTACACCCAATAAGCACACAGCATCAAATACCTATCAAACTATTAATTAAAATGGAGTTCTGTATTTTAACAAAGCCTTTTTATTATGGTGCTGGGAAGTGGCAGTGTGCCGCATGTTGCAAGTAAGAATTTCACATCATTACCACCACTGTGTTTCTTTCTCAGTGCTAGCCTCTTTCTGAAGATTTCTGCATCTAAAAGGAGTGAAATCTCGACTTCTCCATCTTGTACTACGTTAAACTGGCCGGGCTCAACTGGCATGACATGAATGATGGTGTGATTTAGTTTCAGATTTTACATCTCCCAATTATATAAAAAAAATCTTTTGATGCAACGAGACTTTTTGGAAAAGATTTTTTCAAGTCCTGCAAGACGAGAATATTGCCATGAGATTCTTTCAAGTCACACCCTCTTATCAACCATTTTCAAACAAGACCACGGTCCTCTCACCTCTCATTCGTGTGAATGCTTTTGACAGACACACTTCCCACACTCTCAGCTCTTATATATTTTACATTCTCCTCACTTTACGACTTATGGACTTGTTATGTCCAAATCTTATTGAAGAATTTCATCATGAAGGGTTAACAACAGAAAAAGTGAGTACACGGGCAATCCTAGCACTGAGAAACGATGAAGTCAAACAAATTTACGCCAAAAATGTCGCTCCGTAACACGGAAAAATGGTTAAATGCGTATCAATAGACTGAAACAGTTGGTGATGATGGTGCGGAAGATGAAAACAACAACTTACAACACGTAGAATATCTACAACCGTTAACGCTGTCCGGTCTTCCACCGGTCAAATTACTGTAGAAAGAAGGATGTATCCAAGAAAGGTAATGTAGTACATCTTCAGGGGATAACATTAGACACCAAAGGAGATCTTGATACGCCATTCGTATTAAAACGTTAACAGTTTCCCATTAGAATACTTTTTGCAAACAAAAAACATTTGAAAAAGTTGTTTTATTTAATAGAGAGAAGGAAACGAAATTCACTCACGGGCAGTTATATGTCGTGTTGATGAAAATGTAACACTTCAAATGAAAATTAAAATCTGTTTAAATTGCACATCCGCATTCCCATACGCGAGCGGCAGAACCGCAAAGAGGCTAGCATAAAGCGCTGGCCTGGGGTTTGGCAAGCGCAGCGAGCAGGGGAAAAAGCCCCCTAGTTTTGTATAATATTATGATAAAGTTTGTACTTAGAAAAACTTCTCTTGGAAGCTGCTCTGTCTACTACTTAGTAAGTCAGAGAGAAGAGATCATTACACGTGTGTCACTACCCAGTTTGGACCAGAAACCTAATTTGGACAATATATGCGCAGCAAAGGTACATAATGTCCGTTATCGTTTTACGATATTCTTTTACAATGTGTTTTTATGACTTTGACAAGTATTCTTTAATTATTTGGTCACTCTGTCAAATATTTTAAGAATATATTTCAGTGGGGTGGGGAAATGCTATGCAACAAATTTATTACTAAATTAATTAGGATTTTGTTGATTACTTTTATTGTAACTATCAATTTTTGAATTCAGTGATCCCTTGCTGTATCGCGCTTTGACTTTCGCGGTTTTGCTCTATCACGGATTTTATATGTAAGCATATGTAAATATATATTGCGGATTTTTCGCTGATTCGGATTTCTGCGGACAATGGGTCTTTTAATTTATGGTACATGCTTCCTCAGTTTGTTTGCCCAGTTGATTTCATACAAGGGACGCTATTGGCGGATGGCTTAGAAGCTACCTAATCAGAGCATGTATTACATATTAACTAAAACTCCTCAATGCTATAAGATATGCTTTCCTCGTGGTGCTCGATTGTTTGCTTGTCTCTGCGTCTATCTCACCCTCTCTGACATTCTCTGCGCCTGACGGAGGGGGTGTGAGCAGAGGGGCTGTTTGCACAGAAGCTGTTTGCTTAGAAGATACGGACGCTCCTGTAAAAAATGCGGAAAGGCTACCTTCGCATTGATCCCTTCATTGCCGCTGCTTTATCGCGGTGCTTGCATACTTAAAAGCGCAACAGCCCTATTGATTTTTCATTGTTTACTTTACTCTCTCTCTGACATTCTCCGCTCCTTACGCGCACTTTGAAGAGGAAGATATGTTTGCATTCTTTTAATTGTGAGAAAGAACTGTCATCTCTGTCTTGTCATGGAGCACAGTTTAAACGTTTGGCTAAAGGGTGTTATTTCATGTCTAGAGGGCTCTAATAATGTTAAAAAACGTATTTAGAAGGTCGTAAACAGGTTTTCTATGCTCTAACTGCGAAAATATTAGATTTATAAATAAAGAATCCTACTTCGTGGAAATTCATTTATCTGTCTGGAGCGGATTAACCGCGATAAACAAGGGTTTACTGTATAACTGTGCGGAGAATATTTATAAACAGTGTGGGAGCGTTTCTAAGGGCTTAAAATATATAAAAATAATCATACAAACATATGGTTTCTACTTCGCGGATTTTCACCTATCGCGGGGGGTTCTGGAACGCAACCCCCGCGATCGAGGAGGGATTACTGTACTATAATTTTATTACATTTTAAACATATATAATTCAAATGAGTCATACGTGATTATACGTTTTTTAAAGTGACCACTTTTTACTTCTCTGTTGTTTAGTGAAAAAGCGATATTTAAAAAGCACACGTACCATTAAAGACACAAGCTGAACAGTCAGCGTGCAAATTAAAAAATGTATGGTGTCAGTTGCGTTACTACATTCTCACCATCTGTCAAGACAGTGAAGGAATTAAATAGTCTCATTTAGTTAGGAAGACGCACAAACCAAACTACTTCTTATTGCCACAAAACAAGTTCCAAATGTTACCTCAGGTACAAAAAACAACTTGTATGAACAGAATTACATTATTAAAATAATTCATTTTACACTAACATAAAAACAATCTCATGCATGCATTGTCCAAATAGGGCAGTGATTAGAGTAGTGGAAATGACGTATTTTTTGCGTATGTGTTGTCCAAATCAGGTTTCCAGTCCAAATCGGGTAGTGACAGTGTGTTCGACTTGGATAACACCAGATCACAATCAGTAGAAACTAAAAACTGGGGACAACTGGAAGGACTGAAAACAAGTCTTGACCTACCTAAGGGCTACGGTGAACAGCATGGCTGGTAGACGTTTCAGGGACACAAGTCATTGGTCAAAGGGCATGAGGCCTGAATGTGACAGGAAAGTCGAGCCCAAACCTATGACACCCCAATGGCCCAAGGTGTACATCAAACTGGCATAAATTCAGAGCCGTACAGAGCTCAATGTCTCTGTGTCTTAACTTGATCTTTCCATCCAGAGACAACATCAGATCAAAGACTCTACTAAGATGAATATTGGATGTCTAGACTCCTAGCAAGACGAGCTGCTATCCATCCAGGTTGTACTGGTATTATTTTGTCACACTCATTTCATTGCTTCAGATTTGGGCACAATTAGGAAATGTTAATTTATAATGCAGGAATAGATGTGTAAATCTCTCCTGCTAGTTTTGGCTCATAACAGGAGTTTAGTGTAAATCAGAGGCACTTCCAGTGCTCAGAGGCAGTCTTTGCATGGCTGACTTAAGGAGCTCTTCATTTAGGTTGTGCTGCAAGGAGACCGTTTCTGAGCCAAACTGTGGCAGGCTATCAGCTGGCCACTGGCAGTTACCACAGCACAAATCTTTGAATTGGGATACTTTGTGGTGTGAGTCCAAGGAAAATCGATTGGCAACGAGGATGGGATTTGCTCTGTAGACGGTTGGTGTGTAGTGACAACAGTGCACAGAAAAGGTGGAGGCTGACAGAAAAAAAGATTAGCTGAGATCACTAGAAAGGGCTCTGCTAACAGTGCGGCCAACTAAAGGAGCTCTCCACTTAGATCACTTCTAAGCCAGCAACAGTTCACCACATCACAAGTCTTCGAACTAAGATGTTTAGTGGTGCGAGTCCACAGCAATTCAAGGGCTGTTGTAGGAATTTGGGACACTCTGTTCACGTCTGTATAATACAGAGCATGAAGAACAGAGTCACCCTTGGACCCTTCCAAGATCAAACATGACCTTTGCTCATCTGTCTTTTCTCATTATGCTTTCAATATCTAGCACAGCATCATAATTGGAGATAAATGATTTTTAATGTAGTGGTTTTTGTTCTTATTCAAAGCAATACCATTTTACTAGAGTTTTTTTCTGCACATTATTGACAAGATCTCACCCAGAAGTCCTAAATACTGACCACTTATTCTCAGCCCAGAATATTTACGCTGAATTACTGAGAATCCCTGTGCTGATGCTCACCTCTTCATTTGTGGTACTATGATGATGGCTTCTCAATCCCAGTACTGGGTCTTCTTCTGGCTGCTGGTTTTTGTTCCATCAGTTTCACAATCAGAATGTCATTTCCATTTAACTAACCTGAATGTTTAACTAGCTGCGTTTTTTTCTTTTTCACTAATCCTGTATTTAGAAAAGATCAGTAGTGGGAGATTTATAAGCAGCTTTGTATTTTTGCCATCACTATAAATGCTTAACTATTTTGTTGTTTTCCTATTTACCTTTTTCCTGGGTAATTTGTTTCCTTTAATTTTATCCAAATAACAATTAACAAGCAGCGCAGATGAGGGGGGCAAACACCACTGAAAGACTGCTGCTTCCTCACTGGCAGATCCTCTATTGTGCTTAATAACAGCTTATACATAAGGCTTAAAATAAGGGGAGAGCCTGTGCCCTATGGGACCCCTTGAAAGTCAGAAAATTTAAATTGTTGAAAACATGTTGTGGTGTTAAAGATCACCTGGTGCCAACTGCACGTTTATGAGAAAGAAGCCAGCAGGGAGCTCTGAATAGATTGGCTGGAAAGGCAGTGGTCTACAAGTGCATCACAGGCTGTGTAAGTAGCAGTTCGCTGGGCAGGGGCACCAGGCTGTGTAAGCAGCAGTTTGCTGGGCAGGGGCACCAGGCTGTGTAAGCAGCAATTCGCTGGGCAGGGGCACCAGGCTGTGTAAGCAGCAAGGCTGTGTAAGCAGCAATTGCTGGGCAGGGGCACCAGGCTGTGTAAGCAGCATTTCGCTGGGCAGGGGCACCAGGCTGTGTAAGCAACATTTCGCTGGGCAGGGGCACCAGGCTGTGTAAGCAGCAGTTCGCTGGGCAGGGGCACCAGGCTGTGTAAGCAGCAGTTTGCTGGGCAGGGGCACCAGGCTGTGTAAGCAGCAGTTCGCTGGGCGGGGGTTAGAATTTTGTACTCTCTCTTTAAGTATTCTGATGTTCCTTGTGTCATGTGGTTGGAACCCCAAGAGATGGGGCCACCCTAATGTCACTCCTGATGGGACCTCCCTTTGGCTATGTACCAAGCCTGAGAGAGAACCTCATCAGTAGATTACTGGCTGTTGTTTGGAGATAATTCTGTAAGTAACGTTTTCTTTCCATTCTCAAGTTTCACTGATTGATTGCTCTGTCCCTTGGATTCTGATGTTGGTTTGCAGGCTTGTATTTGGTTCCCTTGGGTTATCTCTTCACACATACACTTTTTGCCATTTATCCTTATTGTCTTATTTTGTGCTTCTCTTATTACTTTGTTATAATAAATTATTTATACAGAACGATTTTTATGTTGGACTTCTTGCCAGAGGCTTGACGGTTCCTTTTTCTTATACAGGATCTTGAACTTTTAAAGTACAATTTGAACTTCTACAGCTAGCCTCATATTTTTAGGACTGTGTAGGCCACAGCCTTTAGGTAGCAGTTTGACGCAAGCCTTATCTGGGCAGGCTGGTGAAGGTCCTGGCATGACTTGAGAAGCATTTTAGTGGCCTATATATCTCACAGAAAAATCAAAAACAAAGATTATAACAGCACTAGTAATGTCTCCTATAAAAAGCGATGGTCAAAAACTTAGCTATACTAAAGCTGGCGTGGGACTTTTTTTCAATGATAACGCAACCCAAACTAGAATATGACCATTTTTTTCTAAACCATTTGGTATTTTTATCATTGCTGAGGTGAACTGATCAATTAAAAAACTGATAGATGTTTAATTTTTAGGAATAACTGCTGCGTCATCAGAGTGATCAAACTTAATTAAGGCTTCTTTGAGTGACTGGCAGATTTCACACTAGGTCAGAGGTGGCACAAAGGTTTGCACCAGTGTCTTAGAGCCATCAAGACTTGTGTTCAACTTGTGGCTTGTTGGCCAGCACTAAGGAGATCTCTGCCACAGACTGCACACATGCACGTTGAACTGATTAGACCATTCCAATGAGTTATTGTGATAATGTGGTTGTGTGTTTGCCCCTCCAACTAGGGTCAGTTTTTCGCTCCATTTGCAGATCGCCTTGCATAATTCAGAAGATGGATAGACTATTCTGTGAAGTTTGTCCACCTACCTGGTACACAGGCTCCCTGTGGCTCAAGTCCAGCATTCCAGTTCGGGCAAGGACGGGGTCAGGTGATCGGCTGGTGTCCCACACAAGCACCTCTCCACTGTACAGACCTCCTGAAGGGATGACAAAAAAACAGAGACTAAGTCAGGAGGAGGTTTCCAGACTTTTATATACCTACAAGATTCTCAAAAGGCAAATCCTTCTCCACTGCCATCTTTGAAGCTAAAAGGGATACAGTCACAGTAAACAAAATCAAAAATACAAGTGAAAAATGCTGCATACCCGCAATGAGGGATGGCTGGGTTGGGTGGAACGCAAGGCATAGAACGGAACTGGGGACATCAATGACGAGGTCAGGTCGCTGTGAATTGAGTCCTCGCCTGTCCAGGTTCCAGGTACACACGTAGGCCTTCTCGGTGCTCCAGTCACCATCTTCTAGTCTGAAAGAAAGGTTTCATGCGCATGTCGCCACTTTTAAACCTTTAACTTGTACGCAGTAACCCTGGGAACGAGCCAATTACAGGGATGTTTGAATCCACCATTTCTAATAATCAAATGTGAATCTTGGCCATCACAAACGTCTGGTCTCCCAACAGCATCATGTCAGGTTCCCACCTCTGCCTCAGTTCATCAACATTCTTTGGTGGTCAAAACTTATCATGTTTAACAAACCAACCCCCCCTTTTTAAACTGTCACACCCAGGTAGCCATTTCTGTAATATACTGCTTGGAAAATTCATTAGCTCTCAACACTGAAGAGTCAAAGTGGGGGATCTCCTTCAAAATTTTACAATTAAGTGGAATGCTGCATTTTAATCCAAGGTAAAGGAATGCTCCACCCAAACGTTGGTTTTGTAATATGCTATTTAACCCATATAGTTTGTAGTAATGGCCAAGAAAAACTGTAATCACCCTCTTTTCAGCAGAATGGAGAGAAAACAGTTTATGGTACAAGCCAATGGTGACCAATCCTTTACAATGGCAAATGTCACTTGCATCACATAATCCACATGTCACCTGTCAAGTTGTATTCATAAAACCTGCAAAACACATGCTTTTTTGCTAAAATATTGTTAAACAGATACTTGCAGAATAATCGGTGCACATCATGACCAGGAAACTGAAGCCTCATGGGACTGACTTGTTGAACAGAAGACAGGACTCTTGGCCAACAAATGAGGGGGGGAGACAGGTCTGCAACTCAAAAAGGCAGACCCATAACCAACAGATTTCGGTTTAATGCGCACTGATCATTCCAGAATATTTATTCCACAAAAAAAGCATGTGATGTGCACATTTTGAGCATACGATTGGATAACGGAGATGTGGATTATGTGACGAGAGTAACATGAGATTTCTTTTCCTTGGATGTTTCTCACACTTGTTGTACAGCGTTGGCTTCTATTATATCATACATTTCCTATTCATTTGTTCTGCATGAAAACCAAAAATTGAAAGTTTTCTCAACCATTACTATAAACTACACAGGGAAAGTAAAATACAAAAAATAGAATTTTTCGGTGTTTAACATCCTTGGTGTTAACCCCCAAGTGTTACTCGGGTTTAGAATTTGATGAAATTGCAATTACACTCGAGTCAGATTCGGGGTGACGTTAATGATCTGCTTGTATCTCTCAGGACATACTGCTGCCATCTAGTGGATAAAATAACATCATGCTGCCAAAAAAACAAAAACCACAAAAGGTCATGAATATTTCTGTGTGTTTCCCCTCTAAGGTAACTTGTCAATATTCATTAGTAAGTCAAACAAACTGAACCTGAACCATTAGCTGAATCAAGCGATAGTGAAGAAAATGTGAACTGGCCATCAGACGTTGACACAGATTGTGTAACTGATGCATATGGCACTCTACGACTGAACTGCTGTGATATTCCTGGCAAATTCACTTGCCTAAAACTGCAACAGTGTGCAATAACTAGGTGGCAAAAAGGCAAAATAATTGGAATCAAGTCGACAGACAAATAAATGCACTAGCCCCCTAAGTACTGTTCACAATGCAGCATGTAGTTCACGTCAGAGGAGATGCTTAAGTCACTTAGCCTTGCGCTATGGTAGCCTGCAACAACACAATGGACATGCCTCTCATGCAGATCAGGCACTGACATTCTACCCTCTCAAGCACAAGTAACAGAAAAAAAATATAAGAACAGCGCATAAAGAAACACATTTCTACTGTCCCGATTGCAACATCATGCTGTGCGTTGGCGACTGTCTCAAAACATGTCACACAAAGGACATGTACTAAATCTGCATCCGTACAACAGTGGGCACTCAATATACCTTTTCAACTGTATTTATGTTGACATTTTGGTTCTTGCATCTTTCTGTAACAAAAAAAAACTTTTTTTCTTGTTGAAAAAAATTCAACACTTCTGACAAGCAAACCAACAGAGGGCCATCCATACCTGGAAAACTAAAGCACAGAGGCCTAGTGCAGAAAAGAAACGGTACATCGTGAAAAGGATTGTCAGTGGCTTACCAGCCCCAGACATCTAAGGGCTTCACAGGCCTGTTATCGATCAATGTCACGTTTCCCTGCCGTGAAGCCCCATGGAATTGTTTTTGTGCTGTGTAAGGCCACAAAGAGTTGTGAATCAACCGCAGGTATCACGAAAATGTAACAGTGAATAAAGCAAATCCATGGACAGTGAGGAATTACTGTAATTACGTTCTGTTATCACTATTACTTTTGGATATGACCCACCATTACAAAAACACCCAACAAACAAAAATATAACATCTGTCTCTCTGATTAAGTAAATAAAATTAAAAATATTCAATTATGCAAGTTAACTAAGTCCTCAAATGCAACTTAATGTCATGCTTTGACTATATTTCCTCCTAACTTGCTAATGAAATTCTCAAGTAACAATACCTGTGCACACTTTACACATAAAATATGAACTTGGCAATTTTATGACCATACTTACTTTAACTTCACCTGTTTGTTGTCTAATACAAATCTTGTAATCGATATTTAACCTACTTCCTATTGTCCAAATGACTTGAAATTTCACACGTACTTCCGATGACAATACATGAATCAATAATCAGTTTCACTAATTGATCAATTAATCCATGTTAATTAAGAAATAAAATTTTAATATGAAGAATAGTTCAAGCTTTCATCAATAGATGGCGCTAGTAACGGATAGAAATATTAAGGAAAGTGTTCAAATATCCATCCATCCATTATCCAACCCGTTATATCCTAACATAGGGTCATGGGGGTCTGCTGGAGCCAATCCCAGCCAACACAGGGCACTGGGCAGGGCGCCAGCCCACTGCAGGGCACACACACACACAGACACACACAAGGGACAATTTAGGATCACCAATGCACCTAACCTGCATGTCTTTGGACGGGGAGAACATGCAAACTCCACGCAGGGAGGACCCGGGAAGCAAACCCAGTCTCCTTACTGCAAGACAGCACCGCTACCCACTGTGCGACCGTGCCACCCGTGTTAAAATATTGATTACAAAATTATACTAAAACAAACCCAAAACTAAAAAGTTGAAAATAATATTATAATATATATGCGCTTTTCATCAATCAACATTCAAAAAACACTTCTTAAAATCTTAGCAAAAGCCCCCACCTTTTATTTCACAGGTGATCTATGAGAGACTTACTTTTTAGTAGACTTTTTAACTTAATATAGGCATGGTTTTTAAAAGTATTTTTATATATATATTATTCAAAGACAGAAATTCATCCCCTCTGGTAGCCTTGCCACTTAGACTATGTGATTTACACATCTGCAAGTCCAGCCCCAAAGAAATGTGCGTCACCTATTCTGTGCCCATTGCAGAATCTCTTACTGAATAGACAGGACTTAGGTTTTCTTAGAGGATGCTCTTTGTTGAATCCTCTTGTAACCAAAGCTCTAGCCTGCCACCCCCAGACCAGCCATGAACGTTGGAGGTCATGGAGTAAAAGTATGAGAGTTCCTACCGGCCATAAGCACTGGCAATGACAGAGCCAGTCGAGTTCCAGCACACGTAGGTGACTTGTAGTCCTCGCTCCTGAGCTTCAGGGTAGTGCAGGGAATGGAGGAAGGAGACCTGAGGATACAAATCAATATTATAAAAAAAAAAAAACTAACCCTGAATGGAAAACCCTTTTGCCCATGGGTGCTACAAATACAGTCACCATCCAGAAGTATTGGAACAGCAAGACCAGTAAATTTGGTTTTGTTGTGACATTTATGCATGAGAACAAAAGATGAAAATGAGAAGAAAGATCACAGAGATTCATCTATCACTCCCTGGTATTTACATCTCGATAAGTTAAACAACATAGAAAAGAGCACATTTTGCATCAAAATACCCAATTTTTCAAGTTAGCAAAATAACTGGAATGTTTTCAACTAAATTAACGTAAAAAATACTTAATATTTGGTTGCATATCCCTTGTTTGCAATAACTGCATCAGGCCTACAACCAATAGACTCCATCAGATTTCTTGTTTCTTCATCAGTTAGGCCTTTCCAGGCTTTTACCACAGCATCTTCTAGTTGCTATCTCTTTTGCGGGGTTTCTTCCTTTAGGAGGTGAAATGCATGTTCAGTTGGCTTAAGATCTGGTAATTGACTTGGCCAGTCCAAAACCTTTCATTTTTCTCTCCTGATGAAGTCCGTTGCTGGTGTGGCAGTGTGTTTTGGACCATTGTCTTGCTGCATAATAAAGTTCCTCCCAATTAGTTTGGATGCATTTCTCCATAAATCGGCAGACAATATGTTTACTTCTGAGTTCCATCATCAATAAAAATGATTCAGCCTGTTCCAGAATCAGCCATGCAAGCCCAAGCCATGACAGAACCTCCATCATGCTTCACAGGTGAGCTTGTATGCTTAGAATCATAAGCAGACCCCCTCTTTCTCCATACTTTGGCCTTTCCGTCACTTTAGTAGAGATTGATCTTGGTTTCATCAGTCCATAAAACTTTGTTCCAGAACTGCTGTGGCTTATCTCTGTACTTTTTTGCAAATTCCAATCTGGCTTTCTGATTTTTACTGCTGATGAGTGGTTTGCATTTTGCAGTACGGCCTTGATATCGTTCTCCGAATCTCCTTTGAATACTGGACTGTGATTATTTCCACTCCTGCCCTTTGGCCGCTTTTCATGATGTTACAGACTGTTGTTTTGGGGTTTTTACTTTCTCGTATACAAATTATTGGAATTTTCCAAAAATTCAGTTTTGAGATTTTGATGAATCTTGACGTTTTAGACATCCATGAGTCCTTGTATATGAAGCATAGGGAAAGTATTGGAATTGTCCAAAAATTGGATTTCAAGATTTTGATGAATCTCGACGTTTCAGACCTCCCCGAGTCTGAAAATACCATTTTTGGAATTATGTCAGTCTGTGTGTGTGTGTGTGTGTGTTTGTAAGCACGATAACTTGAGTATGTTTTCATTTAGGTCAACCAAATTTTGCAAACAAGTATTAGGTACAAAACGTACATTTCTATCAACTTTTCAGCTATTTCTGCTCACCGGAAGTGGTACTTTACCTGAAATGTTTCCCCAAAAATATGAAAAATTTTATCATTTCATATAATTTTATGGTAAAGCACCACATTCTAAGCATTTTTTGTCACTTTGCATTTTTTCAAAAAACAAATCTTTTTTTGAGATAATCGCAATTTTCCCTTTTGACGTATAAATGGTACATACATATGTGAGAACATTCTGCTGTACGTAAACGATATTTTGTGTACAAGTATTACATTACACGCATTACTAAAGTCTCTTGCAATGTTTAACCCACTTACGCTTACTGAAAGTGGTAATTTACCTGAATTGTTTGCCAAAATATAATTATCACGGCAAATTTTTTATTCATGCAGCTACAGAATCCAACTTTATTCAACAACAAATCAAATTAAATTAATAATACAGGGTGCAGCAGAAATAACTCCCACATTTCGAAAAAATCACTGTGGGGTCCCCAAAGCTGGTAGAGGGGTGCGGTCCGTTCCGTTAGGTACGGTACATAATAAAGTTTTCAGTTGTCACAATGCCGTGGTCAGGTGAGCATCGAGGCTTTGTAGTGGAGGCTTTTTCAAAAATGGAGAATCTGTAGCTGCAACGCAGAGGGTGTTTCGCACGCGGTTCGGTTTACGTGCTAATGAAAGTGTTCCAGACCGGAAAACGATTTTGCTGGGTTCAAAGAGTAAGGGCAACAGGAGGTTTTCAAACATCATCCTCGGTCCTTGGACCAACTAAAGGAGGCTATTCAAGAAGAAATTGAAGGAATTTCGCCCGACATGCTAGTGAGAGTGATGGAAAACTTCCAAGAACGGCTCCAAATGTGTATCAGCCGTCAAGGCCACCATTTGGACGATATAATTTGTAAAACTTGAAGTAAAAAAACTTTTTCATATCTACATTTGGGAAATAAAAAGTCTTTGGTGATACCTCGTAGCATTTTTTTTTTAATCCCCCCTTGAAATGTGGGAGTTATTTCTGCCGCACCCTGTATATTGATGGTTCTTTAATGTACATAATATAAAAATAAAATCATTGTCTTACAGTTTACTCCTCAAATATCCATCCCAATATCTGAGCATACGAGAAAGTCAGGGAGACCACTCACGATTTTTCTTTACTGCTCTCACCACCATCAGTTATTGTCGTTTTCCTTGGACGACTGGTTCAATGCCTGTTGCTTAGTACACCAGAGGTTTTCTTACTTTTCAGGGTGTTCCAAACTGTCATCCTGGCTATGCCTAACATTTTTGAAATACCTCTGATGGATTTTCCCCCTTTTGTCAGCATTAGAATGGCAAGCTTTTTCTCCCATAGATAGCTCTCTGGTCTTCATGTTGTTCTGCCCATCTTAACTACAAATGCAGTTTTCACAGGTGAAAGCCATCATTTAAACTGAGAGTAGATATTCAGGGCTACTTAATGATTAAAGTCAATCTTATAGTACACACCTATAGAATAAGAAGCACCTGTCATGCTCAAAAATGTTTGCTCACTTGCAAAACTGGGTGGTTTGATACAAAATGTGCTCTGTTCTACATTAATGGTTAAAATATTGAGATGTAAATACCAGAGAATAAAACCTGAACAGCTGATCTTTCTTTTCATATTCATCTTTTGATCTCTGTGCACAGCAAACACACATTAATTGGCCTTGCTGCTTCAACACCTTTGGAAGGGACTGAAAGTAACAAACAAAACACAATACAAGAGGGGATCAAAAATAAAAAAAATAAAAAAAAACACAACACACCGAGATACAAAAGAAAACATTGTGTGGCTGAAGCCTGTACCCCGATTGTGTGTTAAAACCTGTCCACTCTTATATCCGAATCTCACCCCTCGATTTACCCTTAGAGACTTGAAAACTCTCAACCTATCTAGTCATCCATCCATTATCCAACCCGCTATATCCTAACTATAGGGTCATGGGGATGTGCTGGGGCCAATCCCACCCAACACAGGGTGCAAGGCAGGAAAGAAACCCCGGCCAGGGCACCAGCCCACCGCAGGGCACACACACCACCATTTTCTTTTTTTCTTTTTGTTTAAATTTTATTAATTTTATTGTAATCATTCCACACAAATAGATCAATTTTTACAAAAAATAGGATTGAAAACAAATCAACCCCCTCCCTTGAGAAAGAGAGCATTGCCAATGGAATAAAACTTAAAGCTAATAAAAATAAATACATTGATGAGTTTAATAGGTGGATCAAGATAAATGGAGAAGAAAAAGAAATGGGAAGAGAATCTGCTTCCTCAGTGGTTTAAGAGCTTATTCTAAAATATTATTAATCAGATCCTGCCAGGTTTTGAAAAAAGTTCTGCACAGATCCTCTAACTGAGAATTTTATTTTTTCCAATTTCAAATAATATAAAACATCAGTTACCCACTGACTTAAAAGAGGAGAGTTAGGATTCTTCCAGTTTAGCAAAATAAGTCTGCGTGCCAGTAGTGTAGTGAAGGCAATCGCAGTTTGTTTGTGATTCTCCACTTTAAGCCCCTCTGTGAGCCCACCAAATACAGCTATTAGTGGATTAGGGGGGATTGTGACACCAAAGCTGTCTGAAAGGCACTTAAAATGTTTTGTCCAGAATGATGTTAATTTGGAGCAGGCCCAAAACATGTGACCCAGTGAGGCTGGACCTTGATTGCAGCATTCGCAGGTTGGATCTTGCCCCGCAAACATTTTGGACAATTTTCAGTGAGACAGATGTGCTCAATATGTAATTTTGAGTTGAATAATTGTATGCTTTGAGCATATGAATTATCTGCATTGCTGCTTTCCACTGCTTTTCTGATACAGTATGTTGAGTAAGAGATTCTTTTCCCATTGTCCTCTTGGATCTTTGAAATGGAGGGACTGTAAAATATTTTTATATATTGCAGAAATGCTGTCTGAGCCCTCGAAACTGAGCAATATTTTTTCCAGCATAGAGGAAGGTGGGAGATGGGGAAAATCGGGCAGGTTCTGTTTAACAAAGTTTCTAATTTGAATATAATGAAAAAAGTCATCCATTTTCTAAATGCAGTTATCCATAAGTGGGAGCAAAGCAGAAGCAAATTCTGGACAGGGCACCAGTCCATCTCAGTTCACACTCACTTACTTATGTCAACTGGCAGTCATCAAGCAAATTAACCTGCAAGCTTCAGAGAGTGAAAGGAAGTCAGGAACACCTGCACAAAAAAATCTACACCGACAAGGGGAGGACATGCAAAACTCACAAACACTACAACCAGCTGCAATTTGGACCCACTGTTCTGGAGCTAACCATCGTGGCACCCTCAGTGAATATAGACACACCAACATTCAAGATCTAAATAAGAGTAAACTGACAAGAATATGGAATTTACTGCAAATTATAGCTTTACTCATCCATAATTCACTTAAATTTCTTTAACAATTACAGGGTCACAGGGAGGTATTTTAGCTTCCACACCTGCAACAGCTAATTGTGGATGTGACACCAGGTCATCACGAGGTAGCCTCCCTCATATCAGGTCAACATACAGTGGAAGTCAGATGTTTTCGGACCCCTTCACTTTCCACACATTTTATTGTGTTGTTGGTATCTTTTTAAATCGATACATTTGCCACTCTTACCCATCAGTTTACACTCAATAAGCACAATGACTAATCACAAAGCGAAAATGTTTTCAGAAGGGTTTGCAAATTTACTAAAAATCAAAAACTGAAGTCTCCCATTCATAAGTATTCAGCCCCTTAATTCAGCACTTTGTAGAAGCCCCTTTGGCAGTAATTCCTGTTTTGTGTCTTCTTGGTAAGTATCTACAAGCACTGCATACCAGGATTTGGGCAGTTTGTCTAATTCTTCCTGGCAGATCCTCTTGAGCTCCATTAGATTGGATGGTAAGCACTTATAAACTGCCATCTTCAGGTCTCTCCACACGTGTTCCATGGGGTTTAAATCTGGGCTTTGGCCGGGCCACTCAAGGATAGTTAGAGACTTGTCCAGAGGCCACTCCAGTGTTGTCTTGGCTGTATGCTTCTGGTCATTGTCATGCTGAAAGGTGAGCTGTTACCCCAGTTTAAGGTGGCATGCACACTGGAGCAGGTTTTCTTCAAGGACTTCTCCGCATTTGGCTGCACTTATCCTTCCCTCAATTCTGTCCAGACTCTCTGTCCCTGCCACTGAGGAGCACCAGAGTAACATGATGCTACCACAACCATGTTTCACCATGGGAATGGTATTAGGCAGGTGATACAAAGTGACTGCTCTTTGCCAGTCATAAAGCTTGAAGTTCTGCCCAAAGAGCTCAGCTTTTGCCTCACCATGCCAGAGAATCTTAATCCTCATGCTCTCACAGTCCTTTAAACTGTCATACACCTTCTGTATAGCCACTCTTACAATAAACGCCTTGCCAGTCTGTTGTGGGGCACATTCACATAGGGTAAATTTAGAGTTGTCATTTACCACAGTACACGTGTTTTTGGGTTTTACCTGGGACCCCTGTTCAATCTCAAAGGGAAATTGGGAGAATGTGCCAGCTCTACATCAGGTGTGGGATTCAAACCTCACAGGTGTAGCTAAACAATCAACCCTTGCCCCATCTTGCCACCCTAAAATGTATGACCCTATAAATGACATTATAAAGCGTTTAAATCTCATTGTAGGCACAAGGTGATTGCCTCCATTATTCTGTCCACATATAAACTCTATGAGAATGACTGTTGTCCAAATGACCATTTACTGCCACTTAATAGTGCCAACAAGGTCAATCATTTATTGAACACAGGTAATTCAATCTTTCTATGGCCGGGGTAGAGCCTCTCCTGGCAGCATTAGGCAGAAGGGAGCAACTACCACTGGACAAGGAGCATCAGCCAATATAAATTTCTGGTGGCCTCAGCCTCCTGTTTTGACATATGGACATTTTACCCTATAACTTTCAATATGTGAATACAATGGAGTGGCACCTCTGTGGTACAGAGTTCCTAGTTTATAGAGGGTCTCAGGATGGGAATGGCTGCCTGTGAAAAAGAGCAAGGCTCTACAAGACTGGAAAGATAAAACTACAAATTGCCACTAACAATATGTGCTGCAATGCCAATGTAGAGAGCTAGAAGCCACCTGGGCTGTGGGTTATTGCAGGGTGCTGAGGCGGCCAGAAGGCCACTGGAAAATAAAGGGCAATACGGGAGGAAACAGTTTAGTCTCCTCCTCTACACTAAAGGGCACAAAGGCTCAAAAGAGAGCAAATCAAACTGTGATATCTCCTCAAATAGGGCAGGCTGTTAGTCTTTGACACTTTAAGACTAATTGTAAGCTATGGGATGTAGTGGAACAGAAGGTGCATACTAGGAGGAGCTCCAGCCTAGTGTACAAGTTGTAATATTTTATTTGGCGGATGCCCACTTTCACAATCAGAACAGGGTTTTAATAGAGACAAGAAAAGGGACTGACTGAGGATTTCACACTGAGTGGGGGGCGAGAGTTGAGTCTTGTGGTTAAAGTTTGAACAAAAGTGACACACCTGACCCAGGGAAATGGCCAGATTTGACCTCATGATGGGGAATAAAGACATACATGGAGAAAGGACGGGACATTGGTTGACAAAAACCATGTTGGCAATACAGGCAAGGACAGGATTGGAGATGTGGGAAAAGAAGGAAGACTTGACGCAAGTTATAAGGTGGTCAGTTGGGAAGCCTCCACACTTACTACAAGGACATGATTATTTTCTCTAATCACTAGGGGCTTTGCCCCCTGATCGTTTCGTTCGCCCCCCACAGCCCCCAAAAGGGGACGCACTACACATCAGCCACTTCACGTCGTGAAGGGGGGGGCGCTGAACGCACGCTAAGGAGATGCAGTCAGATCAGCTGCTGGCTTGCTGCTGCTACTTTGAGCTGCGTGGTCTGCTTGCTGCGCTGTGCGTCAATCATTTAAAAGCCTGTACAGCAGCTGTAATTTTGTCTCACTGCCTTGTCTCATGGGACGTTAAAGTGTTTCCGAGAAAATCACGTTTCGTCTCCTTCCAAGATTTTTTTTTAATAATAGAGAGATTTGTATTTTTGTGCATTACATATTTTTAATAAATGATTAATGATATTATTATTACTAATATAGTATTACTGTGTGGCCTGTTTGGCTTCTTAGGAATCAAGAACACTGCACGAGGGAACCCAAGTATTCATACTAGCTTAGACAACTTACTCTGTCTTGAGTGTCATCAAAGTACACTCAGGCATTTGAGCTAACTGGGTACTGCTATTTTGGCTTGGCCACACATCCTCTCTGGATTGTCTTTCTCATTGGAACCTATAAACCAATAAATAGTGTTACTAACAAGACGTTTCTGCAAATTGGAGGGTCAGTCAGTAGGATGTTGCCCTCCAAAGTAGAGCCCATGATCGTCGAGGTGAATGTGTTGAAGGAATCTGAAGTTGGGTCTGTCATTATTTATCATCCCCTCTACCTCCCCCAAAAAAAACAAAAAGTCTCACCGTCTGATTTTGCTCCACCCAGTTCACCTCAAACCCATCAAAAGCATGGCTCTTGGCATTCTGCTTTAACTCCTTAATCACCATGCCAGAGACTCGCTGCAAAAATTCTCGGAGACCTGGATATTCCACCTGGGCGTTCAGCTCTGGGTCAAAGCTGTCCACAAGGCATTCTGCTGGCTCTGTCTGGACACCTATGTCTGAAATGTGGCATGCTTGCACTCCAGCCTCGGTCAGCTTCAGTTCGAGTGTCTGGCTGCTTTTCTAAAAAAGACAGATAAATGCATAACTAGATCAATCAGGTGATAGGAATTTGATGAATTAATTAATTGTTTGTTTAATAACAAGATGGCACTGATTGTGCATGTATTTACCTTTCTACTCATAATTAGATGCCATGCAGTGAGGGCTCATGATGCCAAGTGCCTTCAGGAAAAAAAGGACAGGATGTGGAAAAGGGCAAAAGCAGAAAGAAGAAGTCCATCCATTATCCAACCTGCTATATCCTAACAACAGGGTCACGGAGGTCTGCTGGAGCCAATCCCACCCAAAACAGGGTGCAAGGCAGGAAGCAAACCCTGGGCAGGGCGCCAGCCCACCACAGGGCATGCAAACACACACACACTAAGCACACACCAGGGACAATTTAGGATCGCCAATGCACCTAACCTGCATGTCTTTGGACTGTGGGAGGAAACCCACGCAGACACAGGGAGAACATGCAAACTCCACACAGGGAGGACCCGGGAAGCGACTCCAGGCCTCCTTACTGCGAGGCAGCAGCGCTACCCACTGCGCCACCGTGCCGCCCAGAAGGAAGAAGTGGACAGTGTAAAAAAAAAAAAAATGTACTGACTTTCTTTAAAGACGGTGAAGTGGGGTGGTGGAGAGAGTCCAATAGAGGTTGAGGTGCCAGTCCAACCATAATTCAGACTTGGACTGGGCGATAAACTAGTTGATCTGCCATTCCACATAAAATTCTTCTTGCAGCTCACCATAGAATCCACTATGAATTCTTAATTGTGCCAGGAAGCGCTTGAGGATAACATAAGACTATCAAGATTTAAGTGGACTCTGCAATATGACACGATCATAAACCTAACAATACATCAACCACAGAATGGCTGAAAAAGTAGGAAATGGAGGGTTCTGTAGTTTCTGGGGTTCATCAGGGGTGTGTTCTGCTCCTACTCTGGATGTTGGGCAGAGTCATGGAGTCCAGCGGCTGTGGGGCATCTGTTGATGAAGAAAGATTCACGGATCCTGACTTTGCTGACGATGCTGTGATCTTCACGGAGTCAACGGAGGCTCTGATGGGGGCTCTCGAGAGACTAAGTGAGAAGTCTGAGTGTCTGGGCTTGCAAGGGTCCTGATAAAGACCAACATCCAGGCCTTTAATGATCTCTTGGGCACAGCCATCGGCAGTGTGTCTGTCTGTAGAGTGAGTGTCGACCTCGTTGAGAGGTTTACTTACCTCAGTGGTGACATTCATGTCTCTGGTGACTTCCTGTGAAGTCAGTAGACTGATTGGGAGAGCATGGGGGTCATGAGGTCACTGAAAAGGGGTGTGGCGCTCCTGATATCTCTGCAAAAAGATGAAGGTCCAAGTCTTTAGAGTCCTGGGGCCTAATGCACAACATCGTGCGTAGAATTCGCACTATAACATGACGTAAGCACAAAAGCCAAAATGTGCTTACGCACAGAAAAATCCAGATGCAGGAATCTGTGTGTACTCCAACTTTTGCGTTCTTCCGCTCCATAAATCCCGGTCAGCGTGAAAAGTAACACTCGTGCTCGCGCCTTCTGTCCCGCCCCCAACTCCTCCCAGAATTACGCTTCTTTGAATATGCAAATCAATATAAATAGCCCTTAAACACAGCCTTCTGTGAAAAGACAATGGGAAAAGCATGGGGGAAAATATAAGAATTTCAGAGAATACCAAGTGGAGGCAAAGGAAAAACATACTATTTGTTCAAATAAAACATGGTATAATCAACAAAAGGAAGTTGATCGAGTGACATAGCATGTCGGAGAAACTCGAAAGCTCAAGTTCACAAAGTCGCACAGTGCGTGAAATAAAAAAGAAGTCACATATCAAAGTCGGCTTGAAAAGGCGAGTTGTAGCCCATCGTCTGAGCTTATTAGGGTACAGACAAAAAAAAGGCACACAGTGGGAAAAAAGCACGAAATGTCAACTTTAATCTCGAAATTTCCACTTTAATCACGTAGTTTATTTTGTCATTAAAGTAGAACATCATAAACTTCATCTTAAATTCATTTAAATTTACTAGCATCTCAAATCCCATTTTAACTAAAGTAGCACGTTAAATGCTTTGTTTTGTATTTGATCTTAAATGTGCTCTGTGTGTGTGAATCACTACGTGCTTCCGGGCTTTCTCTTCCTCCAACAGGACACAGAATCCATTACATTCATGATATCATAGCTCTCTGAATAATTAAAATACTGAGATGTATACGTGATATCATTTTCATGATGATAGGAGTTAAAGCACGTCATTAAACAGGGGAACACGACGGCGCAGTGATTGTTCGTGTCTCACACAAGATGCTGCTGCGCCATGCGCGACCTTCGATGAAAAACTTTATTGTAGCAGTACTGTCTCTTTCAAACGTACTAACCTCCAATTCCTGTCCTTCCTTTTCTTTCTCCAAGTAACCAATCGCCACACAATCAGCTCTGTAAAAGGCGTTAAACCATCTGTAAGCTTACAACGACGATTCTTCAAAACTTTTAAGGAACATTGAAATATCTTCATAGTACGTGTTTAAATACTCTATCCATCTATCCTGCCAGTGTTGCGCCAGCCTCAGCAAATATACAGCGCAAAGCAGGAACAATACGTGAACTTGCTAGCATTGCAGTGTCCTCACATGCTTAATTATTAACAATACAGATTATTTAAATGAAGTTAAAGTTTTATCTGTATAATATAATCAACATATTTTGCTGCATTTCATCTTAAAAATGATATCGTCATCATATGTAAATACGCGCTTTATAAAGTGGATCAGGTTGTGCGATATTATAACTGTAGTGCAAGTTTACAGTGCGGTGATTGTACTTATAAGTCCTGACAGTTCTACAAGGAGCAACTGATGGACTGATTGACTGTTTCTGAACCGAAAGGTCCTACAGGAAAGGCTTTGAAACATTTTTTTCCGTGGCTGAGGCAGCGTGTGCTTGATGCTGTATACCGATATTATTCTCTTTCCGATCAGCTGCTGCTGTGATTCACACTCAGATACAGTCATATAAATACTCCGAGTGGTGAGGTGAGACGAATATGGAAAAAGATGATCCGCTGTGGCAACCCTAACGGGAGCAGCTGAAAGAAGAAAAAGAAGAAGGTGCAGTGAGAGTAACAACGCTAAAGCAGTTATGGTATCTGGAATACTATGGCTGTTCCCTGGACCGTTATATTGTTACAAGTTAATTACAATCAGATGCATTACACTAATAAACAATTTGCGGTTAGTTTCAGTGTATTTATAAAGCCGCGTCAGAAATGTGGTTCTAAGAAATAAAGGGTAACCACACAGGAACAGTAGCACTGCTTTGACGCTGGGTGCTGCCAGTCTGCAAAACCGAGCGGAGAACTTGCGTACGACAAGGTATGAGGTACCGTGGAAAAGTGCGTGGCTTTACGGCAAGTGTAGGTTTTATACATCGCGATTTGAACGTGGAAAAGATCTTATGCAGCATACGCACCGTTTATGCACGAGGCCCCTGGTGCCTCCTGTCTTACTATATAGTTGCGAGACACGGGTGCTATCCAGAGACCTGAGACAAAGACTGGACTCCTTTGGTACTGTGTCTCTCCGGAAAATACTTGGGTCCCGCTGGTTTGACTTTGTGTTGCTTATGGAGTCCCGAATGAGGCACATTACCTGCATTGTGAGGGAGCGTCTGTTACGGCACTACAACCATGTGGTGCGTTTCCCAGAGGGTGATCTGGCTCGTAAGATCCTCTTTGTTGGGGACCCGAGTGGCTGGACCAGGCCAAGGGGTCGCCCACGTAACACCTGGCTGAGAGTGGGACTAGACTGCAAAATGGGAACCTGAGTTGTTTCGTCATGTAGTGGGTGAGGCAACGCGCTGTACCAGTGCATGCTCCCCAACTAGTGGCCAGGCAAATGCTGGAACTGAGATACTGTGGGGGGATTTGAAAAAGGCTATGCATTTGCATTTACTTATTTGACTGATGCCTTTGCCAAAGGCGACTTACAACATTTATGATACCTTTGGTTACAAAGTTTTTGGTTTTCTGATTGGAGCACAGGCAGGTCAAATGTAGCAGGATTTGAACCCACAACCTCAGGGCCTGAAGTCCAAAGCCTTAACCCCCTACACCACACTGCCTGCCAGACACCCCTCAAACATCTCAAAACTGAATTCTCTCAGCTGTGTGGAGTGGGAAGAACTTTCTGCCAGTCGACAGCAAAGACTGCTAGCTACAGGAATGGCTCAGAGCCAAGGGTGGACTTGCTTTTTCCACAGATGGAAACAGTGTATCAATTCATTACTGCAAAGTCAAATTTTCATTGTATTTACCCCCCAATTTCATCAACTTTATCTAAAGATATGGTTTAAATTAAGATCAAAAATGATAATCCAACCTGTTTTTTTGACAGGGTGTACTTTTACATGTGACTGTGTATAAATACAGCATACATACACAGTGCACATGCACCAATTAACCACAACATTAAAACCATCTGCCTAATAATGTGTATGTCCCCTTCGCGATGACCTGTCGAGGCATGGGCTTCACAAGTCCTCTGAAGGTGTCCTGTGGTATCTGGCACCAAGACATTAGCAGCTGACCCTTTAAATCCTGTAAGTTGTGAGGAGCAGCCCCTATGGATCCGACTTGTTTTTCCAGCAAACACCTTGAACACTTTGACATGCCCCTCAAAACATTTGTGAATATTTTTTGCGGTGTGGCGGGGAGTATTCTCCTGCTGAAAAGGAGACCACTGCCATTTGGGAGTTCTGTTGCCATGAGGATGTGTAACATGGCCTGCAACAATCTTTAGGTAGGCAGCACAAGCCAAAGTAACATCCACTTGAATGCCAGGTACCCAAGGTTTCCCAGCAGAACATTACCCTGAGCATCACACTGCTGTCACCGGCTGGCCCTCCTCCTAGAGTGTATTCTGGTGCCATCTCTTCCCCCAGGTAAACGATGCACATGTGATCTAAAAGAAAATGGGATTCATCAAACCAGACCACCTTCTTCCATTGCTGCGTGGTCCAGTCCTGACGACCAAGTGCCCACTGTAGGCACTTTCAGCAGCAGACATGGGGTTAGCCTGGGTAATCTGAGCAGTCTGTGCCTTCATTTCACATGGCTTTATTTGCAAAAAACGTTCTTTTAAAGAGGGTGACTAGGTCAGCCCATGAACCACACTATGGGAACCACTAGCTCAGATCACACACACCTTGTCAGTGCTAAAAAGACCACATGACTGTGCCTGCCATTGCAAGAAAAAGTAAATGAATCCTTTGAAATTCCTTAGGTTTCTGCACTGTGAATGAGTAGTCCATGTGCTCGATAAAGACAGGAGTAGTACAAATACGTGTGTTTTTAGTCAGATTGTGTTTGTCAAGAATTGTGACTTAGATGAAGACCACATCTTATTAGTAATCAATGGAGTGCCAAAAGGTTCACTTTCCTTTCTATACAGTTTCAGCTACAGCCGTTTGCCTGGCTATATGGAGGAGATTTACGTTAACAACAAGGTAGACCTCCTAAAGTGGACACAGACTGTAGAGATTTATACACCCGCACATCAAAACATCGATTACATTTACAGCTCTCCATTGTCCAAACTCTGATGACGCCCATACACACTTTGCTTGGGCACAAAGCTCTTTTTGATTCGTCTGCCCACTTCATGTCTAAAGTCGCAGTTAAGTGTTGGCGGTCACTCTGCGCTCTACTTACCGACTCCAATCGTTGCCGCCTGGATTTCCTCCACTGGGACTCCACCTCCACAGTTTCCAGCGTTTCGTCTGAGAACATTATGGCAATAAATTAATATGAAGCGTATAATTAGGAGAGTCAAATAACCCCTTCGTTGTTTCCCACAAAGCCTTCAACGACGCCCAAAATAAAATAAAGCTGCCAGCGTCGCCCTCGCGCTTATCCCTGGTTGTTCGCCTTGGGCTCGGAGCCGAGAAAGCTCGGCCTGCTTATAAATCCTTTAACCCCTCACTAAATTCGGGATTTCGTGTACTACATTATTTCTCGATTCATAGATGGGCGGTATGTTCAAAAAATATAATTTTTGAAAATCAGAACCAGGTAACAGAAAACACCAACAACTTGGTTTTCCCGGTTCCTGCAGTATTTACGTACGTAACCGCCGAATAAACTGGCGGCAGTAACTTCCTCTCTGTGGCGTTTACCGTTGCTCCCAGCAACACAAAGGACCCGGATGTTTTTTTCTGCGACCTGCAGTGACGCACACGCCGAGATTACGTAACATGTTGACACCGTTAAAAGGAACAAAAAGAATTGAGAAAGTCAAGGTGAACCTAGTGTACAGTGTGCTGCGCCATAAAGAACGTGTGTCGCGTGATTCGATTTGGGGGTCTTTCTTGGGACGTGCTCGAATTTATCATATACGTAGATTATATTAAAAGGACACTTTGTTTCACAAAGACTTTTTTTTTTTTGTTTGGGGTTGTTTTTTTCGCAGCATGCTGCCCCTTGTCAGTTTCTGTGAAACAAAATGCACATATAACAGCGATCGGGATCCATTATTAAAAACCAGGTTCGTCTCCATTAAAAAAACCAAAAAAAAAAAAAACAGAGAGCACGTTGGGTGTGTACAATTTTTAGAGGATTATCGTTTGCAACAACATGGCCTCTTTCTTTATGAGGAAGCCAACTACTGAAACGGATGATGACGACCATCAGATGGCGGTACATGTCCTTATCAAGGACTACAGTAGATGCATTTAAATACAGTAACCCGCGTCCTTCCATTTTTCAAAGCGTTTCTTTGTTCTAGAAAAGGCTGCGAACAACCCCGATTAGAATCAACCAAATCAAATTCGAATCGCCATTCTTCCTTAACAATAGGACCCCTGGAAGAAATAAACGCGAACACGAAGTATAGCAGTAGAGGTTGAAAGGCTCTCATTCTCTAGAGGTGAGAAAGTCGGCACGGTGGTGCAGTGGTTAGTACAGGGTGTAAACAGACTTTTCACATTTGTGTGCGTGTGTGTTTGGGTTTACACTCGAATTACAAATACGGGTGTGTTCAAATCTAAACTGATTGTCTTTGGGTTATGTACGTGACAAATTTGGTTCTTATCTAGCTGTACGGCGTTTAATGAATGCATCGACGGAACTCCCTTCTGTAGCACCTGTTCTTTGCTGTTTCAGTAACTAGGACGAACAGCTGCAGGATAAGCATGAGCAGAAAGGACTATCAGTAGGAGACTGTGGGTCGCACGCGTGAAATCCGAAAATGTCGGAATTCCTGTGCCTTAGTGGGTAAGGCTTTGGATCTCAAACTCTGAGGTTCAGGGTTCAAAGCTTGCTTCTGACAGTGTGTGCCCACGAAAAAAAATCACCGGCCTGTGCTTCAACTGCAAAAACAAAAGACCCGTGACCAACCGTATCCCAGATGTTAAACTTGCTTTCCATAAAGGAATCACTTAATTTAACGTAATCGAAATTGGCCGTAAAGTAAACAAAAAAGCATACAGCCTGCATTTTAAAACTATTTTTAACATCACGTTTTTAAACTAGCGTCTGCACTGTGCATTTTTTAAAAGTATTAGGCAATTCATCAAGAATACAGGACTGTCAGTTTTATCATTTTGTAAATCACTTGGTAACTGACCACAGTTCAGCCATTTAGTAATGCAGATACAGTAGCATTGGTTTCCGTTCATGTCAACCTGTTTCTACTTTCTTTTCTGTGTGTTTAAATCTGTTGCTTTCTGTGAACTAATTCTGTTGTTGGTCACTTTGTAAAATCGATGTTCTTATTTGGATGTCAAATCAAATCGAACTTAATTTATAAAGCACATCAACAGCCAAAATTTAATCAAAGTTCTGTTTTTTAAAAAACAGAAAAGGAGGCAATACTGTGTATACATATCTCTCTCACCGGACAACAACTACAAATATAACCATTACATAAAAGGAACTCAAAATACACATACATGCACATTTGTAATCATAAATGTACTTCAGCTAACAAATGTCAACCTCTTGCAGGGTCAAATGCCAGCGAGAAGAGATGACCTTAATGACTTAAAAATGGCAAATATTAAAGTAGGTCTGCCCCAACAAGGCAAGCCATTCTAAAGAAAAAGTCTGACCCACCCCAACTAAGAGCACCTGGCTGATAGAACGCAGCATACAAGTGAAGTTCCGAGAGGCAAGACAGGGCTGTTACATTTGAAAACAAGTGACAGAATTTTAAAATCAATTCTGTAGCAGACCAGTTACCAAAGGAGCGAGGTATCTGTAAAATATAGTCATGCTTACGAAAGCCAGTCAGTAAGTGCAGGAGCATTCTGGACTAGTTGTAGGCATCGTAACAAGCTCTGAACACCTACCTACAAAGAACTGCAATAGTATAAACAAGATACAAAAAGATGGATGGCCTTTTCCAGATCCCTAAAAGAAAAGCCTTTGCCTTAGTTAAAAGTTTCAGCTGGGGGAAAAGCTGCATTTAACCACACCATTTCTGTTTGGTGAGCTGAAACTTTATGATTTATGCCAAAAGGTCCAAGAACTGGATGGATGTACTTTAATTTGTCCACTAGAGTACATGAGAACTTTACAAAAAGACGTCCCAAAAAAAGTGAGTATTTTTTCCTGCATTCAGTGTAAGGTACTATGCAACAAAAACTGAATTGAGTTACTGTGGCTATATACAAAACGTGTTGACGTGTGTTATTGTGAACTTAGAGCCTGATCGAGGAGCAACAAGAACACAGGACACTAATCACACCAAGTCAATGCAGAATTACCAGTCGGTCCAAACCAGACGTGGTGGATATCAGATGGACCAGGCCCTAGTGTTAATGGTGCTGCAAATCTATGAATGGAGGAGTTAAACGTTTGAGCTCCAAGAAACTACAAACAACAAAGCAGGATGCAGTACTGAGAGTTTACCACTTCTTCATATCACACACAAAAGCACCTTTATGGAGAGGTTGAAGTCTATTGAAACGTCTTTAGGAGGGGGGAAGAAAGCAGCACCACCCATGGAGAACTGGGGAAAGTCTTCAAAGTGAAAGGAGTAGCAATTGAACCAGTTGCTAGGAGTATGTGCAAATACCAAAACCCACATTAATGACTACACACAACACCATGGCCTCCTATAACTAAATCACTGTCAACTTATGAAGTAGATGGTATAAGCCAGCAGATGGGTAAAATAGGACCCAATGAAGAGCAGCTGAAATGAAAAGTTGCAAGTCAGAACTGGTAAAATACCCACCTTTTGAGAATATGAAGCAATTAACATATAAATAGCACAATGCTGTAGCTCAAAGCAGAAAGTGTGCACACATTTTCTTCATTTTCCCCATTTGTGCAAGACCAACGCAGCAAAGTAGGCCAACAGCAGAACACCATATTAAAACGACATGAAGGTGCTCTCTCGCTGATCCTGTCAGTTTTAAATCTCAGAAACGATGTCAAAACCTGAGAATTGAACTAGATTGTAATTCAAATTTGTTTGTAGATCCCCATTACCTAGTATTTTTATCAGCCCGATGTACTAATAGCACGCTATAATGTATGGCTGATGAAAGCTCAAACCAAAGAAGAAAAAAAAAATAAATTAAAAATGGTGAGGCACACGTGAAAGACCAGTAAAGGTCAACGTATCCAATTCATTTAAAACCATAAACAAGCCACCCTACAAAATACAACTAACCTGGGAATAAAGACATTAGCAGTTACAGGGGGTCCTCGGGTTACAACACTCACTCCCATAAAAACTTAAAAAATTAAGACGCGAGAAGGAATAAAAAGGAATTTTTTTTTACAGATTTTTTCTGTTGCTACAGTACAGTATATTTATGTCCTTTTCCTGAGGCTTAGTTGTGTTTTTATGTTATAGATTTTGCAAATATGTTAGGATAGGTAAGTGACTTAGGTTAGGGTGTGTTTCGACTTACACCAAAATGCAGGATACATCACTGTTGTAGGAACAGAACTGTCGTAACCGGAGGACCACCTGTATTTTAATCTGCCTTAAAAACAGGTCAATTTTGAAGTTTACAGATTTGAGAAAATATACTTTAACACCTTAAGAGGACACCTTTTGCCAAATTAAACAAGTACATTATAAAGCAACTTCACTGCAAGTAGGCCAGGGGTTCGATAGGAGATGGGTTGCAAATTGAACTTGAGGACTGAACACAAAGCAGAAGATGTCATCCCTGTTGATCCCGTCTGCTGGATGGGTTTTGAGGTGGTTGATGCACAATTATTTTCTTTCCAGACAGCTAAGGTTGTAAGACGCAGATAGGTCAAAAGATCATTTGGACTCCATTTTCTGGGATTGGCTCCAGCAGACCATCAGTGACCCTGTAGTTAGGATATAGTGGGTTGGAGGATGGATACTACTCAAATTCATGGCCATCACGGTCACATCAGCAGACAAGCATCTTAAACTATTTCTAAGATTTGTGCATCACAAAACAAGGATTGTGAACACATCTTGTCATCTGTCAAACCCTGGCCTTAACATACAGCCTATGCCAGATTCAGACTGTTGGTAGTTGCCTTTTCATAAACAAATTCAAAATAACTCCAGGTTTCGATGCGGCTATGTGAAGACAGCTGTACTTAAGGGACGAGTTCTAATGCAAATTAATGTCTAACTTAAGCAAGCCAAACTTCCAAGCTGCAGCCAAACAGATGCTGCATTTCTTTTGAACTGATCATGCATAATGTTGTAAATTTTTTTTTTTTTTTTTTAAATATACAAGAACAAGATAGACATGTAAAGTCAACTAGAAACAAAGATACCAGTCAAAATTGCACATGCACAAAGGGCAAGATGAACTGTTGTGACAGGGAGTAAAATATTGCCTCAAACAGACTTCATCCGAGACTACTCTATGAACATTTTAACATTTCTTACCACCAATCAAAATAGAGCTGACAGACGTTGACATAGGCAGAACCCATCTAACTATAAGCAACAAGTTGCTAGCACTTCACCAAATGCTTTAGAAAAGTAGTAATAGTATGCAAAGTATATACTACCCCACTGAAAAGGGCAGTTGTCCCTCTTAGCAACATGGGATCTACAGGCTATTAAAAAAATGCCCAAGGTAAAGGTGGTCTAACACAGAGAAACCTTTGACTGCTCGTCTCAAAATTACACACACAGGACAGAATTAACTTCCATCCAACCAAAACAAGCAGAAAGATGCAATTACTGTTCGTCTCTGAAGGCCAAATTCACAGTAACACACTGCTACAATACATTGTGTACACATTTAGTTTTATTGTAACAAAGCAACTTGTACACTTTTAACGTTTAAAACTGAGCAATTCTTTCCAGTGGAAAAAAAAAAAAAAAAGAAAAAGGAAAACGTAGACTTAATGTAAGATTCTACAGGATCTTTTAAAGACTCCATGAAGTAAGCAGGGCTCAAAAATTAAGAGGAGGTTTGCGTATTTTTTTTTTTTATTTCCTTTATTTAAAAATGTCATCACAAACCTCATGGATGCCTGTAAAACATTTTATGAATTGATCAATACACCCTCTAAAGTCAGTGATGTGTCAAAATTCCCATCTGAACCCACCCAAGCCAACCATCTACAATTAGCCCCCACCTACCCCCCAACAGACCCCAACATCTTATTATAAGGAGACAGGAACGAGCTGGTGGTACTTAACTGTCCATATAATCACATGGAAAAAAAAAAACAGCATCATCTCTAGGGGCCTAAACAATATTGAAAGAAAGGGGAAAGCTATAGATCTAGATAATCACTGCACAATGGCTTTTAGATTTTCAGCTCTCAACTGAAGAAAATATATTTATATATATATATATAAATGCTTTTTTTCAGCAAACAAAAGATGGCGTGCGAACTCTAGTATTTCCTTATTTCACTTTCAAAAGAAGTGGGAGCTGGAAATGGTAAATAGGACTTCAGTAAGAGACTGTCACTGTAGATTTCCCCAATGTCTTTCCTGAAAAACTTGTGTAGGGATGGTGTTGATAGATCTCAGGAGAACAAGCAGACTGAGCACAAAATAAAAAAAAAAAAAAAAATTAAAAAAAAAATGCAACTTGCTCCCAAGGGACTAGAGAAAAATTAAAACAGGGACAAGGTAAAAGGGACTTGGGATGGAATCTATCCCTCCTCAGGTTCAGTCATCTTCCCCATCATCCTCCTGCAAAACAGATGAGAGGGAATAAAAAGGCATGATCTCTCCAAGATGAATTAAACAGATCCACCATTCTTAGCATCAGCGATGTTTCACCGACCAGAAAGAATAAAGTGGACTTTAATTGAAAGTAAAAACACAAAAACTAGGAAACCCACTTCACTTTGGCCAGCACACTTACCTCTCCTTCCTCTCCATCATCATCTTCTTCATCTTCCTCACCATCATCTTCATCACCCTCCTCATCAATATCCTCCAAACCCTCCTCTTCTTCCTCTTCCTCATCCTCCTCTTCACCTTCTCCTTCTTCATCATCCATATCAGGGACCTTAAAGAATCAGTTACATTAGTTACATCAAGTAGGCCATTATCCGCCATAATCCAACAAGCACCAAAAAAAAAAAAAAGCAATAATGACAATATACACAAATGTAAAGAAAAATTCAGAAGTTAAAAATGAATATTGGTACCCAGCATCACAAGCACCAAAAAAAAAATAAAAAAAAAATTTACCAGGTAGTACTGTAATGGGTTGGGCCAGATGTCATCCTTGATCACCTCCCCAAGTTCATCTGCACCAGCATCCGAGTGGTCAGTAAACCAGGTAAAAAAACTCTCTGGTTCTTCATGTTGCCTCTTCCTACCAGCCTTATTTTGTGTCTGACTTGAGCGTTTTGTTAGATCCTTAAAAAAACAAACAAGGCAGTTTAGCAATGGATAACCTAACATTCAGCAGCATGGATGCAAAAGCCAGTGCCTTTTGGCAACCTGGAAATCACCAATACTGAAAGCATAACAAACATGGAATAGTCGAAGACTTAACCACTCCAATAAATCAAAGGCAAAAATACTTTGCCTGTTGCGTCTTTTGCCAATGTGCACAGCAAAACATGACAGACAAAGTACACAAAAAGAATGTGCTTTTTAGAATGCCATACCTTTCCTGTTTTCCATTTGATTTCTGTGGATTTTGAAGAAGGGTCGCCACTTTCATTCAAGTGAAACTCTTTTGAAAGGACTTTGTTTTCGAAGTATGGGTTTTCATCAAAGTACTGATATGACAAAACCAAAAAACATTTACTGTAAATATCCATCCATCATCTAACCCGCTACATCCTAAATTTTCAAAAAACATTAATAGAACTTGCGTAAAGTTACATCAAAATGTACTTACAAAATCTATTCTGTATCCTGACTTGATGTCTTCAAATTCTGTCACCTCAACTCTGGTCAGGTAATGAAGTGCTTCTTCATCTTCCTCTCCAAGCAAAGCGGACACTAAAAAAAAACAAAAAAAGAACCCACACAAATTAAACTTTAAGACCTCATGTAACCAAATAAAAAGCACAATCATTTCACATGCAAGTCTCACTCTAGAACAGACACTTATCATATTTAAAAAAAACACTTACCCTGTGGGTGGTTAACGAACGTCGTAACCCAGAAGTTTGGGATTTTGGCGATCAACTCTGATCTCTTCTGGAAAAATGGCTGACGTAGTTTGTTGTATTTCTGTTCTACCTTTAATATTTCCTCACTTGCCTGTTCATTCAATCTGGAAAAAAAAAAAACATGCATTAGTTATAATTCAACTGTCTTAATCCCAATCACACTTGATGTTCTCACACAGGAAAATGCAGTCCTTTACACAATTAACAGAATTACAGAAAAAAAATCAGTAGAAAATAAATGCACAATTTAAGCCACTGAAAATACAGAATCGCAAATTATGAAAAATAAGAGTATGTAAAGATCACCTGTCAATTTCATTCTGTACTTCATCAATATGTTCAATTGCTTCCTGTTGCTCTTTCTCTGTAAAATACACACAAATAGCAATTAGTTTACTTTTGCAAGTGTACAGATTGCCTGTTATCACTACTGGAAATTTAACAATTGAGGGAATGAAAATTTCAAAAGTATTTAGGAAGCATTTCAAAACACTTGTGGGTTTGAGGTTCTGACTGACATTGAGCTACTATTATTTATACAATTCTATCATTGCCATCCTATTACCAGTATATACTTCCCTATGATCAACTGTGGCACAATTAGTTCTTCACTATGTTTTTACAGTTTGTGTGACAATTAAGATCTCCAATTACCCGTTACAATTGTTTCATTATAAAAAAAACAAACCTAACTAAACCATACATTGGGAACTGTGTAGCAACAAGTGATTCAAGAAAAAAGTACAAAAGTGATCATCACAAGAACTCAGAGTAATGTTTACTTGTTTACCTTCAAGTTACTTTGGAGAAAAGTATGTGCTAAGCAAGCACACTAAAAGTAATCTATGAACACCAGTCTGGAACAGTTTATACCCTATAGGTCACGAGACACCTTTCGTGCACTTGAAAAGTAGTTTATTAAAAATTAGGAGTGAGCTGCAAATGTAGGAAATTGTGACTATTATAAATCAAAGCACAACAGGTACAGTTTTAAAAGGATTGAAACTTGTGGTAGTAAAAATGTATACTGTTGGGACTCATCTTGATGTCTAGTTATCAAAGATTAACTTTTTGGTGTTCATCTCTATTTTTAACCCACAAAAACACTAGGAAATTAGGGGACCTTATTTTGTGCAGAAAAATTAAATCTTTATAATAAAAAGGTAAAGCAGGCATCTTCAGAAAACAATGATTAGAAGGACTTCAAGTTTTTGTGAAAAGGAATAATTTGATATACACAAGTTGGGATCAATAACAAACATGATTGTCTAATTTTATGATATTCCGAGACTGTTGATCATTAAGGGGTTATATCTGACTCTTTACTCTGGGTCCTAACCCTCTAAAGCTACTGCAATAGGGTTACAAATTGACAAAAATTGCGAACATAAGCACGTGGATTAACAGACTATTGCCTTCAGAGTGGGTGATTATGAACAGGTATATTTACTATGAATGTCCTCTTCTATGAACCTCTATCAGTGGGTAAAAAATAACGTTTCAATTACAATCCAGAATGTTTAGCATTTAAACAGTTAAACAAAATGGCATGGTAAAACGTTTACACTTGTTATGAACCTCCCGATTGAGGGGACCTTCCGTTAATTTAGATTTATTTAAACACCATTCTGAATAATACAAACTACATATTAACCAATCACGTGTGCAAGGTTTTGGTGTATAATGCCAGGCTACACTAATCCATATGAATGCTTTACGGTAAAATCCAGTTGGAATAAGGAGGCACTAAAATTACCAAGAGTTTACCAGGCAGCGTGACAGAAAATCGGCGCGTGAACTGAACACCATTTAACATTTGTAAACATGGCGGGAGAATCGTACACAAGAACTGCTTCCTTGAGATTACCAGTACCGTAAGAATATGCCCAACTCTGATAAATTCACTTTTGGAATCTCATTGCCGTTAAGTATAATGTAACCAAGATTAACAACAAAAGAAGCGGGGGTACAAACAAGCGAGCACACGCGCTTTCCTGGACGGCACCACGCTCATCTTTTTGTCTTTGCACATTTTTCTTAATTCCCTGAATGTTTATGCTTACACGTTGACCCGTGCAAAAAGGGAGATCTCAGCGAGTTCGCATCTTTCCTAGCAGTGTGCGATGCTCTGGACAGCACAGGTTCAGTTTCCTGCAGCCAGGGCCGCGTGGTTTGAATGAAGAAGGCCTCGCCACTGCGCTTCCGATTTCGCCTCGCTATTGAGCAGCAAGTCCTACAGATACCAGGAAAATCCCAGTGAACGCACACTAGCTTGCACCAGGCCAATCATTTCAATGCACTGCGAAAGAACGAGGTCTGTTTTCATAGAATAATGAACACATATGTAACTGGTACATCATGGCGGAGCAGCAACAACAACAATGAGAGGCGCATAGGCCGTGCAGTTGATCCAGCTTCAAAGACATTTCCCAACGTGCGTCCCAGACAACTACGACGCCTCATGGATGGCCAGTATACAACACAAAACATTTTTGAGAAATCAGAAGGTCGCCAAAGAGTCAATTCAGTACCTGTTCCCAAAGTGCAACGTGCTTAGTACACAATGAAGCGGCACTTAGAAACATGGCCTCCGCTGCCGGTTTATCACCCACTTCCACTGCTACCCTGGCGTAAGAGAAGCGATGGAGCTTACAGCCGCGGGACTAACGCGCAAACTATCGAATGGTTTTCATTCGTATTTCTAGCAATAAGCCAATTTAAGAGCATCTGAAAAAACACACTACTTAAAAGACTCTAAACTGATGAAAAATGGCGGTGCTCTGGAGGCCGCCATTCCTTTACCTGAGGTCTCGTCCGCTCCGTCATGGTTTGAGTTCAGCTCCTTTTTACTCACTTTCGCCGCCGACGCCGACATGTTTTTCCTGGACCTTTCAAAGGAACAGATTCTGAAAAAGGCTTTTAATCAGTTCTATGCCTCGTCCGGAAAGAGAAAAGTTTGAAATTGATTTCTTTCTGGAGGGAAAATATCTACGAATAAAGCGTGTCTCGCGCTCCTCCACTGTATAAAAGCGAGAGAGACTCAACACACGCGCCACCAAGAGAGCTCGAGCTCACTCACGCGCTCCCTTCTTCTCGACGCACGCGCCCGGCCGAATGGAAATCGGAGAAACAAATCCCGCCTCTCTAAAAGGCTGGCCGCTGGTCACACCCATGCCGCTTTAGGAAGATCGCTTTGATTGATCAATCTCTGAAAAGAGGGCCGGGTTATCCAACCCAAAAGGGGCGGGGAAAGATACGAAGGAGAATAAGGAGGGAAAAAAACGAAATTCGGGACTCGCGCGCTCCGGCAGACTCGAGTTCTGCGCGGCGCGCTCACAGGCTCTGTGCGTGTGCTCGGATTGGCCTGCGTCCCAGGCATTATCACGTGGCTCTTTAATTTTTTTCCTCCTCCTCCTCCTCCTCTCTCGTTTTCTCCCTCCTGAAGCTTTAACAAAGAGAGGAAATTCCTGCCATGTTACCATCGAATCGTGCATTTTATGTTTGATGAAAAAATATGTAATAGTTAAATTTCTGGATCGCGAATGTAGGGTTTGTGTAAAGAATAAGATACCGAAGATCGTGTTTTGAAAATCAAATTTAAAAGGGCCAAATAATATTAGGGGACGCATTATTTTATTACTTATTATACGAAATCTGGAAATAAAATCACAAATGATCATAATAATCATCATAAAATATCTACCAATAAAGCCAATGTATGATTACCGAGTGAGAGTCAGATTTTATGTCATAAACACAATAGTAGATAAATTAGAAATTCTAAAATAGTGAAAGTTAGTAACAAAGGTAGAAGCGCTATAATTGGATGGTTGCGTCACAAAATACTAATGGGTTCTTCTTCTGTCGCCAAAGGGGATGACCAAAAACCTATTCACTACCTAAATTCTTTTTTTATAATCAGGAGCGTGAGGAGTGTAAGCTTTTCCTCTGGGTGTCAGGCGTGAAACGGACTCAACCCGGGACGGAACGGCATCCCATCACAAGGCAAACCCATGCACTGTATTACATAGCTAAGAGATTGATTAATTAGTCAATTATTACTCTAACTAACAGCCAGATAATCTTGACTGGGAACAGTAGTTTAATATGCCCCAGTGTTCTGGACTTGCGGCCCGACCATTGTATAGACTGTACGTATTTGTGTGCGCCTGGGCTTTCCTCTGGACGCTCTCTTTTAAACTCTCGTTCGTAAAATGTTAGTTTGAGCCTTAAAGGTATAACAAAACAAACTGGTGATGGAGTGTTTTCTGCAAAAGACTTGCGCCCCGTCTATCGGGCTTGCTTTTTCTTCTGCGCCCTATGCTGCCAGTAATGGGGTTGGACGCCTGCACCTCTGAACCGCGTTTATAACGGTCTTAGAAATGCACTGATGTAAATTATGTGACGATGGTTATGCTTACGATAACAAACCCTGATTATAATGAGGAAAACTGCGAAGTATAAAGTGGAAAGCAAGTGGATCGTCACCTGTGACAGCCCAAGGAAATCTGACTAATGTTAATTTCACACATTCATGTGGCGAGTTTGAGCTTAAAACTCGATGGTCCTTCCGATTCACAAAGATTGTTATTCTAATTAGATTTACTGTACGTCGACCTGCATGTCATTCTGCAATGCCCGTTATCTATCTATCTATCTATCTATCTATCTATCTATCTATCTATCTATCTATCTATCTATCTATCTCGTGTCAGTAAATACAGTAAGTTAAAAGCAGAATAAAATAGAATTTGCATATTATGGTCTTACTGATGACATTAACATTTTTAAATGGATATGGGATGGTAGGGAAGTGTTGTTAATGGGAAATTAATTATGGACTGGTGATGGGGGCTTACTTTCAGGAATTAGTTGTGTTTGATGGTAATTTTTGATTTTCTATTTTGCTTCTTTCTTTTCATTTCATGTATAATTGCTCTTACTTTTCTTTTGTTTAATAAAGGAATTTTATAAATACAAATGTCTAGTATATGGCGCCCTTTAAATCTATCTATCTATCTATCTGTCTGTCTGTCTGTCTGTCTGTCTGTCTGTCTATTTAAACTAATGCACTGCTTGTGAAGTATGCACGTTTTTTCCATGAAAATGTGAAGTTTCTCTGCTCAGGCTTCCTAAAAATCCATCTAGACTGTCCCTTCATCAATTGGGTTTACTGAATGTCCTGGATTGATAATGGAATAAGTGTATGGATAAAATACGTATCATGCATAGATTTTACATCGTGATAATAATCTATAAAGTTTATTTTGATAGTGGACATGAAGTGAATTCTTACGAAATAAAAATGATTGTTGTATATACTTTTAACCTAACATAGAAGGACTTGAATGCTTTAACACGAGGTTTCGAAGATAATCATTCTCATAATTTAAAGACCCATGATCACCTGGATTGAAGGCATTGGAACTGGTACAGCTGATGCGCGCGTGCTAAATGCTGAAACGATGTCCCTATACGGTCAGTTCCCATTTTGCTGATATTTTTGCCGGAATTGGCTCCGGCTCTCTGTAGTCCCAAGGGAGTTAGGAAGACTGATGGATTTTATTAAAAGATTTTTGATTTCTGAAGCATATGTTTGGAAATATACACATTACATTTATTACAAGATCATGATGATGATGACAATAACAGCAACAATTTGTTAATTGCAATATAATAATGATGGTTGAAATACATCTCGCATTTATTATAAAATCAAAATGATGATGGTTATAACAACAATAACAACGATATAGTAATAATGCTACTTTAATGCACACGTACAGCAAAAATTTAAATACATTGCGACGGCATGATAAAAAAGAATGCATTAAATACTTGGAGCAACTCGGTTTTATCTAAGTCAGTGTATTTTTCATAAACATTCCTGGGAACAGTCGCCTGTATTTAGTATATCCATCCGTTTTCTAAACCCATTTATCCAGATTAGAGTCCCTGTCCCAGCATGCATTAGGCAAAAGGCAGCAGCAAAGACAGAAAGGCAGATCGTCGCAAGTCGAAGACGCACATTACGGGCCTACAGCATCGCTAATTCACCCATGCGTCTCTTTGAGAGGAAACATGAGAACCCAGAGGAAACTCAAAGGAAACGTGGAGAACTTGAAAACTCCATGCTGGAAATACGTGGAACCTGAACCCAGGTCTCCTTCGTGCAGGGCACCAACGCTATACTGCTCCATCTATATTATGTTCAGTTTCTAATGAAGATGGTTACAAAGAGGATAAAGGGCAGTTATATGTTGGGGCAGGGACTAAAAGCGTTCCTTTCACAACGGTTTCATCCTTAATCTATACAGTACTTTAAAGTTCCTAATGTTTGGTGTGAAAACATAGCCATTGAATATAAAGGAATATGACTTTTAGAGTGGCCCATGTGGAACATCGCTACTTCTACACTTGACAGGTCTATTGACTCAACTCACAGCTCGCCCCCCCTCCATATTTCTCATAATATAAGTGACTGAAATCTTACAATTTCTGGTTCTTTACTGGGTTGTATGGTTCCTCATAGCTCCATTGCTTGATCAAGCACCATTTCATTCTGGGACGGGTTCTTTTTATATAAAGTTGGTTCTTTGTGCTTTGAAAAACTTCCTAATATGTAGAAAAAAAACCTTTAATGTATGGTGGGATGCAGGACCCTAACAGATTAAGAACACCTGCACTTTGCCTGTGTTAATGGATGTATGCATCAAGAGTCCTTTAAAATTCAAGAGTCATTGGTATTTCACAAATATGTCACCATCTGTTTGTGGTTACTCTCTGTATGGATCCTGTTACAGATCTAAATAAATAAAGGTTCTTTCCGATACATTCAAGTGGATGGATCTTTTGGGAACTAAGAATGGTTCCCCTGTGGCATTGCTCTGAAGAACTACTCTGGCATCTTTATCTTTAAGAGTATTCGCGGTTAACTTGCAACTCTAAACTGCCTTCCTAACCATGTATTGTGTGCATGAATGCGCCAAGTGATGGCTTGGCATTCTGTTCGGATACAAAATGACATTACATCTCTACAAGGCATGTTCATGGAAAAGGAAATCAACCAGAAATTGCCTGAAGTAAAGGATACATCTTACTTTGAGATGGTTCAAGAGAACCATTTGTTCTGAGATGGCAGTGACTCCTAATACACATCTTCACATTTTCCAAAGGCATTGTAAGCCACTAGTGGGCTTACTGTCACCCTAACCCCCTACACAGACAGGCAGGACACAACTTCAACTTACCACCCGTGTTTATTTACAATCAAAAGTTCACAAACCACCAACACCACACCGATATACAGTTCATTCCCTTAGCTGCCACCAGTCCATCCGCCTCCACTCTTCCTTAGGCTTTGCCGACTCCTTCCTCCTGACTCTGGCCCCCCAATAGAGTGTGGTGACTCCTCTTATTCAGGTCCCAGGAGTATTCCAGGTGGTTCATCAGTATTACCTGGAATCACTCACAGGTGCGCTGGAGGTCCTCTACAGGGCTCTGCAGCTCCCCCTGGCAGCCCCCACGGAACCCAACAGGGCTTCACCAAACTCCAGTTCCCAACATGCCCTGCAGGAATCTGTGGTGCCACAGCGGCCCAGGAGGGCTTCCCTGTAATGTCCCAGGGGAGGTATTGCCTCATCAATCCCCTCTCTCCTGGTCCTTCCACTTTGTTGGCGTGCTGGCCTTGTAGTGGCCGTGGGCGCCCATCACAGTGTTAATAAAGACAGACAGAAATAAAGTGCTGAAAATGCAATTGGATAAATCACAACCCAGAAGGGTTATTTACACAAGCTAAGTGAATTAATCTTGCAGTTGAACTGTCTTATTGCAAAGTGCCATTTGGGAAAAGGAGAATCCAGAGGTTGTCAGGTCCCCATTTGATAAGTAAAAGTCATTGATGATGGCACTTGGCAACGTGTTATCTTGTTAGCTATGTAAGTAAGAATTTACACACATGGACAAATAACTCAATGAAAATGCCATATACGCCTCTTGAAAAGTGATTAAATGAAAATCAGCCGTGCCCTGTGTACCTCATGCCTTTGAGATGTCATGGAGTAAAGCAAAGCAGGTGTGACAAGAGAACAACTATTGCTTATTCTACAAAGATCTTCTGAAATGCCCTGGACACATTAGTTGGTGCCCCTAAATAACTGGATTCGAGGGATTTTTTTCAAACTCACTGTTTTCTTGAGTTTGCATCACACATGTCTCCAGTTGTCCATCAGTCACAGCCTGTTTAAAATGGAGAAAAGCTGTCACTCTGCTGTTTGGTGTCATCGAGTGTCCCACACTGAACATGAACTAGAGAAAGCAAAGGAGAGAATTGTTTGAGGAGATCAGAAAGAAAATGACAGACAAGCATGTTAATGACAAAGGCAAGAATACCATCTCCAAGCAGCTTGATATTCCTGTGACTGTGGTTGGAAATATTGTTAAGAAGTTTAAGGTCCATGGGACTGTAGCCAACCTCCCTGAATGTAGCTGCAAAAGGAAAATCAACCCCAGAATAGGCAGGATAATAATGTGAATGTTAGACAAAAAGCCAAGTACATCTTTCAAAAAGATATAAGATATAAGATGAATTCCAAGGTCAAGGTCCATCAGTGTCTGATTGCACCATTCATTGCTTTCTGAGTGACAGTGGACTCAATGGAAGAAGACCCGGGAGGACTCCATATAAAACAGCCAGACTGGAATCTGCTAAAATTTATATCAACAAGGCACAAATCATCTGGGAAGAGGTCTTTGGGACAAATGAGAAACAACTGGAGCTTTTTGGCAAGTCACGTCAGTTCCATTTCCACAGAAAAAAAATGAAACCTCCAAAGAAAAGAACTCCATTGGTACTATGAAACATGGAGGAGGCTCGGTTATGTTTTGGTGCTGCTTTGCTGCCTCTGGCACAGGGTGCCTTGAAGCTTTGCAGGGAACAACAAAATCTCAAGATTATCAAGGCATTCTGGACTGAAACGTCCTGCTCAGTGTTAGAAAGCTCTGACATGGACCCTCCAACAGGATGAGGAGCCAAAACACACAGCTGAGTGCACGCAATAATAGCTAAGAACAAAACATTGGACTATTCTGAGGTGGACTTCAATATTGAACATCTGTTGAAAGAACTAAAACATCCAGTTTGGAGAAGGCCCTGTTCAAACATGACCCAGCTGGAGCACTTTGCTCAGGAAGAGTGGACCAAACTACCTGAGGACAGATACAGAAAGCTCACGGAGAGCTTGAGAAATTGCTTGTTTGTAGTGATTGCCTCTAAAAGTTGTTCAAAGAAATAATAAGTTAAGGGTCCTGTTATTTTTGTCTATGAAATTTTCAGTTGTGTTATTATTTGAAATATTCTGTTGAATCACAACTCTAAAGAAAAGTCTGATTTTTATCAAAAAATGGAATAAACACAGATGGGTGCCAATTACTTTTGTAAGTTTCAAGTTATTTCAGGGTCAATTGTGTGTTCTTCTTTTTTCGTGGAGGGGTGCCAAAGAGATTTATCCAGGTTTGTGCATGAGACAATAAACATGAAAGGGAGCATGAACTGAATCCAGCGGAATTCTTTCAAATAGCTAATGAGTCGCGATATTGAGGACACCTAGTGGTAATTAGGGGGAAATGCAGTTTAAACAGAAAATGGAAACTCTTTTCTTCCTCCAATACGTTATGAGATCCCAGGACAAACTTCCTAAGTTATGCAGTTAAAGTGGAGACAGTGAAGGCTTTTAAGAACACAACAGATTAAATATTTCACCGAAAAATTACTTGGCACCTAATCAAATACTGGGAAGACTCCTAATTTTTTTTCTTTTGATAATGTATTTATAGAATACTAATTAAATACAATGATACTATAACAATTATCCAAATAGAACAAGATTTATAAGCCTATGTATTGCATGAGGAACAAGATACTTCATCGGACTGAAGAGAACAGGCACATCACCGACTCGGGATACTTGGTGCTGTACTGTATTGGCCAAATGATGCCATTTGGCAATATTGGTTCCAGATGCTTCTTTAATCATAGCAGATGAGAGCTCTAATCAGGTAAGACTGAGAAAAGATGCCAGAGTTATAAAAACATAGTTATGCAAACAAAGTGATACACCTGGGTGGGCGATGCTCATTTCCTCTCCCAACTCCAATTCTCTAGGCCAAATGGAGGGCTCTCTTCCCTCTAGGAAGCACATCCAGGTCTGGCAGGACCCCAGCGGTCCTTGTGCCATCAGTATCTGACAACTACCCCTGGCAGCCCCCACAGAACCCAACAGAGCAAGGCCAATGGATCCCAACTCCCACGCTACCCTGTGGGCATCCATAATGGGGCTTTCCAGACAGGATGCTGTCTGCCAGTGTGTAGGGGGTTGTTCTGCATGCAGCAGGCAGTCACCCACTGTCCTAACCTATCAGGTGCTCAAGCCCAACCAGTGTGTCCCACTGTGGTTGCTGGGGCACCAACCCTACTGTAGCTGCTGCTGTACCATTTTTCCATGTCCACGTCCCCTAGTGATCTTCCTTTCCTATTGGTCTCCCAGCTGGGCAAGAGAATAGGATCTATCCTGGCAGGGATGCCGGTTGGTCCCTAATAAAGGTTAATAAAAGTAATTTATTTCATCTTACAATTAAAACTTATTTTTTTGTATAGCACTCTTCACTGAGTGCAGGCACAGACTGCTGTCAACAATTCTCAGTTGAAATACAAGTATAGATTATACTAATTATGAAATACACAACTGGTACACACATGAATACAGATTTGTTAAAATACACGAAAAACAAATTAGAAACTGATTGAGATTAAATGAAAACCAACAACATTTGTCCATTAATTAGCTGATAAACTGATATGGCCACTTGACAATGGAGGAGGTTAAAATAGTGAAAGAGAAAGTCAACAACAAAGTCACAGCCCTGGGGACCTCAGAAAACTGGCCACCTACCCACTCTGGGGTTTTCTATATTGGAATCTGTGCTGGCCATCTCATCTGATGAGAGAATCTTTCCATCTGATGATTCCAATGCCCCTTTACCTGAGATGACTTTTCCATGTGCCTCATAGCAGTGTGGCGGTAGAGCAGTGTCACCAAGTACCGCATCCTGATACAAAGTAGAGAAACAGAATAGATGAAGGTTAGTAATGGTTTAAAAATAATCTGATACTTATATTACAGAACAAATGACTAACAAACAGAAATGTAGTATGTACAGCTAATCAGCAGCTTTAGTCAGGGTATGCCAGACTAAAGTGGTGAGCCTTCAATCTGATTTACAATGTCAATGTCAATTTATTTATATAGCACATTTAAAACAACATAGGAATGCTGTAGCCAAAGTGCTTTACAATAATAGAATAAAAGAAAAACATACAAATAACATAAATAACATAAATAGAAATAAAATATATGAACATAAATAAAATAAATAATAAATAGAAGTGATGTTATATAATCACAATGAGGAAACCAGCAGTATTACTGAAGGTCACGGAATGCAAGTGAATAGAAATGAGTCTTTAATCTCGTTTTGAATTGTAGACGACTCCTTTATGTGACGAGGTAAAGAATTCCACAGGCGAGGAGCAGCAGCTGTAAAAGCCCTGTCTGCCCCCCTTAGTTTTACACTCGATACGAGGGACAACAAGAGACAACTGACCAGAAGCTGATCTAAGCACTCTAGATGGCTGGTGTAAAGCACACAATTCAGATAAATAGTCAGGAGCAAGCCCATGTAAAGGCTGAAAAACTAGCAACAAGATTTTAAAATCAAATTGAAAACTGACAGGCAGCCCGTGTAAAGAAGCTAATATTGGAGAAACAGAATCAGACTTTCTTGCCTACACCAGGAAGCGAGCGGCAGCATTCTGGACCAACTGTAACCTGCGTATCAGGGATTTGCTAATCCCAGAATACAGCAAGTTGCAGTAATCAAGGTGAGAAAAGATAAAAGCAGGAGTAGCTTTCTCAAGATCTCTAGCAGATAAAAAAGGCTCGATCTTACCTAATAGACGAAGCTGGAAAAAGCAACTCTTGACTACAGAATTAACCTGTTTCTCAAAAGAGAGGTTACTGTCAAAGATAAGACCAAGATTGTGGACTTGAGGTTTGCAAAATACAGAGAAAGAGCTGAAAAATCCAAGACCAATTTGGGCTTTAGCTGATGGACCCACTATAAGCACCTCCATTTTATTTTGATTTAGATCAAGAAACTTATTAGTCATCCAGGATCTTAGTTCAGAAAGACAGTTGTGCAGCTGATGTATTGCAGATTTGCAGGCAGGAATATAAACATGAGTATCATCAGCATAGCAGTGAAAAGAAATGTTAAATTTCCTAAAAATAGCTCCAATAGGGCGAAGGTATACAGAGAATAAAATAGGACCCAAAATGGATCCCACATTTAAGAGGAGAAGTAGACGAAAAAGAGGAATTTAAAGTCACTGAAAAGTGTCTACCAGTTAGATAGGACCTGAACTAGTTAAGAGCAGCCCCTTTAAGCCCAACAAGATGTTCAAGCCACAACAGCAATATCTTATGGTCAGTAGTGTCAAAGGCAGTGGACAGGTCAAGGAGGACAAGGACTGCAGCGCCACTTGAGTCAATATAAATGCCTCACAGGGTCAGGTAAAATTTCAGAACAAAATATTTCCCTGTGCCATTTTCTGCAAAATATACCAGAGATATGTTCAAAGGTGTGGATCTGCATACTAATACACAACCATATATACAAATTCTCATTCAGCCTTTATATATAAGGCATGTGGTAATGTCACCTCTGCGTGGCATCAAATCTCAATCCAGACTCTTTTCATGTGGAGCTCCCAGCTGGTGGAATAAGCTGCCCACCTCCAATCGAAATTCTGACATCTTAAATGTGTTTGAAGAGTCTCTCATTCAATTTTACATCATGATATTAATCTAATAAAGTTTATTCTGATAGTGGACACAAATAAATGCATTCTTATGAAATAAAAATGATTGTTGTATATACTTTTAACCTAACGTAGTGGGACTTGAATGCTTTAACACAAGGTTTCAGAGATATCATTCCCATAATTTAAAGATCAGTGATCTCTCGTTCGATAAATGTCTGTCTAACAGATACATAGTTTTATAATCTAGGAAGTGTAACAAGTTTGTCTTTTGTCTTGACGCTCTTCACTTCTCCTGTAATACTAAAGTGATGTTTGCTTAATTCTTTTGACTTCTTTTATAAGTCGCTTTTGGATAAAAGTGTCTGCAAAACCAATAAATATCAATGTAAATATAAATTATCTGACCAAACCAAGTGGGAAAGGAGATGAAGAGACCACCTATTTAAAGTGTGGTGTACTGGTTAAGGCTTTGGACTTCCACCTCTGTTGTTGTGGTTTCACATCCTACTACTGACACTGTGCAGCCCCGAGCAAATCATTTCATCTGCCTGTGCTTCAATTGGCAAAGCAAAAAAAAAAATTGCAACCTGTTGAATTCCAAATGTTATAAGTCACTTTGGATAAATACATCAGCCAAATAGGTAAATGTAAAGTTCTTTGCTTAGAAACGTTGGAGTGCAGGAATGCCATTTGGCAAAAGAGCCTAAATGCTTTGATTTCTTTTGCAACACTTTTAAAACATAAGAATAAAGAGGACCATACTTAGAAAAAGGAGACGTGAAAAGAAGAACAGAATGAGTGCATGGGGAAGCGAGAATGACTTTGATGGTGGTCCATAATGGAGGATTGATCCAATTCCAGATTGGTACAAGAGTATGAGCCCAGCAGTGTGGTTTTGTGTCTGGTGAGACACTTTCCAGTACTAATATTAGCCAAGAAAGTGAAAAATGAGGAATCAGATTTTGAAAAAATATTTAGGTGGAGAAAGGGGACGCTTAATTAGGGGACCTTATTAATTTTAAATATTACTATCAGGAAGTGAAAAGAGATGGGGAGATGGATTTGTTAATATTAACATTCCTAATTAGACAGTAATAGGTGAAGGTGAAACAACAATGTCGAGGAATTTAAATGTGTTTGTAAGTTTTTTGACATAAAGTGCAGGCAGTGGGGCATAGTAGATAAAACCTTGAGTTTGTGGGTTCAAATCCCACTACTGACATTGTGTGGCCATGAGCAAGTCACTTCACCTGTTTGGCCTCCAATTGAAAAGAAAGAGAGAGAGGGTGGGAGCATGAAGTGATACAGCACATTGCCGTAACCACAACATGACGAACCACCTTAGGACCCCAAATTAGGACCCAAGCGCAGCCATGCAATGAGTGACACCTCATCACCACACTAGTTCAAATGGAATGGAACTGTGTGAGTTTTTTTACAGTGGCTGCAGTGCCAATCCTGCCACCAACGCCTACATTTTCCCGGCAGCAGTATAACGTCATACCCAGGATGGTGCAATTGCAGATTAAGGGCCTTGCTCAAGAGCCCAATGAAGTGGAATCACTTCTGTCATTTACAGGATTTGAAACAATTGGAAAAAAACAAAAGAAATGTGACCAACTGCATTTCAAATGTTGTATTTTGCTTTGGGTAAAAGAATTGGCCAAATAAAAAAATTGAAGTGCTTTGCTTAGAAAAATTGTACTAAATTAGTTACTAAAATGTTTTGAATGCCATGCTTTTAAATCTTAAGAATTAAGAGCACCCTATTTAGAAAAATGGGACTTCAGTTTGAAGAGGTGAAAGGAAGAACAGAAGGTGTGCATGGGGAAGGGAGAATGAGTTTGATGGTGGGCCATGATGGTGGATTTACGGGAGGATTGATCCAATTCCAGACTGGGAGGAGAGTGATATAGTTTTGCGTCTGGCAGAGACACTTTCCATTCCTAATATTTGGTCTTTTACCATTTCTAACAAAGTGAGAAAGGAAGAATCTAATTTCAGACCAATATTTAGTTGAAGAAAGGGGATGCTTAAGCAGGAGACCATTTTCATTTTAATAATTGCCCATCAGGAAGTGAAAATAAAGAGGGAGATGGGTTCGTTAACATTAACATTCCTGAATATACTGCGACAAGTGATGGCTAAATAACAATGTCGAGGAATTTAAATGTGTGTTTCAGTGAGATGGAGCGCATGCGTATTTTTCAGAATTGCGTCATGGAGGTCCATTGTTATCCGACAAGGCGCTTTATTTGCACGAGAAGCTGTTGGCACCATGTCAGACCACAAAAGTAAATCTCTTAAACTTTCCTTAAATGCAATAAAATGATAATTTATGTATTATTTTACTTGAATTTTAGCTAAAACACGACTCATATTCCTAGTAGGTTTTCCAATACTTCCAGTCGTCCAGTTTCTCCACCCACCTCAAACGTTCATTCGTCACAAACTCGATGATGGACACCGTTCTCCTCCAATCGAATGAAAGGATATGAGGCGGGTACCAACATTTTAAACTCTCGGCGAAGGAGACGAAAGAGAGAGAGAGAAAGAGAGCGGGCGAGCAAGAGAACGAACGAAGGAACGCAAACAAGTGCAGCAGCAGCTGTGGAAAAGTACAGGGAAAGTTACGAAGACGTGCAGCAGCCTTTGTGACAGCTGCATTAGTTCGATGGGAAAATGTTTTCTCAATTTGCCGGCTTGAATGACAGTCACCGGAAAGGTGGAAAATAAATCAACAGGAAAAGTAGAGGAAACGTGTTGGAATGGCGGGGGGCAAGTTGCAGGTAAGCCGCGAGCTCGTAGACGATCTTTCAGTCCTTCGCCGCGCTCTTTTAAAAATAAGGCAAAAGTTTGTATATTTTAATAAGCGTTCCGTTAATCTAATGGTGCGCATTCATTTGCTGACCACGCACCGAAAGGCGCTATACAAATATGAGCACTTCTGCAGTGCTAATGTCCCAACTAAATAGAAGATCGTGGCTACTAGAAATATAGAACTAGTGAGAGTTTGTTGAGTACTTACCTAATGGAAGAGTGAACGTTTCTAAGATTTTCAGGCACGGAGTCTTTTTATAAGAGCGCTGATCGTATGCATTTTAAATATAGCTTTTTTTTTTTAACTCCGATTTGATGATAATTTTTAATACTAGGGAATCAGTGGATTAATTGACTGGCCTTGAGTTTCAAACCCTTTGCCCACTTGTAGCATAGCTGCTTGTCTGGGATGCAGGAAGTGAACTGACCTGCCTCAGGATGTATGAATTGTGCATGAAGTCCACCCTGGGATATAAGGATATGATGTGATGCAGTTCAGAAAATGCAGGGAAGTTACAGTAGTTATTGAACTGGGATTTGAAATGGTCTTCTGGGCTTATAAACAAATACTGTGATGTCAGGTAGTTAAGAGGTGTGCAGGGAGTCTGGGACAAAGCTAGGAGTCCCCAGATTAAATCTTTAAAGCAGTGAATATTTGGAAGTGTAAAGTGTCTGAGCTGAATGACACATTAAAATTTAACTTTTTAACTACTTGGGACATCTTTCTATTTGGGACTTATGCCATGGCTCAAGGACACATAGGTGGTATTTGGTGGCTAAATTAATATGATTTTGTGAGAGGTGATTTTTTCTGTTAAATATGATCTTTGTGGTTTTATTATATTCCAATCATATTGGATGACTTGTATCCTTGTTAAATGTAGCTGTTAACTATTAGCCTTAATCTTTATCACTCATAGAAGTTATTTTAATTAAAGCCTCTTGATCTGTGACCCAGTCCTGCTGTTATTTTTGCACAAGGTTAAGTATTGATAAGAGTACCAGTGTAGCAGAATTCTGACTCTGAGGGTTTGTTTATCAGTAACCTGCTAGAACATGAGAAATGAAGCCAATCACATACTTATGTAACCATGTATTTAAGAACTGTAGTTCAGCCATTTCCTTCCGTTTACAGTGTGACTCCACACATGCATCAATAAATGTATTCTTCCCATCCTAAACTGGATTTGTGAATCTGAGTATGACAATTTCTAGCCCCTTTAACTAAAACTAACATAACTCTAGGTCAAGGGCACAGAAAATAAAGTTAAGTGACATAGGGACATTTAAGAATTCACTAAAGTTAATGAAAGAGCTGTAATTTCCAACCCCTTAACTTGCTGGACACAAATCAGTGAGGTAATTTGTCTTAAAGACATGAAAGGAGTGAATGACTGATCCAGGAGGCACAGGATTCCAAGCCCTTTATCTTATTATAAAGTACTTGCTGGAGAAATACCTTGACTGGAGAATCTAATGATGCGAAGTGGCAGATTAACTGGTAACCAAACCTTTTAAACACTGGGAACACCTCTGCCGGTTTGGGACACAAATTCGTAAAGTGAAGACAGAAAGATAGTCGGTGATTGAAATAGCCTCTGATTTCAGACCTTGTGTGTGCATATGAGTGGTGCATGTGAAGGACTGGGATACAGTCCAACATTGTTTTTTGTTTTGTGTCTTCTGATGATAGATCGCTCCTGATCACCTGCTTCCCTGAACTAAATTAACCTGGTCTCAGAATATTATGTTGTCTTGTGTGGTAACTGAAATTATGGCCTGTTTTACACTTGGTTTGGAGACATATGGAAGATGGGCAGTAACTGAATTTATGAGTTTCCAGGTTTTTAAACCTTTTAATCTCCCCGTCTGAAACACGGGTAATTGAAATGCTTGGCTCGGGAGTATGCAGAAAATTGGGAGACTGAACTGGTGGTCCTCACATTTCAAACATGTTAATGACTAGAACCAAAGCTTTCTCTTTAGGGTGCTAAGGAAGTAGTTTGATGTTGCTTGGAGCTTCTTTTAAGTGCAGTGGTTTAATATGGTGACTCTACTTACGTTTTATGCCGTGTATGGTTGTCCTTTCATTAAACTTTATGCATGTAACATTTGTAAGTCTTTTTAAATAAATAACATCGTTCAGCTTGCTTAATGGAATTCATGCCTGTGGGGGTAAGTCTTTCCTGGTAGTATTGGGTGCAATGTGGGAACCTGCCTTGGATTGGATGCAAATCCATATATATCCATATATATATATGCTTACTCACATTGAAGGCAATTTGGAATCGTCACTTATAGCAACCTCGATGTCTTTAATGATGCCAGAGAAAATATCACAAAGACTTAAGGAGAGTGTGCATACTTCATGTATAGGGTGGTCCAAATCTAATTCTGCAGTTTTCATTACGTTATAACTTATTAAGTTTATTGCATAGAAAATCACCTGAAAAGTTCCGGACCATCAAAGTGTGTGAACTGACGACATGAAGAATCATCTTTGCACCGAACTGGAATCGTCCCTGCATAAATCAAAGTCATCCAGATGATCTGGATCTGCATAATTAGATCTGGACCACCCTGTATTTGTGTAAATGTGTTCGAATAAGAAAGTAAAAATATTGGGAGTCAAATCTATAACTCAAAACTGACATACAGTTAAGGTGGAAGAGTGCTGGATTAACTTTTTTTGCCTTCTGCTTTTGCTTATTTTTTAATTGAATATCTGATATTTTATGTTGCAGCTTGTCATATATGTTCAACACATTATCATTATATATGAGAACAGATTATCGATAGACATCCTTGATGTAAATTTAAATATATTAAATTAATTGGACATGGCGTCAGTATGTCGTGGGGCTTCTACTGAGCACTGCCAAATGGCCTTTCATGTACGTCTAGCATTTGGGAATGCAATTTTCTTTTTTTTTTAATTAGATTGAGTATCTTCTTTAATGACTTGATGGAGAGGTCCAGTGTATCTGTATTTGAACATAACACCAGATAGAGAAGAATATGAAAATAACCTGCAACTCTGGGATGAAATACATTGCTAAATAAAAGCCAAGTGGTTTTAAATGCGAGAGCTGAAGTGTGACTCATTGCTTTGGTGGCAATAAATCATTTGCTTTGGGAGCGTTTTTCTGCTACATTTGCAGACCGAGTACTTGGTTGAAAAACAAGCATTTTATAACTTGGCATTTCTAATTTTGGCCTCATTTGACTTTCTCCTGCACCATCTTTAATTGGGCCAGATCTTAAATTTTAAAATCTAATGTTAACCTATGAACCTATTGTGCAATGCAGACTATGCAGAACTAAGGGCAGTTGTACAACTTGTATAGCTCCTTGGCAAGCCTTCTCCAGGTTACACTCCTCTCCATTGCCCCACATTTATGCAACGTATTACTAATTAGTCTGTAGCAAACATATTAAGGTCTGTTTACTCAATCCTCCGTTGTTGTTGTTGTGTGTTTTTTACTTTTTGTCCTTCAGAACAGCTGTCGGTTTGCCCTCAACGAAGGCAATATCCTTGACCCAATCTTCCAGCAACATCTAGACGATGCACGGGAGCAGATCCGCAGGGAGATTCTGAAAGAGCTGAAGATTAAGGAGGGAGCAGAGAACCTGCGCAAAGCCGTTAGTGACAAAAACCACTTGGCAAATGTGGAGGGGGTTCTGAAGGCCTCCAAGCGTAAATTGGAAAAGCTGCATTGGGAGCTGCAGGAACTCAATGCACGAGCTGTGGCCAGAGAAAAAGAGAATGGGCCAGGTATGTTACAGTAGATGTGTAGATTCAGTACTCCGATTTTTCCAGACAAGCTGGTCACTGTCGCAGTATCTGACAAAAATGAAATGGGCGGTAGACGTTTCTGAAAAATGCACTTTATTTTCTGATTTCTGGCACCAGTATTCTGTCGTGTGCTTGTTCTTCTTCTGTTGCCATGTTGGGATTTTTTTCTCCCATTTTTCAAAGAAGGTCCTATTAGTTTGATTGACATTCCTAAATTGGCTTATGTTGATGTGTACCTACGTGGGCCCTGCAATGGACTGTTCAGAGTTGCTTCTTTCTTTGTTTTTCCGCTGTGATCAGAAGTTGGATTAAGAATGATCTGTTATGTCTAGAGACCTTAAATTAACGACATGTATATCAGGATGGGTGGCAACTAAGTTGGCCTGCTTTTCAAATGTTATGCATCTGGGTCTGTGCCATGACTCTGCTGTGCATTAAGGGGTGGAGATTCTCCTTGTGCTAAGTGCTGTGAGGATTGGCTTTGGCTTCCTGTAATGGAGTAAGCAAGATCAGTAGATATGTGGTTGGATAAATGGATTTCTATTGATGCTGAGCCATCATGTGTATGTACAGTGGTGTGAAACTATTTGCCCCCTTCCTGATTTCTTATTCTTTTGCATGTTTGTCACACAAAATGTTTCTGATCATCAAACACATTTAACCTTTAGTCAAATATAACACAAGTAAACACAAAATGCAGTTTTTAAATGATGGTTTTTATTATTTAGGGAGAAAAAAAATCCAAACCTACATGGCCCCGTGTGTTAAAAAATAACCTAACTGTGGTGTATCACACCTGAGTTCAATTTCCGTAGCCACCCCCAGGCCTGATTACTGCCACACCTGTTTCAATCAAGAAATCACTTAAATAAGAGCTGCCTGACACAGAGAAGTAGACCAAAAGCACCTCAAAAGCTAGACCTCATGCCAAGATCCAAAGAAATTCAGGAACAAATGAGAACAGAAGTAATTGAGATCTATCAGTCTGGTAAAGGTTATAAAGCCATTTCTAAAGCTTTGGGACTCCAGCGAACCACAGTGAGAGCCATCCATCCATCCATCCATTTTCTATCCCCCTGAATCCGAATACAGGGTCACGGGGGGTCTGCTGGAGCCAACACAGAGCACAAGGCAGGAACCAATCCAGGGCAGGGTGCCAACCCACCGCAGGACACACACAAACACACCCACCACACACTAGGGCCAATTTAGAATCACCAATCCCCCTAACCTGCATGTATTTGGATTGTGGGAGGAAACCGGAGCGCCCGGAGGAAACCCACGTAGACATGGGGAGAACATGCAAACTCCACGCAGGGAGGACCCGGGAGGCGAACCCGGGTCTCCTAACTCCGAGGCAGCAGCGCTGCCACTGCACCACCGTGCCGCCCTCACAGTGAGAGCCATTATCCACAAATAGCAAAAACAAGGAACAGTGGTGAACCTTCCTAGGAGTGGCCGGCCGACCAAAATTACCCCAAGAGCGCAGAGACGACTCATCCGAGAGGTCACAAAAGACCCCAGGACAACGTCTAAAGAACTGCAGGTCTCACTTGCCTCAATTAAGGTCAGTGTTCACGACTCCACCATAAGAAAGAGACTGGGCAAAAACGGCCTGCATGACAGATTTCCAAGACGCAAACCACTGTTAAGCAAAAAGAACATTAGGGCTCGTCTCAATTTTGCTAAGCAACATCTCAATGATTGCCAAGACTTTTGGGAAAATACCTTGTGGACTGATGAGACAAAAGTTGAACTTTTTGGAAGGCAAATGTCCCGTTACATCTGGCGTAAAAGGAACACAGCATTTCAGAAAAAGAACATCATACCAACAGTAAAATGTGGTGGTGGTAGTGTGATGGTCTGGGGTTGTTTTGCTGCTTCAGGAACTGGAAGGCTTGCTGTGATAGATGGAACCATGAATTCTACTGTCTACCAAAAAATCCTGAAGGAGAATGTCCGGCCATCTGTTCGTCAACTCAAGCTGAAGCGATCTTGTGTGCTGCAACAGGACAATGACCCAAAACACACCAGCAAATCCACCTCTGAATGGCTGAAGAAAAACAAAATGAAGACTTTGGAGTGGCCTAGTCAAAGTCCTGACCTGAATCCAATTGAGATGCTATGGCATGACCTTAAAAAGGCGGTTCATGCTAGAAAACCCTCAAATAAAGCTGAATTACAACAATTCTGCAAAGATGAGTGGGCCAAAATTCCTCCAGAGCGCTGTAAAAGACTCATTGCAAGTTATCGCAAACGCTTGATTGCAGTTATTGCTGCTAAGGGTGGCCCAACCAGTTATTAGGTTCAGGGGGCAATTACTTTTCACACAGGGCCATGTAGGTTTGGATTTTTTTTTTCTCCCTAAATAATAATAATAACCATCATTTAAAAACTGCATTTTGTGTTTACTTGTGTTATATTTGACTAATGGTTAAATGTGTTTGATGATCAGAAACATTTTGTGTGACAAACGTGCAAAAGAATAAGAAATCAGGAAGGGGCAAATAGTTTTTCAGACCACTGTATGTATAAAAAAATGGGAGAAATGCAGTTTTTGAAAGACTGGCTTATAATTCTACTGAATAAATCAAATATATGTTGTGAGTAAAAATACCTGGAAAAATGAATACCAGTGTTCATTTTAAACTGGGTTTTGGCCTCCCCACCCCCTTTCATTCACTTTGCTTGTGTTAAATTTATGGAGGGTTTTTTTCCCCAGTTTCAAAAACTGATTTCAAGCCCTTGTGTAGTAGGTAATAGTATGACTGTGGGGGCTGAAAACTCTGGTCCTGGGAGACTAGTGTCCTTCCTTTATAGCTGTTGATGTAATTTATTTACATTGCTTATTCAATTTATTTTTGTATACTACAATGGGCGTAGGTACAGAGTGCTGTAACAAATTCTTAGGTAAAATGCAAGTGTAAATTTTACAAATTTACTACATATAGAATTAGTACACGAAAAGAGAATAGTAGTTTGAAACTGATAAACATTGCTTTTCATTTATGTTAATCTATCAATTACTTGTTGAACTATGGACATTTGACAATGGGATTCCTGTTCTTATTTTGATAATTTTAATATGGGCACATCACCAATATGTTTAAATGACTTTGAAGAGATTTGTATTCCTGCCATTTCTTTTTTTTTTTTCTTCTCTCTATTTAAAATTTCCAGTATTAAGTTATCTGACATTTGCTAAAACATCATCCATTGCAAACAATAACAATGGTGCTGATCATCTGTTGGAATGAAAACTGCAGTGCATTACATTACTTATCCCATTTTTTTAGAATATTATATAATGCATGTATCTCAAGTGCTGAATATGCCCAACAGAGTGCGACAAACAGAAATATATACACACAAAGTATCCAAACTCCTTCAATTTTTCAAATGTTATGTCGGTCATAATCAATACAATGGGATGCATCTGAGTCAAGTTTTAAGTGTCTTAGCTATGGTTCTGAATACTTGTGCCAATGTGATATTTCAGCTTAGTTTTTTATGCGTTTGTCTATCTTATGTCTAAGATCCTGTTTTCACTTTGTCATTCTGGGGTATTAAATGTTGCCTTATAAACTAAAAAGTTTATTTAAATGATTTTAAAGCTGCAAACGTAAATGTTTTAAAAAGTAAAATAATCTGAACACTTTCTGAAGTCACTGATATACTGTACACACATTTTGTTAATGCAGGATAAACGCTACTACATTGTGGCTGCGGACTTTAATTTAAGGAATACAGGCTTGAAGCAGGAAGCCTGACCTCAAGAGCATTTATTGAATATGCAGTTGACTTTAGCCTATAACTAAAATGTTAGTTTTTGAGTTCTTTTTAAAGTATTGTGATGCTATTGATGCTGTGATAGATTATTAAGGAAGGCCATTGTAATCCATGATGTTTATACTTAATCTTCCTCTTTGGTTTCATTAATGGTGAAATTAAACATGCCATTTCTAGATTCAAAATTCATACACTTGATTTGTTTCTGTTTTTTTTTGCTAGAAACTGGAAAATAGACTTGTATGTATTTAAATGCTGTTTCTATTTGGAAGACTTTTTTTTTATTGATTCAGATGATGTCAGTCCCTGTCTTTGGAAAGAAACAACCACCCCTGCAACTGGCCGAATTCAATCCTTGAAAAGACAGCTTAACATAGAGATGAAAGTAAAGCAAGGAGCAGAGAATATTCTACAGATGTATAATAATGGAGCATCCAAGGTAGGCCACTCTGCACCAACTAGTCCCATATGTTAACACCTAACCTTTCTTCTAGGTATATAGAGATGGTAACTGAGCAGAAGTAACATTTTATAACTCTACAGTATGTTCTAAAACTAAACCATGTTGGGTTATGGCAAAGAATTTATAATAGTAATAATAAAAAGAAAAAACTGCTGACCTTGCATTTGCAATCTTGGCCAATGGAACATTGATTTGGAAACTATAGAGTAAACCCTTCAAGGTAACAACTTTAGTTTCTTAAATATAACATAAGGTTTAGGCAATTAGATGCATGCCCTTGTAGCTGAAATACTCTGTGACTAAACACATTCCTGTCTTGAGCCGTTTTTTGTTTTTTTTCACCACAAAATACAATAATAATATTATTAGTTTTCCCAAAGCCAAATTTGTGAATCTGAATCGAGACATCCGAAACAGGTTAAAATTAAAACCAGAGACCACAATTAATATTTATGATTTAAGGGTATTTGTTAAAGTAGCCAGTAGTTTACCTGCCTGAAGAATCTAACCAACTGCATTCCAATATCCTAAAGATGTCAGGCCTGACTCTCTGTGCTCTTTTTGAATAAAATGATTAAAAGGCTTCACATAACGGTGAAGATGCTTTGTTTAGAAAAGTTCTTGCCTTCCTTCAAAAAGCAAGTTGATTTTTATAAAAAAAAATATATATATATATACACTGATGAGCACTGTTGATAAAATATGGAGACAGACAATGAGTGTGTTTATATGCACTTCAATCACTTATTTAATTAAGGAAATCTGGTTTCTGAAACGCCATGTAAACCCTTAAATTGGTTAGAAAAATAGAAATATTGGTCTCTGACAAACTGGATTAACACACAGATTTGTCCACGAGTAACCCAGTGGCCATGTAAACCCTTAACTGGGTTACAGTTAACAATTTTGTAGTCTGTGCATGTTGGTTACATTCTGTTAGCCTGTGCATGTGTTAGCTTTGCACTCGCTTCTAGCAGCCACAGGTAGAAGACAGTGGAAATGTCCACAAAGATAAATTTCCTGAGGCAAATGTTCAGGCGACTGCATTATTCCTTTTCCTGGTTAATATAATCTGTCTCAAGATTTTAGAAATGGCTAAATTGTATGCTGTTGAACTGAACCTACAGTGCTAAGCTCGGCAGTACAAACTCTAGGGGGTAGTAGGATAATCCATTAAATAGACTTAAAGTAGTACTTATTTTCTTAAATTAAAAATACCCATTATTACAGTAGTACTTGGTGTAAGGCAAGAAGCGAACATTCTGCCACGCCACACCTTTGCATGGCTCAATCACATAGTCAAGCAGAAAAGAGTGTTCTGTGTGCATTTCTGTAACAGAAACATATTTAATATAGGGTCAGCTTAGCTCTTATCTAGCTATCTGCTATAGACCTTCTGAAACGGTGTGATGTATCAGCCAGTGTTTATACTGTAAATCAATGCCTCCGGTCGGGGATATGAAAAGGGGATTGATGTGACGTACTTCACAGCACATGAAGGGCTAAACTTATGTACAAAACACAATAAAATTATCACAGGTTTCATGCTTGACTTTGAAATCATGACGGCTAATGACATTTAGCTCTTTCTGAATATTTGTTTGTTTGTGCAGTTTAATGACGTTGGAGTGTTTTTCCAAAGGATAATTCTCATAACTTTATTTATGCATGTAAGCAGGTGTGGGTTTTTTTTTTTTTTTTTTTTTTTTTTTTTTTTTTTTAAACGGGTTTCTGCCCTGACCAGGTTACTGTTCTTATCCTGGTTTTTTGTGTGCACATAAACACACTGATTGATGCGCAAAGGCTTGTGATGAGCCCAGGATCTCTGTATTTTTTTTTCTACTTCATTAAAAGTAAGTTTTTCTAGCTCATGATATATTATTGCTAAAATTTACACAATAATCATTTTATTTATATAGTGCCTTTCCCATGCTCAAGGCACTTAACTTATTAAGCTGTCATAATGATTAGCAACAGTTTATATAAAGAGGATGAAATCTCACAATGGGCAACATTATTTATCTCACTCCCACCCCCTGCCCCGTTCAACTCTCCCTCTGGTGTAAACGTTTCCCTGATTTTATTTCTTTTCGTCATTGATTTGTTTGTGCTTTCCTGCATTCCCTTAGTTTTCTTCCTCACACACACCCTCCCCCTCCCTTTGAGTTTTCCTGCTCACTGCAGTGTGTGTGTGTGTGTGTGTGTCACTGCAGAGCTATGTATTTACCACAAGGATGCTGGAGAGAAGGAATCGGAACAGGCCAGTGCTGCGGATGCTTAGACAGCACAGAGGCCAGAAATTACTACAGCTTATGGAAGGACTGGAGGGCCTCTGCAAGCTCTTGTGAGAATCTCATTGAAAGTCACACGAACCCATTTTTTTTTTTTTTTGGTATTGCTCCTTTCTTTTTAAAGACACAGTAGGAGTGTCTTGCATCAGTACCCAAAGAAGTTGCAGGTTAATGTCTCTTGTGCTCTTACTTATTGGCAGGTGTCTTTGAAGGATTTCTGGTAAGAGAGAGCACCCTCATATCAGGGTATGTGTTGTGCAAAATAGAAGCATTGTTTCTTTATTAACATTTAATCTAGTTTGGTTTTGTTTGTCTGTCTGTCTCTCTCATTAAAAGTTAGTAAGAGACAACCACTGGAAATTATTTATATTGCTCTCCTTTATTTTTTGTTTTTCTTTTCTTTCCCCAATTTTCTTTAAAGGACCGCAAGATGCTTTCAACAGCTCAGCAGATGCTCCAGGATAGCAAGACTAAGATTGAGTTGATTCGCATGCAGATATTCAAAGTTGCCCAGTCTCCAGGGGGAGCAGAGGAGACCTCTGAGCTTGAAAATGATAACGGAGGTATGTTAAGATATAGCAAGTTTGTTTTTTTTCTAGTAGCCTTTTGGTTTTCTTCTTATAATGGGGCAAACTGCCCAATGTGTGCATACATTGCATGGAGTTACTGTACAGGGAAAATTAAATCGGATCTTTATTTTCTGTTTTTTGGTGTGGAGTCGCATCCTTTACAGTAACCCACATTCCCAGACTGAAAATCTGTCCCGTATATTGTGGAAGAGGCAGGTCCCTTTTGCCCCCTAAATTGCGTATTTTCTTTAGGTTTCCATGACTGATGTATATTCTCCTGTCATCTGCATGTACTCGGGTGAGTTTTCACTGTAGTTGGCAGAAACTTGGAGGCCACTTTATAGATCCACTTGTCCAGCACGGAGCATGATCAGATTTTTTTTTTTTATTCCTTTCAATGACCCACGAAACTTCTTCCTCCAAAAAAAAAAAGGGGGGTTCTTTGAGGTATATTCGGCAAGGTCCTGAAAGCACTGGTCCATGTTGGTTTGATAACATCATGTTGTGAAACATCTATTCTACCATAGCCCATAAAGGATCAGATGGTCTGAAATCTAGGGAGTGTGCACGTTATTGGAGAAAACTGAAGTCATTATCACGCTACTGGAGCCAGCTTAAGATGATGCATGCTTTCTGACATGGTGTGTTATCCTTTTGAAGAAGAGTACACTGTGGCTGTAAAGTAATACAAATGATCAGCAGCAGTGTGTGGGCATGCTATGGCCTTTAAATATCCAGGTTTCCAACCAAGGAGTTTTTGCGAAAAAATATTTAGCGCTTCAAATTTTAGCTGATGGAAATGCTAATTATCGATAAAATGTTGTACATGTCGACATATTTTTCCGTTTAACTTTAGCACATAAATTCCATATCGATACTTCAGATGTCGCATAAACTACATTGGAAACACTTTTTGTCGGAAAAAAGGGCTTTAACGCAAATAAATGTGTCACATGATACATTTTCATCACGTGCAATCAAAACGAGAATAGCGGAGCGGTTCGCATGGTCTGATGAAGAGACTCGTTATTACTCGTGATGAGCCAATGCAGTAGCGGATAGGCTGGGTCTCCTGCTACTAAAAGGGGTACCTGAACTCCCTCCACATCAACTGTAGCCTGGGGGTGTGTCTCAGGATGTCTAAATAATACAAAAACCGCAAAGGTAATTTACTGTGCCAGTCAAAATATTTAATAAACCGTGTGTTTCATTATCTAAACATTTTTTTCTTATTATTAAATGGCAGATGTTTTAGTATATATGAGAAATTCTCTCATTATTATTAAGTTTAGTTTTTTTTCGATTAAACATCTTAATTTTGTATTAATTCAAATTTTAGTTTTAATTGAAAACCTTAAGGGAAGCAGGTTACAGTACTAATTCAGTTGTTATCGCACTGAGAAGGGATGTTGAAAGGTAGGCTCACCTGTACAGATCCGATGCTGCAAACACAGCTGCATCATGGGCACTTCCAGGAGTGCCAATGCAAATGTCTCGTTTTATGCTCCTGTCATCAACAAGGGCCTAAAGAACAATAGATGGCCACCATTTGCGATTAATGTAATCGTGGTAGCCTTCTGTCGGGGGAAGAATAGGCACATGCGTGCCATCCAGCGCACCGTAAATCTGTGGCACAAGATGCACCAAGGAATTGCGGTATGCAATTTCATTGGCCTCCGCTACAGTCGGAAGTCTGATATAACGCCGCGTTAATTTTTCTTTAATAGCAGTGCACACAGCATATACACATCGATGGACGGTAGTTTTACTAACCCCAAAAGTTTCTCCAACTACTCTATACTCGGCACAGGTTGCCAGCTTGTAAAGGGCGATGGCAATCCGCTTTGGGGTTGGAACCGGTGGTCGGTGACAACCTATGATGGGCACAACATCAGGACTGATGAATCCACACAACATCTCAAACATCGGCCGTGTCATTCTAAAATGTTGCAGCCAGAGATTTTCCGTGAAGTGTCTCCCCACCACCTCCATCCAGAAGGTCTTATTCGTCGTCTCTCCCATACCCGTGGGTTTCGTCGCACTGGGGTACTTTCTTCGAGCTCTAGGGCTATCAGACAAGCAACTGCTTCATTCTGCTGTCGTCTTCGGATATTATGTACAATTCCAATTATTTGTGAAACTGAAATAACAGTAAGCTGGCAAATTTCAAAAAACTCTCTGAATAATCTCTCCATTTCTTTGTTTCTTTGTTTAGTGGAGGGGGTGTAACGTGGAAAACAAAAGGTAGATAATTTGCGACATACACAAAATTATGTATGGAAACGGCTCAAGGGCAGATTTTTTTTCGCGATACAACAAAACTTATGCGACAGTTCGTTTTGGAGGGGATGACGTCATCACGCACACCATTTTATCAATAAAAAGCCAGTTGGATGGAAACAGGCTGGAGACAGCAAATTTCGCACATTTTTTTTACGTATATTCTGCTTGTCGATAACAAAACGTCGCAAAAAACTGGATGGAAACTTGGCTACTGATTATTAGTTTGCTATTATGAGGTGTAATATGTGTAATATCCCCAACATCATTTACACTACTAGCTCCAGCCCGTACTACTGACACAAACAGGATCAGATGTCTTCATAAACAGCATAAATCCATCCCAGCATTGGCATGTTATATTTGACTGTTGTTGGATCAGGCAGTATTTTTCCAAATTTAATTTGTCTGGTAATTCTCTGTCCACTGTAGATGAATCTTCTTGTTTTTAGTGGATAGGAGCGAAATATGGTGTGGTCTTCCAGATACTATAGACCATTCATTTTGGAGATGCCTTTCCACACACTGCTTTTGTGAGAGGAGTCATTTGTAGCCTTCCATCTCTGAACCTGCTCACAGAACCATTACTGACTGTCCTTGGTTTGTTTTTTTTTTTGTTTATTTATCACCACATTCGCTCTGTTGGCTCTAGAGACTAATGCTTGAAAATAATCCCTGGAGTTTGAGATGTTGACACTAAAATGTCTACTATCTCGGTCATTCCAAGATCAAAAAGCACTTGAGGCCATGTCACATTATATAACTTATCCAGCGTTTTTTTTTTACTCTTAATCTTCATTTACGTAATCCTAGTGAATCGAAGGCAGACGTGGCGCACTCCCTTGACCGCCAGTCATGGACTGTGACGTCCTCAGCGACTTGGTCCAACTAGCCAGTAATTCTCCCCAACCAAATCAATCTGTTTGGTTTAGTTGTAGCGTCAGGTTCTTTGCTCACGAGAAATGGTAACTTCAGCCAGAAGTATGATACATTTACAGTGACAAGGAGTAAGGGCGTTTTAGACTTTGCAAGCGTTTGTGTGATATTTTGTGTTTTATAAATCATGAAAGAATGGAGGGGGGAAAAGGGCTAAGGGCTAAATACCTGTAAACCTTTGCACAGGCCTTGGCTCTTTTTATTGTCCTTCTTGCCATCATGGAGTTTGCAGATGTTGTTGTATATTATCTCTATTTGTCTATCGAAAGATATGGATGATGTATACTGCTCAAAAAAAAATTAAAGGTACACTTTTTAATCAGAGTATAGCATCAAGTCAGTGAAACTTCCTCTGGGATATTGATCTGGTGAGTTAAGTAGCATAGGGTGGTGTTAATTTCAATAACACCAAAGCAACTGAAACTGATTAACAACAGGCGCACTAGAGGGGCAACAATGAGACAACCCCCAGAATAGGAATGGTTTAACAGGTGGATGCCATTTTTCCTTCCTCGTCATTTCTGACTGTTTTTTACGAGTTTTGCATTTGGCTATGTTCAGTGTCACTACTGGTAGCATGAGGCGATACCTGGACCCTACAGAGGTTGCACAGGTAGTCTAACTTCTCCAGGATGGCACATCAATACGTGCCATTGCCAGAAGGTTTGGTGTGGCTTCCAGCACAGTCTCAAGGGCATGGAGGAGATTCCAGGAGTCAGGCAGTTACTCCAGGAGAGCTGGACAGGGCCGTAGAAGGTCCTTAACCCATCAGCAGGACCGCTATCTGCTCCTTTGGGCAAGGAGGAACAGGATGAGCACTGCCAAAGCCCTACAAAATGACCTCCAGCAGGCCACTGGTGTGAATGTCTCTGACCAAACAATTAGAAACAGAGTTCATGAGGGTGGCCTGAGGGCCCAGCATCCTCTAGTGGGCCCTGTGCTCACTGCCCGGCACCGTGGAGCTTGATTGGCATTTGCCATCGAATATCAGAATTCGTAGGTACACCACTTGCGCCCTGTGCTTTTCACAGATGAGAGAAGGTTCACCCTGAGCACATGTGACAGACGTGAAAGGGTCTGGAGAAGCCGTAGAGGATGTCATGCTGCCTGTAACATCGTTCAGCATGACCGGTTTGGTGGTGGGTCAGTGATGGTCTAGGGAGGCATATCCACGGAGGGGCGCACAGACCTCTACAGGCTAGACAACAGCACCTTGACTGCCTTTGGGTATTAGGATGAAATCTTTCGACCCATTGTCAGACCCTGTGCTGGTGCAGTGGGTCGTGGGTTCCTTGTGATGCACGACAATGCCCGGCCTCATGTGGCGAGAGTATGCAAGTAGTTCCTGGAGGATGAAGGAACTGATACCATTGACTGGCCCCCACACTCACTCGCCTGATCTAAATCCAATAGAACACCTCTGGGATATTGTTATATAAATTATGTTAGTGTATTATATAGATGATGGAAGATGCAGAAGAAATATTTTGAAAATCGGAGTACACAGAGTAGATGAAGCAGTTTCATTAATAAGTTTCAGATTTCAGACAAAGCATGATCAGATTACCCATGGCTTTATAATCTGAAAAGGTTGATGAAGTAACTGTCTACAGGTCACACAGAGAGTCATTGGGATAGAACTAGTGACATTGGAAGTCTTCAGATCAACAATGAAATTTATTTTATTGTCTGATTGGACTGCTCAGCATGTGTTTGTGATATGGAATGAACTGAAAAGGTTCTGCAGTTTTAATCTCGCCACTTAACTCCTCCCCTCCAGACCTGGCAACAGCCTAGTTGCTGATCTCTTGAATTCTCTGGAATTTTTCTAGTACTGTTACATCTTTTTTGTAGCCTGTAGTTCAAAACTCCCTATGGTACTCCAGATGAGGCGTCACCAGTGCATTATAAGGCTTGAACATAACCTCCTTTGGCTTGTACTCCTTATGCTATATAACCTGACAGTCTGTTAGCCTTCTTAATGGCTGCGGAACTCTGTCTGGCAGTTGATAGTGATGAGTCCTCTAAGTCTCCTAAATCCTTTTCATAGGTAGCACTTTCAATTTGCACACCTCCCCATTTTGTATTCAAATGTAACATTTTTACATCCAACGTGTAACACTTTATATTTATATCTGACACAAGTCTGCTGTTTTTAGTTAACATTTTTACTTTTATTTTTTAAATTACTGTGACAGAAACCTTAAACACTGAATTTCCTCTGAAGACCTCTCTCTCTCTGTCTGCCTACAGCTCGAATTTCTGGTACCCTTAGTCCCTTGGAGTTGCGGGTTGAGGAGCTGCGACACCGCCTGCACATTGAGGCTGCAGTGGCAGAAGGAGCCAAAAATGTAGTGAAGCTGCTGGGTGGACGCAGGGTGCAGGACCGCAGGGCACTTGCTGAGGTAGTTGGGATTACTGGTTTTCCTTTATGTTAAGCTTCCTTGCTTGTGTAACACAAATTTTGCTTTTAAGAATGGAGGTTTCCTGACTGATCATCTTCTCCCCTACACTTTTTAAAGGCGCAGTCCCGTCTGCAAGAATCCTCTCAAAAACTAGACCTTCTACGGCTGTCACTGGAGTGCAGGCTGAATGAACTGCCCCATGAGCACCCCAAACGGGACCTAATCAAGCAAGATTTGATCTCTGGAAGCTCCCCATCTGTTTGTCTCCAGAATAGCCGCATCCAGACCGCCTCAGCGTTCCTGAAGCCTGCTTCCCTTACAGGTATTACTCTCTTAAGAGGGTGCTGTATAGGGGTCTGTAGGTGATAAGTAGTACTTGAGGAGAAACTAATTAACCGGTCAAGTAACAGCCAATAGTTGGGGATCTGGGGATGAGAGCAGAATCATTTGAGTGAATAAAATGGCATGTGTCAGAGTAACTCAAGGTCTGCTGGCACATGATGTGGGCTAATGCCATACTTTTGGAATTGTCTGTCCAGGCAAGCTTGAAGTCCGGCTCATGGGCTGCCAAGACCTGCTGGAGTCTGTGCCAGGTCGAAGCCGATTAGCAAGTGTATCGTTTGTGCCAGGAAGCCCCTCTGATGCCAAATCCTCCCTGAAGGCACGGACTGGAATGTCCAGTCGTCACTTAAAGTCTGATGAACCAAGCAGTAAGTCTTCATGGCTCTTCATGCCTTTTTTATCTTTGGAGAAATGAGCTGGAGAACTACGTGATCTGGTTAAACTGTTTTCTGAAATATGTTGGAGAGCTGTCCACTGCACTTTGATTTGTGGTCAATGTATTGTCTAGACAAAAATGAAATGTTTAATAAAATTAGGAGCTCAGACTTTCTAGTCTCCAATTGGCTGGCATCCTATTGAGGGATTGTTTTTGACTTGTGCCCTATGCTTGCTGGAATATGCTCAGCTTCTTGCCCTGCTCAGAATAAAGCAGATTTAGAAAATGGATGGATGTGTGGATCTTCTAAACAGTAAAGTACAGCACATATCAGGTCAGAAAACGCCAGCCTGTTTTGAGGTTGAGTGAGGGCACTATATCAGTTTTGCAATAATAAACAATGGTGCCATATCTCTAAGTTACTTATTGGTGGTACTTATTTTTGCACTGATGCTTCACAGTTTCAGCCCAGCTTTCTGTTTGTGTGGAGTTTATGAATATATATATATTTTTTTTTTTGTTGCTGCATATTCCATAGGTATGCAGGTGAGGTTAATGGGTAATTCTAAATTGGAATTGTGCTCATGCATGTTAGTCAATGGCACCTTATCCAGGGCTGAGAACCTGCCTGTGCCTCATGCTCCTATGGTAGGCTCCAGCTCCTTATAAGCCTAAAATGGAACAAGTACATCAAGGCAATGAATGAATAAATAATATCAACATTTTTGATTTGCCATATCTCATCATGTCAAGTACATATTTTATTGTAATGATTTAAATATTCAGCCTTGAAATCCAATTTAAGTTCAAAAATGATTAATACAGCAAGCAACTGTGCCAGCTACAGACTGCCTTCATTATTTGCTCATTTTAATATCTAATCTCCTAACCTAGTATACATTTTAACTTGGGTTGTCTTCAAATATACACATAAACTTTACATTGTTCTCAATGGTAGTTATGTGCAAAATTTTTCTGGACATATGTGTATATTTAAAATTTCTAGATTTGTTTGCTCTCCCTTAATGTGAGTGTTTCCTTTTGCAGTTGTGCTAGCAAAACAGACCCTTAAATAGTCTGTGATAAAAAAAAATTGTCCATCCATTACTTAAACCTGCCTGATCTGGTTTATAGGTACGTAACGGTAAACTGATGCCAATTCTGAAAGCATTGGGCTCAAGACACAATCCAGCCCTGGTACTGACTACAGTCCATCAATGGGCACACCAATATACATGCCCATATGCACTTATATCGGAACACTTTATTGTTGACAGTCAACCTAACTTGATTGTAAAACTGGAGTATTTGGTGAAAAAATCCACTCAATTATGTATTTATTAATTTCCCATAGTTCTATTACAGTGGGAGAAAATATTGCTGATAATTTGTCCTTTTTGTGTTTTTATGTCAAAGTGGAGATCAGTGCTGTTCTAAAACTGGATAACAAAATGGTTGGTAGGACCAACTGGAGACCTATCAGTAACCAGGCTTGGGACCAGTGCTTCTGTATCGAACTGGAAAGGGTAGGTGTTGTAAATGTATTTTATTTTTTTTCTCTTTGTAGGATGCGTTTCTTTTTATTTTTAAGTAGCCAAATGATTGGGGGGTTGGGGGAGAGGTGTGGTGGTAAAGGTGTCTTTAGAAATAATTGGAACAAGTGCTTATAACAAGTAAGTGAGTTCAAATCAAGAAAATTAAAACGTGCAGGTTGATTCTTCAGTGAAACATAAGAGCATATTGGTATGTGTGTGAATGTGCCTTTCAGTGGGCTGGTGTTTCTCACTCTGTGTTCAGTCCTGGAATGATGGACTTTAGCTTCCCTGTGATCGGAAAGCAGGCAATACAATAGTGAACAGTGGATACAGAAAATGAATAAAGAGCTTAGATGCACCTTTTGTAGGGATAAAAAAGTATGACAGAAAGGAGCTGACTGATAAAACCAAGAGCAATAATGTGATTTGACATTTAGAATGAAGACCAGCACCACATCTTAAAAAAAAACAACAAAAGAAAAAACCCATGATCTCACAACTTCAGTATCTGTACTGTGATTTCAGCTGGAGATCTTTCGAATGTAAAAGCTTTGGCATCCCCTACATTCTCTTAATATTGTGTAATGTCATCCAGTACTCGCTACATGCTCTGAACTAATAAAGCAAGACATTTCACTTAACTCGGAGTAACTGGGTATCTCAGTGTCATGATGTCAAATGAATTTTTAAGGCATCTGTAAATGGCAGAGGAATGTGGGTAGAGGAATATGAATTAGCTGAGCTGAAACTGGACCTGATATATATATTTTTTTTTAATATGCTGCTTATTGTTCTGAAATTTAAATTATAAGCAGAGATGTGTGTTCTTTTTGTCTTGCATATCATTTTTGAAGCCAGCATCAGCTAAGTAATCCTCTATTATATCAAAAATGTGTTCCCTTTCTCTTTCAGTCTCGCGAGCTAGAAATTGGGGTATACTGGCGGGACTGGAGAGAACTATGTGCTGTTAAATTCCTGCGACTAGAAGACTTTCTTGACAATGAGCGGCATGGCATGTGTCTGTACCTGGAGCCACAGGGAATGCTGTTTGCGGAGGTAAGTGAATTAATGACAGAGCTGAATCTAATATTCTCTGGTGAAAGGGATTCCACTGTATGAGACTGGTTAGCATTGAGATATTGTGGGTCTTTTTAGAGAAGGTCCCTTATGGAGGATGTCCACGTATTTAACATGTTCTGTTTATGGTACTTTCCAGGGCTTTCCTCTATATTTCCAAATCATTTTATCAGGTGTTTTGATTTTTAATTAATACTGCTTTTTGAATGGGAAATCCTAATGATTTATCATATTGTAAATAGCTTAGTTGATATTTTTTTCCTGGGGAGGCAAGTTAAAATCCTTGTTCTTCCAAGTAATCAAAAAGATAAGCTAGGTTTCTTGCTGTTGTTGTTGCTTTCAGTTAACATGTTGACTATCTACATTTGTTAGGTGACTTTCATAAACCCTGTGATTGAACGTCACCCAAAACTTCAACGGCAGAAACGTATCTTTCCTAAGGAGAAAGGTAATATATGTACAGTGTGTATGTGTTTTTTTTTTATTTATTTATTTTTTTTTTTTAATTTCATCATGGAGTTTCAAAAAGACAAACTGGCCTGCTTTTTTTGTAAATCTTCATAAGGGCCTAGGATGAATTCCTCTGACCAGTGAAGGCTATGAAGGGTCTGTAGGCACAATAAGTACAGCAAAGAAGCCTATTTCTACAGGAGATCGAAAAGCGCTTATTCCTGGATGTAGTGAGACCAGCAAAAATGTGTATTGGAAGCTTTATGAAAATGTGAAACTGGCAAAAGAAATTGCAAATGAACTACTACATAACCTTGACACTACACTTCCACAGGGTTGGAGAGAAATAGTTATAACCTGGGCTTCAAATGGCCAAGCAGGAAAGTATGGTGATGTCTCTATTACAAAAGCTGGGAGCTGGAAATCTGAATTTACACAGTACCCTCTTTCATTATAGTATGATCCTTCACAAACTTATTACTGATCATTAACATTTCTTATTCACTTAAACGAGTCAAACTTATTTCTGTTCTAATACCAGGCAAACTGAATAACAGGCCACAAAACTACTGACTAATTAGTTAATTGAATTGAATTAACGAATTACTAGAGAGAACCTGCTTTACAATATAATCAAAAATACTAGAAAAAAAATATTTGTAAAGGAAATATTTTTAATGTATTTTTATATATGTATATGTGTACACACGGTATATTGTTTTATATGCTTGTATATGAGAAACCTGCAAGGCTTCCTGGTTATTGTGAGAAAATGTGGTAGCAGCACACACAGTTGCTAGAATCTAATGGTCATAATGTGTAGAGCAGAGTAATGCATGGTTTTGGGCATTACTGTAGTGTCAAATATGGGCAAATGCTTATAGGACAAAATGCACTAAGCAGTTATTTGTAGTTTACAAAAGGCAAGGTGGGCTACAATTTTAGGAAGATCATGCCAACATAGATGTGATATTAAGACAAAAATGTTGTGTACACCCATTTCCACGTACACTTTGAGATGTATAAAAACTAAACTTGCAGTAAAGCCATGCACATTTTCACAGCAGCCTCAACCTGTGCATATACTAGTTTCTGCTCTTTTGCAGACTGGCAGCATCCATTGTCAAAGCAGTGCTACTTGTTTCTAATTCAGATCAGATCTGGATCAATAACGCAAGATTTATCAAATACACCAAAATTAATGGTATACTGTTTACAAATTTAATTCATTTGATTGTACTCCTTCTTTAACAATATAATAGTGCACAGAATGGCCAAACTATTGCAACTGCCATAGCTGATTTAGCGTTGTTAGAAGACATTGCAAATGGAAGAATTAGAAGGGAGCACGTATTTAGAGATGATGATGACTGGCTTCTAAGTCGATTTTGATTTCCAAGAGCTATACTCTTGTAGATGAGTGCTGAACTGGTTCTAGCTTTACGAAGGCAGACTTTGAGAAATTGTGCTGCACCTGTTCCTTTGCAAGTTCTGTCCACTTTTGGGTTTTTAGCCTCGGGAGCTTTTCAACAGCAACAACCGGTTTTCCAAATGTAATCGAAGTGGTCAACTGCATGCATGTCACTATTGTAACAATGCTGGACAAGTTACATCAGCCAGGGATGAATCGCCTAAAGAATGAGCTGGCATTGCATCAATTATAGCATGAGAGCTTATAAAAAAACCAGCAACTCCGCACAGTCGCAGGGGCTTTTTCCATCTAGTGTGGCAAAAGGCAAACAGTCCTTTTAATGATAGTGAGTCCTCTCAAAGAGCCATGTAAAGAGCAGAGAATCTGTCCTTTGTGGTGCTTTGTGCCAACGCTGCACTATAAAGGTGCCTTCAGAGAATGAATTTGCTTGTTTAAATAGCATCCCCCCCCCAATGTGCTGCTCTGTAGTTCACAGAAAGTATCTTATTGTGCATGCATGTAGCATACAGCATAATGTGGCACACAATCATGGCTTGTCCATATCTGATGAGATGTGGTGTGATGAACCTTACCCACCAAATGATTAGCATAATAACTTTGTTTGAATGTGATTAGCAGAATGTGAAAACAGGTGGTCAATATTACATAGTACAGCCCTTATTCCTTAGATCACTGGCCACATCTCTTAACAGCATCATTTTATAACTCCAGAACAGTGTCCATCAGCACACAGCTATATTGGTCGCTCACCGGGTTCCGAGGCAGAGATCTGTCAGCAGCCTGTACCTGAAAATGAGCTGGGTACAGCAGCACCATCACCGCATCACCACAGCTTTTGTAATATTGTCTAAAACTGAATAAACAAACGTGAGGTTGCGACACGTCTTTGGTATCTAACCACTTCTTTTTTTTTTTTTTTATTTCAGGTACTATGCGACTTTCTGAACTTGAACATTTGAGTGTCTCTGTTACTCTGTATCACTCCATAACCACCTTTTGTTGCTTATAATACCACTGCTTACACCAACAAATAGTACATTTTTCCTTGCCTCCACTTTGCATTCACTGAAATTCTTACTTCCACATGCTTTTGCCATTGTCTTTTGCACAAACACTGAAAGGAAGGAGCTACAGTATTTATATTGATTTGCATATTCAATATGCAAAATTCTGGGAGGAGTGAGTTTGCTGAGTGAGTGAGCTGTAGGTGCGTACACATGCATGGAACTTGGTGTATGCACAGTTTTATGCATCTGAATTTTTTTGTGTGTACATATTTCCAGATTTGTCCGTACGCAATGTTTTTAATGTGAATTCTACTCATGGCATTTATACTGTAAATGAGGTGGTTTAGCAGTTGATTCAATGCTTTTTGGTTCCGTTCTCCCCACGTGACTTTGAACAAATCACTTAACCATTTGGGGATTCCATTTAAAAAAAAAAAAAGAAAAAAAAATTTTCTCCCATTGTTTGGAAACTTTTTGTGAACTTGGACTTGGTTATGAATTCTATATCATGTCTTGGTAGATTATCACTAGATGGGCTTGCTGAGACCATGATATAATCACTATAAACTTTTCTGCCTGTCAGGTTGTTTTTTTTTTTAGCTTCCTGGGAATGAGTTCTTTTGTAATGTGGTGTGTTACATAGCCTGAATCTATATAGATATAATATAAAAAGGCGATACCCCTCCCTTGGTGATATGGTGGTAACAAATAACATAGCAGAAATAACTTAGCTTTCTTTAATGACTGCTTATGCTGCATAACAGATGAAGGAAGCCAATGGCAAGAACCTAGTTTGGGAGTTGGGGGCCCAATGTGTAGAGTCTGCTATTTTCACCATGCAGTGGAAGGATTTTCAGGATCGGATGACATTGTTTTCCATCCATCTGTTGGGTTCAAAGGTGTGCAGGGCAATGTTCCAAGGCTAATACTCTTTCTTCATGTGCAGGCCCCCATTTTGGTGAATCATACCATTCCAAACAAGGCAAAAGAGGATACAGTTTCATGCTGACTTTGACAGACAAAAATCGTATACAATGGTCATCAGTCTGACTGCCCATTTCTCAGTTGTCCCTAACTGTCTTGTCTTATAATGCTTGCCTAGCAGTTCTTATATGGTGAACCCCTGTGCTAAATCTGGCTCTGTGTCAGCTGTACATATGAGTAGAAAAAGGCAGATTTATAAAACATACTGTATTTGCACAGACCACAATAACATATTAAACTTGTACACGTATTACACCTGTACACTACATCTGTAATACAGATGCAATCTCTTATGCAGTGGCCTTTTACTCTTTAGATAGCTGGTAGTTTTTGCCACTTCCTCGTGGTGTCATTCACTGAACATTCCACTTTTTGCTGGGAAAATGCTTTGTTGGTTACTACCACCTTGGTCTGGCTTAGCTAGCCTAGTCCTGTCTGGACTTTGGTTTCCAAACATGTGCAACGACTTATCATTTTCACTCGTCCATTGCCTGTCTCCCAAAGTTATCACTCATTAGCATTACAGTTATAAGCCTCATTCACATAGCCCAATCTGGTGCAAGAAAGACTATCATGTTGCTGATGCCGGTGTAGAACCTGGGACAACAGAATATATTGATAGGACCAAACGTCTAACTTTTATTTATTTATTCTTTTTTTGTGAGTTTATTGAGGATTATTTTCTTTAACTTTTTACTTTAGGCAAAGACTTCTTGCGAGCAGCCCAAATGAATATCAACATTGCAACCTGGGGCCGTCTGATGATGAGTGTGCTACCTCCTTGCAGTTCCATGAGCACATTGAGCCCCCCACTCACAGTTTCTTGTCACCCTGAGTTTGTTTCGCCATCTGAGAACCTTGCTGGGTCAAGCCCGACCACACCTTTCCCTGGGTAAGAAACAAAACATAGGCAGTCATATTAATCATTGGGGCTGTTCATATTGTTTCCTTACTGAGGAGTGCACTAAAATCCATCACTATGTGTTAAGTGCTACTTGTAAATCACAAACATAAAAAGCAGTATATAATTAATTGAAGTATTAATTCCTCAAATGTTAAGTGAATTTTATTGCTCTCTTTATTGGATTTTTATTTTGTTTTTCTCTTTTGTTTTTTTGTTTACGTATTTACTGTATTTTTCCTCTTTTACATTTATTATATAGTTCAGTTTTTTTGATATTATTATTATTATATACTAAGAGGCTTCGCTCGCCCACCCACGGGTTTGGTTTACCGGATATACAATTTAAAGAGGTTGTTAGTTTCATGGGAATTGTAACATATGCTTTATTTTCACTTTTATTTTAAAACTTTTGTAAAAACAATACTTTATTTCTGGCCCTGGGCGTGGTTACATATCTTTCTCGCAGGATGTGTAATGCTGAACGCACGCTAAGGAGATGCTGTCGGATCATCTGCTGTCTTTCTGCTGCTGGCGAGCTGCATGTTTTGCTTGCCTCTTGTCGTTGTTTTAACACAAGAGTGTTCCTGCTCACACTGAATTAGTATGGGAAAGTTAACGTTTACAATATCAAATTACACTGGCTGTTACAGACTGGAATCAAATGTATGTTTTTATTCTAAAATAGTAAGGACACGAGCAGCTGACTTCTCAAAACTTATTCGTCCGGGATCGAACCCGTGAAGCTTTGATTACCAGTCAATAGTTGATACCGTTGCGGCACCAAAGCTGTTGTAGCAACTGCGTGTCAATGTCACACCCTAATGCGGGTTGTTTTTCTGCAGTTATATTTTTGAATGAAAGCGCATTTGTTCTGTTATATTTGTACCTTTTGTGAAAGTGTTTCTTTGATATTTGGAATTCAGGCTTCACACATTATACACTTCATGTTTACATTTTGTCAATTTATTACTAAAACATGAAAAACGTTTGTTTTAACGATGTGTTTACATAGATCGTTGTAGACACAGAACACACATGAAATGCAAGTGTTCCAAATAACGATAGTATTTATAAAAGGTGTCATTTTTTCTTAGCTTCTCACTCTATACAACTCTAAGCAACTGACACGCAGGTAAACAGACTTGAGCTGAGAAAACTGTGCGGGGTGGGGGATGTGATAGCAGGCTGCTTGCTTTTTGCTGCTTAGCAACACATTTAGAGGACAAAAGACACTGACGGAGAGGTGCGAAGCGTTTTAAGGTGGGACGGATCTACGAGTTTTTTCATAGCTTCTGGTAATTCTGGTGTTAAGAGCTGGGAGCACGTGAAGCGTGTCTGCCAACAGCAATCCAACAACTGCTAGGTTAGATGTCAGTGGACTTGTTTTAAATGATGTCTCGCATGACATTGTAAAAACAATACTTGTCTTTCATCTACGGCCCCAGGTGTGGGTAAACCTCTTTCTCACAGGACGTATAATGCTGCTCGCGTTGTCAAGGGGGGGAAGGAGGAGGCTGAACGCATGCTAAGGAGGTGCCGTCGGATTGTCTGCTGTCTTTCTGCTGCTGTCGCGCTGCCCGTTGATAATTTTAAAGCCTGTAGAGCAGCTGTCCTTTTGCCACTTCGTGTCCCTGCTGCTCGTGTTGTGAAGGGGGGGGGGATGGGGGGGTGTCTGAACGCATGCTAAGGCGAAAGACTGGATCATCTGCTGCTGGCGAGCTGCGTGTTGTCGCTTGTCATTGTTTTAAGAGCTGGGAGCAAGTTAAAGCGTCCCTCGCGGGACTTCACATTGTCTTCTGAGAAGACCACGTCTCGTCTCCCTCCCAAAGATTTTTTTTTTTTTATAATAGAGAGATGTTCCTTTTTTATTTTTGTTTCGTTTACACTATTACCGTATTTGCGTTCTCCAATTGTGTCTTTGTTTCTATTTTTATACTTAAGTTTTCAAAAAAAATGCTTTTGTGTTTTTGTATTTGATTTATATGCAGTAACATGAGCTTCCTTTTTGTTGGCAATTTAAAATATTACATACTTGATTAGGTAATGCATCGTGAAATTATTATAAAGTAATTATAGGCTGATTATTTCTACTCTTTCCTATCCTTACTGAAGAGTGTAGCCACATCTGAATAACTGAGTATTATTAGGTGAAATGATATCAAAGCACAAGGAGGAGTCTGTTCAAGGTGGCAGTCCTATTTTTTTTTTTAAGCTTATTAACTTTTATATGCTAAGAATAAATGGGGAGCTGACCGTAGGATTTAGTCCTCAGTGGGCTCATTTGGGATCTCAGATGAGAGCCAAAATATTTTATATCCTAAAGTCTCATAGTTTTCCTTTTGAATATAAATTGGCTTGAGGCCTACATTTGGCAGTATTGAAATTACTGTAGTTGAATATTATAAAGGACAAGAGATTTTTAAAAATACAAAGAGTAAAAGTGTTGTGGTTCATTGTGGCATCATAAACTTGGTGTCTACACTTAGTGAAAGCTGGTTTTAAAATCTCTCCTGGAATGAGGCCAGTGTGTGCATTCAATGGCACCCTGTTTCAAACTCTGTATCCTCAATGCCACAGAACTGTCTCTCACGGACAATGGTCTAGTTTAGGGATTATAGGGAAGGATTTAGAATTGCACATGTTAAGAGTTATGATGTGAAAGGCTTCTATCGCAGTGCAAGTTAATGAGAAATTTATAAATGGTGCAAACAGAATCCTGAATTCAATTAAACATGTAGTATTTGTATTTTAAGTTGTTTGCTTCATCATCCTTTTAATGGATAATTTGGTAATATGATGAATGAGCTGGCATCTGTCCAGGGCTAGCTCCTTTGTTGATAATGAACTGGATTAATAATTTATTTAAGACTGTAATGGTTCTTATTTATTTATTTTATTTTTCTAACAGTGACCTACCAGTCATCAAACTCAATTTTAGTGAAGAGCGGCCACAAAAACCCCCACGCCTCTATTTAGGAACTCCTGGCCAGGATGCAGCCATGTCACCGGTAATTTAAATTTAAGCTCATCTGGTTGGCTAACAATTTCTCAAAGCCTAATTGTAATATTCATTAAAGAGTATGTTGATTATTAATTTTAATGGACTTTTTCAAATAAGAGTCTTAGTGGACCAATGGTCAGTTTCACTGAACTTGGTTCCCAGGCATGAAATCCATGGGGGATTATGTTTCCACTTAGTACATTATGCAGATAAAGCATTTGATTGTCAAGCTGTGGTGCTTCCATACTCCTTTGTGAATCCATGATTTTGTGTCACACTGTCGCACGCTCCTTAAGATATTTGCTACAACCAAGCAAATAGATGAGGTTTTTTATTTGGGGTATCATGGATTAGAAGCAGGGTGCATCCCTATGTGTCATGGGCATTGGAGAAAGACACTAATTTGAAACAATGAGGGAATGGAGCCTTTGTCTGAATTTCTAGGATTAAAACTTTCATGTTCTGTAGTGATTACCAGACAGTCTAATCAGTAGGGTGGAGCATTTTAATTTATGTTTTGCCTTCTCTTCTCCATCTCTCAGAGTGTAAAAGGAAATCTTAACGAAGAAAAAAGGAACAACGGCATCGAAAATCACAGGTTTTATCTAATGTTCCCTCTCACTTGTTTCTTCTTTCTTTTATTAATAATACATACTGGTAATTTTAAAGCTTGACAGTAGTGTGAGAGAGATTTTGTTAACAGAACAGATGGCAAAGCTTCTTGAACACCCACACCATTAAAAATGTTAAAATGGGAGCTGCTGAATTCAGATAATGGGTTCTGTGCAAAGCCTGTAGTGTAAATAACTTGTTGCTGCTATAAGATGTAGGGTGTGTAAGTATGTAGCTACTGATTTACATACTAAATACATACATTTTATCTTTTTTTGGTAGTATCAGGAAGGATGGCCTGCAGATGGATGATTTTCAGTGCCTCTCTGTACTTGGAAGAGGCCATTTTGGGAAGGTGAGATAATCGTTTTGCTTTATCCTTTGTGATGCCTTTCAGAGCAGTACTAGAAAGGTTATCTGGAGAACCCATGATGCCTATTGGATTTTGAACACTCACAACGTGCAAACTAAGGCTGACCTACCTTTGTGCCTACTTCTGCTCGATAACTTATTTTTTTAGATTTAATAGTGATGGTCCCTCTGCTGGTAAACATCCATTAATAAGTAAAATCTGTGCTGTTTGGATTGTCAGGACTCTAGTGTGAATGTGTGTGTGCTTAACATGCTGCTCTTTGGTGATGCTGTTTTCCTGTGAAGTAAAAAAAAAATATGGAAATGTTGACTGTTCAAATTGCAGTCCAGCCTAGTTTGCTTTTGACTGTTAATATTCCCCAAACAGACCTGTTGCATCAGGACTTTTCTTGTTCTTCTAATGGGCATAGTCATGTTTGGTATTCTGCAAGTCTATTGACTTACATAGATCCATTTTTATCTTTAACTGCAAAATGCAGTATACTAAAACCAGCTTGTTACATGCATAGTCTACCATACTTGCTGTATTTGGTAAACCCAAGGCTGCTAATGGGATGATGGTATTTATTATCATGGATGGTGTTCACCAGGACTTCTGGTTTGTATGCCTGTATTAAGCCTTTATGCAGCTTTCATAAGCTTGAGCATCATGGTATCAACGAGCAGCGAATAATTGAGCATCTTCACCAGCTATTTGTGAACACAGCCAAGGGGTACAGAAAGTGCATCTCTATATTTGCAGCATTCAGCCTTCATGTAACCTTCATATAACGGGCGCTGTGGTGCTCCTTAAACAGTTTTATGCCTCCTGCTGTGTTTAGCTGGTAAAGTGGAGATGATGGGCTCAAATTGTGATAATCCGTTGAGGGATGGATCCCATGGAAATATAATTTCATGTTGGGGAACACTTGGTAGTCACACAGAGACAGGTATAGAATAATAGGATGTGAATGGAATCGCCTTGAATCCAGTTTCACAGATCAGCCTTTAGAACATCTCCCTATATATAAAAAAAAAAAAAAAAATCCTGGAATGGAAAAGCAAGACAATGATACGTGATCTTCTCGGAAGTTCTCGGAAGACATTTAAAAGACCCGCGAGACACAAAGACTGGCCACGGAGCGTCTTGCAGGAACTGTAAACATGAGACTTGGTGCCAAGAGATTGTTCTAGGGCAGTCTCGCGGGGGCGTGGAACATAAGATTCTTGCAAGACATGCCCTTCTTATCAAATAAGAGCACAGACAGCCAGCAAAACATTCAGTCATGTAAAGTCACGTGGCACACACAGATCCTGTGCTTTCAGCAAAGAAGAAAGAGCAGCGTGGAGAAAAGAGACCCAAGGCACGATACACCTGCAGAGAAAGGTACAGAATATGAAAGCAGTAAAATTCGAAAGTATTGTTGTGTCCCAGCCAAGCTGAAGCCTTTTTTGTTTTAAGTGACTGTTAGGTCTGATCGAGGGAGGGCAGAGTACAGCACGGCAGACGGATAGCTGGGTGCTGATTGATGCAGTAAGGGGTGGTGAGACCAATGGGAGGAGGGGTTGGAGAGGATGCTAGAAAGTTGTGTTTGGGGTTACGCAGTCAGCGATTGTTAAAGTAGAACATTTGTGACACTTTGTCAGTCGCTACAGTACCAAAAAAAGAGAGTACAGATCGCATTGACGCAAACAAAAGGAAATTGGTTTAAGTCAGAGAATTTCAAAGATGGGATTTAATTCACATGCATTTATTGGTTACTTTGCAAAAAAAATTAACTGCTGATGATGTGGATTGTTTTGTCTGTGCTGAAATTCCAAACAGAGAAACCAATCCTGAATTATGGCACAAAGTCATTAAACATGTCTCACTGACCTCGTTTAAAAGATTCAGCAAGTTGGGACTTGAAAGATTCAAAATATTGTTTTTACAGAAGTTCTGAAATAAAAGTGAAACTAATGAAATAGCAACAATTCAAAGAAAAAAAAAATCTTAAAAGTGTGTATCTGGAAAACCAAACACGGGGGTTGGCGAGCGAAGTGAGCAGGGGGCGAAGTCCCCTAGTCTATTTAAAAGAAATCCACAACAGCTGTAAAGCCATTCTGCGAAAGATTTGTATGTGTGCATATTTATATAAAGAGATAGATACACTATATATAGGGAGGGGAAGAAGGAAAGGGGGAGAAATATAGATATACAGTATAATAGAGAGAGAGAGATGCATATCTACATCTCTTTTTTTTTTTATCTGTCTGTCACTGTCTCTCTATTTGTAGCTAGTACTCCACAAAGGGAGAAAATGAATCACATATTTTAAAATAGTTTTTTTATTCCTAAGCTTTTGGCATCCTACCAGGTGTCCGTCGTCGTCGTCGTCATCATCAGAGATAAATGATTAGACATACAGAAATCAAAGGCAATATATTACAAATGAGGGTGTGTTGGTCATATGGTTCAAGTAAAATTCAGGGCTAATATTAAAAGTGCCAGAGAGCTGGCTGAATCATGGCTCTCAAATGGTGATGCTATTTAGTAACTTTTGAAGGGGAATCCCGCATATGCAGGCTCAAAAAGAACAACATCTAAATAATAAAGAGAAACTACGACCACCACCCTCCTTATTGATTCTCTCCCCCCACACCCTCATTTGCTTTATATTGCCTTCGATTCCAGTATGTCTAATCATTTGTCTCTGATGATGAAACTTGACAGGTTGTTTAAAATAAGAATAAAAAAACTAAGCTTTCAAAATACATGAGTCATTTTCTCCCTTTGTGGATTACGAACTACAAATATGCAAACTGTACCACAGACCTTTGCTTCCATACATAGATGGAGAGAGAGAAAGAGAGATACAGATTTGGAGGGCGACATGTAAACTCCATTCTACCTGAGCCTCTCTGACTCGACAAAGACATTCCTAAGCTTGTTTAGTCATAGATATAAATCTGACCGCTAAGAAGTATGGATATTAGAATTGTTAATTTTTTTTTTCAACTTGATGGTGGCCCTAATTCATCCTAATCTGCCATCTTTGAGATTCCTGCCTGATCCGGTGACTGAATCACCAGTCATACGTTCATGCTTTCGTCTTAAATCATGGTTATATGGTGAAATGCTTTGTTGTTGAGATTTATTTCAATTTGTGTCACAAACCAAAGTTACTTCAAAGTAAGCAGTCAGATCAAATGTCACTATTTGAATATATTTCAAAAATATTAAAAAAGACAGATGGAAAAAGAACATTGGTTTGCTTTATTTCACACTGATTTTTGTAACTCTATTACTCCCCACACACTCTGGATTATTGCTCATTTCACAAATCCTCCCTTTTTACATACCACGTACAAATTTTGCTCTGCCTATGTCTATTTGTATGTTTAAACAGCATGTATTATCCTTAGTAAAATTAAATCTGCTTCTTGAACACATTCCTTCAAAACTTAAGTTTGGGACTGACTTTTCTACCCCATCCTTTGCTCTTGCATCTGAAGTTGTGCTTAAAACAAGTTTTTAAATATTACTTTGGCTCCCCAGCAGAATTGTTGTGCACCTAATACTGTCCCAGTTCACTCTTGAAGCTAATGACCCTCATTTACTGCTGCTGAATGCCAGAACTGTTAAGCATCAATCGCTGCAAGCGAAAGCGGGATCTCTATCTCATTAAAGACACAAGAAAATGACTTCTGTATTTCTGATTGTCCTTTATTCTTATAACAGCTTTACAATCAATCTTGATAATGTTCAGTTTAGTTACCTTAGCCAACACACAGTTTCTCTTTCAGTTTGCTACTAAAGTGCTCACAGATGTGACATACAATGTCTAATAGAGTATGCAGTAATGAAAAATTAATATTCAGGGGTATTTATAACTGTAAAGGGAGAAAAGTGAGAGTTTAGTCTTGTGTGTTATTACTTAACTGCCTACTTATAAATGCAGTACTCAACTGGCATTGCACACTGCAAAGTATCAAATCGGGTCTCTCCTGTCCAAGATATCCTCTTTTGTTTTAAGTAAAGTTACAAGTACTAAGAGATGGACAAAACTGCCTCAGTATGCTTTTTGTTTGATTATGTCACTTTTTTGTGAAGTGGCACATTCATTTGAAGGTTGCAGTTGGCATCCGTGTCTTTTTAATCAAAGTTAGAAGCTCTGCATGCTTTTTTGACATACTGTGAGCAAAAAACTAATTTTAATCATAAAATTTGGTTGATGCCCACTTGTCATGAATGTTATTCACACGCGGTTTGGCAATTATTCAGTTTGAAGGAGGAATGTCACATTAGGCAACTAACTATTTGGGTCACTTTAATGTCGGGTTTCAAAAGACACACTGATGCTTTCCTAGACATCCATAGTTTTCAATTATTACTTTCAGGGAGGAGGGCTGCTATGCCATCCCAAATTTTAAACTTTTGACAGGTTAACATTGCACCCTGTAGGTAAATATTGATGGTCTCTACCTTTCATAGCTATGACTGTGTTCCTAATTGTGGTGTGCTGCTCTGTGATTGACCCACAGGTTCTTCTGGCTGAATACAAGCAAACTGGAAAGTTGTATGCTATCAAAGCTTTGAAGAAAGGTGACATTGTAACCAGAGGAGAGGTTGACAGGTTGGTTGCAGCAGACTGGGTGTGGGCATTTATTTATTTGGTTCTGTACACTTATCACTTTCTGTCTCCCACATAGCTTAATGTGCGAGAAGCGCATTTTTGAAACTGTCAACAGATCCCAACACCCTTTCTTGGTGAACCTGTTTGCCTGTTTCCAGACCCCAGAGCATGTCTGCTTTGTCATGGACTACTCTCCAGGTGGTGATCTCATGATGCACATTCACTCTAATGTCTTCTCGGAAAAGCGGGCACGGTAAGAAATTACAAAAAGTTTAAAGTGGGAGTATACAACCCTGCTGCTTCGTGAAATTCGTCTTGAGACTTTGATGTGCCGTACAGCTTCTGGGCTAACACCGATGTGGCAACAGACAGGCTGTATAATCTTTTTGACATCCTCGCCTTTCAGAGTTGGTATTGTCACAAAGCCCTCTGCAAAGTAGCACAAAGTGAAACAAAAGGTTTTATAAAGCTGAGGCGCATAAAGGATGATCCAAATAGTAGGAAAAAAATGGATTTCACACTAATGACAGGATAGACTAATTCATATTGTATAAATGTTCTTGAGAGATGCTGGCTTTCTGCTTCAAGCCTGTACCCCTAAATTAAACCCCATAGCCTGTGTGTAGAAGGGCTTTTCCAGCAATAGCAAAAAAAGTTTGTAAAATTTTTATCTCTCTATCTTGAGTTGGTTTTAGAAAGTTTTTTCAGGCCCGTTTATTTATTTTTCTTTACATTATTTTGCTGTCTTATGCTAAAAATCATTTAAAACCTTCATCAAGCAACAGTCTATACACCTGAGTGACAAAAGGAAAATCAGGTTCTAGTAGTTTTTGCAAATTTATTAAAAACTAAACTGAAATATCACATTGGCACAAGTATTTAAAATGACTCTAGAGAGAATCCCATTCTGTTGATTATCATCCATCCATTATCCAACCTGCTATATCCTAACTACAGGGTCACGGGGGTCTGCTGGAGCCAATCCCAGCCAACACAGGGCACAAGGCATGATACAAACCCCGGGCAGGGCACCAGCCCACCGCAGGGCGTGCACACACAAACACACACACACACTAGGGACAAATAAGAATCGCCAATGCACCTAACCTGCATGTCTTTGGACTGTGCGGAGGAAACCCACGCAGACATAGGGAGAACATACAAACTCCACGCAGGGAGAACCCGGGAAGCGAACCCACGTCTCCTAACTGCGAGGCAGCAGCGCTACCCACTGCGCCACCGTGCCACCTGTTGATCATCATTGATGTAACATTTCAAAAAATGAATGGGTTTGAATATTGAGTGTATGTGTGTATCTATATCTATTGTGGTAAAACGATAGTAAGAATCAGGTTCAGGAAAATCTTGGGGCACAAGCTGGGTAGCACCATTTTAATTCAATAAATAAAGCAAAACAAATGCATGACGGTGCCAAATAACAGAAATGCAGGTTATAGCCCTCTCTTGTTTCGAAATTGCTGCATGGTTGAGCAGGTCTTCCTTTGACGAGCTCTGCCCTATGTGTACCCTTGGCGCCTTTCTTCTCCTCTCTTCACCAACAATCCCCTTCTTGAGTATATCCCCGGAAAAAACCTATTTCACAGGCTCTGTTTTTATTTTTATGCACCTTTCTTGCCTTCTGCCCTCTTTTATGGGACCTTAGTATTGTATTATATAGCAGATGTGTTCTTCAAACGGTGGTCCTTGTCCGTGGAAATTTTCTGCCAGTCCACGAAAAATTTTGCCTGAATCATGTTGTGGCTACATGATTCGGGCACTACATGGTTGTGGGGTGAATAGGATGTTGCACGCGACATTGAGTATGGGCGAAGTGTGCGGCCACGAAATGTCAGTATTGCGTAAGCTTGCCTGTTAACAGTACTTTACAAAAATTTGTATTTTATCATGCTTGTGCGTACTGTTATCTAATATTGTGTTGTGATATTTCAGAAAACAAGTTATTTCTTTTGTAAAATTTGAAACTCTACAAAATGGAGACAAAAAAGTCAAACGGCAAAGCCTTTTAACCTTCTTTAGTAGAGGCAAGGACAGTATTCAGGAGAAAAGTAGTGATGGTATGCCAAGTACTAGTGCTTCAAGTTTAGAAGAAACACAGAAAAATAAATATGTTGATACTTTGGAATGTAAATGAAGAAAGAAAACTTTGTTAGACATTGCGATAAGGAATATTTAAAGCTTGGTTTTGTTATAGACCCTGGCAGTGAACTATTGCCACAGCCTTTGAGTGTAGTATGTTCTGAAATTATGTCAAATGACGCTATGAAAACTTCCAAACTTGCTTGTCATTTGCATTCGAAGTCACTGGACTTTTTTCGAAAGATTACATGATCAGATGAAAATTCAGAAAAGTCGAATGAAAATGGACGTCACTCAGGAGTAGTTGCGAAAATAGTCATGCACCCAGAAGTTTTGTCCACTCACTGTATGATCTACTGGGAGCACCTAGCTGCAAAGAAGCTTTCTGCTGAACTAAACACTGTGATGAATGACACGGTGAAGATCATTAATGAAATTCGTAGTTGAGCAATGAACTGCAGGCTGATCACGACGCTGTGTGAGAGTATGGACTCACACCACCAACTTTTCCTTCTCTATGCAGAAGTCATCTGGTTATTGTGAAGAAGGGTTCTTGCACGCCTTTTCAAACTGATGGAAGAAGTAAAGCACTTTTCTGCGAGAGTGAAAATCTGACCTAGTACAGCCTTTGTTGAAAGAGGAATGGATGGCTATGCTTAAATATATGGCGGACATAATTAGCCTTCTTAACTATCTTAATACTTCAGGAGATTTGTACAAATATTTTTACACTGATAAATTAAAAAGAAGCTGGCTCTTTGGGAATGATCGCGTACCAGAGGAAGATATAGAAATGTTTCCACTTTTGGAAGAATTTTTGATTGCTGCTGATGTCAACCAGAAAGTCCTATCTAATTATATAATATGCTGCCGTGACTGTCCGTTTTGTCTGTCCAGGATTTTAAATCACCTGTAGCTCACAAAACTGTTTGATCTATTGGCCTGATATTTGGTACACATATACTACGTGAAATCTACTATCTGCTTTTGGGGTAATGATTGACCTCCAAAGTTATTCCTCTTTTTTTATTTTATTGTAGAAATCAACTCCCGGCAGTGGCCAGCAAGGCGGCCGTGCAGCGAATGCGTACTGGCGCCGTTCTCATTCCCTACAACCTTTGCCGTCCCTTCCCCTACCTCTTAATATGTTAAATCATTCGTGAGGCAGACTGAAGACTTAAGTGCCAGCTTAAGTGAAAAATGAAGGAAATAATTGCAACACAAACGCCGAGTATGAAAACGGATTGCTATGGTCAAGTGTTATCATGCAGTGCGCAGTTTACTGGTTCAACATAATAAGTCAACATTTAAGGGCATTAGCTGAAAACTTTAATAATTATTTCCCCGAAAATGAGGATCTTCGTAAAGGTAACCTCTGGATTAATAATCCCTTCTTGGAAGATATAAAATCATGTGCACTTGATCCTCGTGAAAAAGAAAAGCTGTTCGAGTTGTCTTCTGATGTCACTCTGGTGTCCACACATAAAATACAATCATTGTCTCAATTTTGGATATCACTTGAAAAAGAATATCCATCTCTGAGTTATAAAGCGATCACATTATTGGTCCTTTTTTTTTTTTTTTTTTGACTTCTTATTTGTGTGACGACTTTTTTAGCCTTATCAGTAATAAAAAAAACATACCGAGAAATTGAATGGATGTTAATGCAGCACTTTGTCTTTCGGAATCCACGCTGCAGCCACGTATATCAAATTTTCTAACATAAAAGCAGCAGCAGATGTCACACTAACTAAAAATTGTAATTTTATAACATTAGATTCAATAAATAAAATACTATCTACATTGGTTTTTATTTCTGTCTCAGGTGTCAGCCAGTCTGTGAAATATTTCTCCTATTTTTGCCGGTTCGCAGGTGTAAAAAGGTTGAATGCTGAATTATAGTATTGTGTGAAAACCACTGCCTCTATTTCTACAAAAGTGCCAGTTTTTTCCTGGATAGTCTAACTTACAGTTTAGTGTATTAACATTTTAGATTTTCTACATATAAATATCTAGACAATTTTTAGTGAGGTTATCGTTTTTTTTTTTTATTAATTATTTTTTCCATTTTTGGTGAGCGTTTGCAACTTTTTAACCTCTAACTTCAAAACACAACATGATATCAAATTGATTTGTACTTCAAAAGAATTACAATTGTGTAATAAATCGACACCCAGCTCACAATTTTGCCTAAGAACACAGCCATGAATAAAGAATGGGACCAAAACATCCTCAGAGAGCAACTTCTCCCAACCATTCCAGAACAGTTTGGTGACCAACAATGCCTTTTCCAGCATGATGGAGCACCAGGCCATAAGGCAAAAGTGAGAACTAATAGGTTCTTCCTCAAGAGGCGGGTGGACAAACAAAAACCCACAAATTCTGACAAATTCAAAGCATTGATTCTGCAAGAATGGGCTGCCATCAGTCAGGATTTGGCCCAGATGTTGATTGCCAGCCTGCCAGGTCGAATTGCAGAGGTCTTGAAAAAGAAAGAAGGGCCAACACTGCAAATGTTGACTCTTAAACTTAATGTAATTGTCAATAAAAGCCTTTGAAACTTCTGAAATGCTTGTAATTCTACTTCAGTCTACCATAGAAACATCTGACAAAAGATCTAAAAACACTGAAGCAGCAAACTTTGTGAAAGCCAACACTTGGGTCGTTCTTAAACCTTTTGGCCACAACTGAATACAGATGTAGAAAGAGAGATGTAGATACAGTATATCTATCTGTGGGTCTTTATAGAGATAGATGTACAGTAGTGTGTGTTTGGCCAATGGCTAATCTATACCTGTTTTGTTTTTATTTATTTTATTTTTTTAAGTCTCACCATGAGAGACCTCTACTTAATAGTGTGTTGTTGTGCTTTTTCAAATATAAAGGTTCTATGCTGCTTGTGTGGTCCTGGGATTGGAGTTCCTTCACATTAATAAGATTGTGTACAGGTAAGTAACTTTTGTATCCATGTTGTATAGGGTATGTGTGATCTTGGTTTAGAAGGGTGTGCAAGTGCCAAGATATAAATCTGAAAAAAATGTTTTTTCTTCCATTTGAACAGTTTTGCACTGTAATGGAGGCAGAGTACACTGGCAGTGCCTGGGATAAGTTCTTTTAGAAATTCTTAATCATTTCTTAACTTGTATAATTACATGTGATACAGTGTTATCTTTTTCATTTTAGCTTTTTATTATAAATTTGACTTTTAAATCACAACACATTTAGTGCGCCTTTTCAGTTGGTGGTAGAATTTGAACAAACAATTCCAGAAATTTTCCTGAGAATACTTTTTTCTTTGACTGGGTTGCTGTGTGCCAGAGCCCTTCTTGGCAGTATTGGGTGCAGGTTAGTATCCAGATCCAAACAGGACATCCAGTTCCTTACCTTACTCGCATCTGTACTTGCTCTTTCCAAACCAATTTATATATCCTAATCAGCCTAGCTACACATCTTTTACCAAACCTCACTCTGAAATGTGTAACATGTACAGCCTATTACAGTTGTTTTCAAGAGCACTGGAAAGTCTTCGGCTACAGCAGCTCCCCTATTTTTTGTGGTACCCTTCAATGTCGGGTGGCAAAATGATTATCATTGCTATCTATCAGTCAATATGGAGTTGACACACTTTCTTCTAGATATGATGTTGTGGTGTCCTTGGATTAAAAAATTTTTTTACAGTCCCCGCTCTAGTAGGAATTCTGTCTAAAATGAATTGGATTTTCTTAAATAGGGCGTCAACGGGCCAGCCTAGTGATAGTGGTGGTAACTTTTGATCATTAAAATAATTATCAGTTACACCACCTTAATTAGTCATCGAGTACTTGCAGTAGAGTACAGTTGTCTCCTGTGCATTTTGGGAGTTTCAAATTCGGCAGATAATCCCAAAACTGGAGGAGAAAGTGTGTACTGTAATTTGTGAAATTTGTCACCTAACTCTCCGTGAAGTTGCTGATGAAGTAGGCATCAATAAAAGTTTGTGTCGCACAGTCTTTACTCAAACTACAGATAGATACTTTATTAATCCCAAGGGGGAAAGTCACATACTCCAGCAGCAGCATACTGATAAAAAACAATAACAACAACAACATTTATTTCTATAGCACATTTTCATACAAACAGTAGCTCAAAGTGCTTTACATAATAAAGAATAGAAAAATGAAAGACACAATTATAAAACAAAATAAATCAACATTAATTAACATCGAATAAGAGTAAGGTTCAATGGCCAGGGGGGACTCCAGACGGCTGGATAAAAAATAAAATCTGTAGGGATTCCAGACCATGAGACCGCCCAGTCCCCTCTGGGCATTCTACCTAACATAAATGAAACAGTCCTCTTTGGATTTAGGATTCTCACGGAAGGGCTTGATGATGATGATGATGGTCACGTAGACTTCTGCCTTTTAATCCGTCCATCATTGTTGGAGCATCATGAAGCTTTGAGTAGTGCCACCACCACAAAGAAACCGGAAAAAGAAACAGAAAAGAGAGTAGGGGTCAGTACCGATTTTAGAGCCACCATGAATAGTTATTTTGAGGAAATTGAACATACAGAGTATCAGGATTAAGTTAAATTACGATTAAAATGAAGTTATAAAAAGGCCATGTTAAAGTAATGTGTTTTCAGCAGTGTTTTAAAGTGCTCTACTGTATCAGCCTGGCGAATTCCTATTGGCAGGCTATTCCAGATTTTAGGTGCATAGCAGCAGAAGGCCGCCTCACCACTTCTTTTAAGTTTTGTTCTTGGAATTCTAAGGAGACACTCATTTGAGGATCTGAGGTTACGATTTGGAATATAAGGTGTCAGACATTCCGATATATAAGATGGGGCGAGATTATTTAAGGCTTCATAAACCATAGGCAGAATTTTAGTCAATTCTGAATGACACAGGTAACCAGTGTAATGACATTAAAACTGGAGAAATGTGTTCGGATTTTCTTTTCCTAGTTAGGATTCTAGCAGCTGCATTCTGCACTAGTTGCAAACGATTTATATCTTTTTTGGGTAGTCCTGAGAGGAGTGCGTTACAGTAATCTAGTCGACTGAAAACAAACGCGTGAACTAATTTCTCAGCATCTTTCAGTGATATAAGCGGTCTAACTTTACTTATGTTTCTTAAGTGAAAAATGCTGTCCTAATGATCTGATTAATATGTGATTTAAAATTCAGATTACAGTCAACAATCACCCCTAAGCTTTTTACCTCCGTCTTCACTTTTAATCCTAATGTATCCAGTTTATTTCTAATAGCCTCATTGTATCCATTATTGCTGATCACTAAAATTTCAGTTTTCTCTTTATTTAACTTGAGAAAATTACTATTCATCCATTCTGAGATACAAGTCAGACATTCTGTTAGTGAATCAATAGAATCAGGGTCATCAGGAGCTATTGATAAGTACAGCTGTGTGTCATCAGCATAGCTGTGGTAGCTCACGTTGTGCCCTGAGATAATCTAATAACGGAAGCATATAGATTGAGAATAACAGCGGACCCAGGATAGAGCCTTGTGGAACACCATATTGGATATCATGTGTCTTCGAGTTGTAATTCCCACAACTAACAAAAAATTTTCTCCCTGTCAGGTAGGATTCAAACCAATTTAAGACCCTGCCAGAGAGGCCCACCCATTGACTAAGGCGATTTCTAAGAATGTTGTGATCAATGGTGTCAAATGCAGCACTCAGATCTAAGAGGATGAGAACAGATAAATGGCCTCTGTCTGCATTTACCCGCAAGTCATTTACTACTTTAACGAGTGCAGTTTCTGTGCTGTGATTTGTTCTGAAACCCGACTGAAATTTATCAAGAATAGCAGGTTTATTGAGGTGGTCATTTAACTGCATAATGACTGCCTTCTCCAGAACTTTACTTAAGAAAGGCAGGTTAGAGATGGGTCTAAAATTTTCAAGAGCTGAGGTGTCGAGATTATGTTTCTTAAGTAGGGGTTTAACTACAGCAGTTTTAAGACAGTCTGGGAAGACCCCCGTATCTAGTGACGAATTTACTATGTCCAGAACATTATCAATTAGCACGCCTGATACTACTTTTATATTAAATTAAAGAGTGATAACAATGCAGGTATAACTTTGTATAATGTTAACGTTTAACCCACCCCCAGGGGTGGGATTGAAGAGCCACATAGTGTGGGGTCTCCTCAGTCTGTCAATGGAGCAGGACGGTGACAGCAGTCTGTCACTGAAGCTGCTCCTCTGTCTGGAGATGATCCTGTTCAGTGGATGCAGTGGATTCTCCATGATTGACAGGGCCTGCTTAGCGCCCGTCGCTCTGCCACGGATGTTCAAATGTCCAGCTCTGTGCTAGCAATAGAGCCTGCCTTCCTCACCAGTTTGTCCAGGTGTGAGGCGACCTTCTTTATGCTCCCATCCCAGCACACCACCGCATAGAAGAGGGCACTCGCCACAACAGTCTGATAGAACATCTGCAGCATCTTATTGGAGATGTTGAAGGATGCCAGCCTTCTAAGGAAGTATAGTCAGCTCTGTCTTCTCATACACAGAGCCTCAGTATTGGCAGTCCAGTCCAATTTATCATCCAGCTGCACGCCCAGGTATTGATAAGTCTGCACCCTCTGCACGGTTACCTCTGATGATCACGGGGTCCATGAGGGGCCTCGTCCTCCTAAAATCCACCACCAGCTCCTTGGTTTTGCTGGTCTTCAGTTGTAGGTGGTTTGAGTTGCACCATTTAAGAAAGTCCTTGATTAGGTTCCTATACTCCTCCTCCTCCTGCCCATGATAGCAGTGTTGTCAGCAAACTTTTCCACGTGGCAGGACTCCAAGTTGTATTGGAAGTCTGATATATGTTGGCTGAACAGGACCGGAGAAAGTACAATCCCCTGCGGCGCTCCTGTGCTGCTGACCACAATGTCAGACCTGCAGTTCCCGAGACACACATACTGAGGTCTGTCTGTAAGATAGTCCATGATCCTTGACACCAGGTATTAATCTACTCCCATCTCTGTCAGCTTCTCCCTAAGGAGCAGAGGCTGGATGGTGTTGATGCATCATGTGTCTGCAAAATTTGTGCCGTGTCTCCTGACAGATGAGCAAAAAGATCTGTAGGGTAATTATACTCTTGGACGCATTGTTTAGTCACTAAATAAATAACCCTCAAATAAAACTCACAACTTAAATATTATGAATCTTTAAATAATCTTAAAAAAAAAAAAATCAACAGGGAAGTGAAACATTTAAGAGATTTTCACTTGTAGGTTTAAATGGAAAGAAGCTGAACTTTCCAAGTGGAATCTGACCAAAGCAAATTGTGTTGGTGTAGTGCGAGAACTTGCAGAGTCACAAAGATGGACATTAACATCAATTGAAATGGTAATCTACAGTCCTGATTCATAGCCACTAGGGGGCAACATTTACTATAATATGCTATCTAGTATATATGACCTTGTAAGAAGTGTTTATGAAACTTCCAGTTACTTTTTACAGCAAGAGCCAATAAGTGTCCTGTGCTTGTATGTTAACAGAGACCTGAAGCTTGATAATTTACTGCTTGATGTGGATGGCTTTGTGAAAATTGCAGATTATGGACTTTGTAAAGAAGGTGAGTATCCTGCTTTATTTTCTCCTGTTACCCTGTATGTCTTTGTCCCATCCCATCCCACTTTAGATTAGATCTGCAATGGAGGCTGTTGTGCATGTGCTGTGATTATCATCTTAAGTGGATAGTCCAGTGGGTTAAATCTTTTCTGCTTCACTGAAGGGAAATGAAATGCAACATTTCGTACATTAATTTGGTCTGTTACTTGCAATTGGTGCCAAATATCTGCAGCAAAGAAATGATTAGAGGCTATGGGATCAAATCTGAAACATGCAGAAAAGGCAGCTCACTTACTGAAAATGATGGGTGGCGCAGCGTGGGCTCTGGGGAGCAGTTGTGGTTGCAGGAGCAAATCATCCCCCTACCCTAAACCCCACCAAATCTGGCTCTGTTAGTCTTGGATTTAACACATTTGTGTGATTTGAAAAGATGACTCGTGTCCACTCTGTTTCTTTAACATTTAATAAATGGAAGTACAATATATAATTTGAGATAAACCCTCCCCACTGCACATAATCCTCAGAAATGTTGCAGTAGTAGTTGTAGCTACTTTAGGACCATTTTAGTAGTACTTGAACCTTTTCAGTTTTAGGTATAATGTCCTCTGTTACTCTGTTGTTCTGGATTAGCCTAATATTTGCCATGTTAGGTTTTGACTTAAAACTTTTGTTTTTGTTTAATTGTAACATGTGAAACAGTTATCCACTTCAATTTGGTTATTTTTTTTTTTTACTTCCCACCTAAAATGAGATGAAATCTAATTAATATGGACATCAGCCTTAATATTTGTAGTGCACCATCTATTGGAATGGATTTTTTAAAGCATGTAGTAATATAATGCATTGCCTTTGTTGTTCCAACAAATGGTGCATCAAAATATTGTAGTAAGAAAATGCATTACTGTAAATGTTTGTGCAGCACCATAGGTTTCTGGTAGATAGACTTTGACACGGGATTCGTAAAAATAGTGTTAATGTGCGTCATTCCAATACACCTATGCAAAAGCAGTGGATATGTTTCTGGTATATGACATTTGATATGGGAGTCATAAAAACAGTGTTAATGTTCCTGATGTACCATCTGTTGGAATGACAAATGCATGCATTTTATTACTAAACATGTTTGATGCACCATCTGTTGAAGTAACAACATTTATTTATATAGCACATTTTCATACAAAAAGTAGCTCAAAGTGCTTTACATAATGAAGAAAAGAAAAATAAGACAAAATAAGAGATTAAAATAAGACAACATTAGTTGTCTTAGAAATGTTGGAGACTCGGCAAGCGAGTGGACACACACACACATAAATACATACTGTCAGGGATGCCAGGGGCGACGACCCGGCCGGGACGCCTTGAAGGACCGGAAGTGGGCGTGCGCCCTTTTGGGATCACGTGGGGGCTGCCATCCTGGTTGCTTTGGGGGCCACGCCCACTTCCGGCCATTCAGGGCGTCCCAGTCGGGTTGTCGCCCCTGGCATCCCTGACACTACACACACAGGGAAAGAGAGAGAATGAAAGCCATGTAGGTAATCCTGGGTTATAGATCTGTGTGGCAGGAGCACAAAACTATCTTGGCATCACCCATGAGCACAACTAGGACTATTTGGGACAATCTAAAATTTCTTTGGAAAACCTGGAGGAGATTTTATTAATGCTTTCCTCAAACAGAAGAGGTTCAGCAACCTCAGTTAAATTTTTAGACACTTCAGTGTCTTTTGAGTGATGATTTCAAATTAAGCTTTTGTGGTTTTTTTTTTTTTTTTTTTTTATATACCCACCATTAAGTTTTTGTCTGAATTCTGGATGGGCAGAAGAGAGAGTATGTGTTTGGTTTTATGTTACATAGTTGTATTGTGTTTTTTAACAGGAATGGGTCATGGCGACCAGACTGGCACATTCTGTGGAACCCCTGAGTTTTTGGCTCCAGAGGTGCTAACCGAGAACACTTACACGCGGGCAGTTGATTGGTGGGGAATGGGTGTCCTGATTTATGAGATGCTGGTTGGAGTGGTAAGAATAATTTATTTACTCCGATTGCTGACCATTGATTTTGCTATTTATTGATTTTTTTTTTTTTGGTGCTTTACCAGTAGTACAGTTAGAGAAGTACAAAGAACCATCTGGTTTGCATTATAAATCTTACACTCTAAGGTATGGTAATATTACAATGATTATTTCGTTTTTTGTTCTCTGTCAGACCTGGTCTGCCCTTCAGCTGTGAGGCTGCTTGTGAGTTCTGCTGATTCTAAATCCAAGTGGACATTGGAGTATTTTTAGGTACATTTGCTGTCTATCCGTTGTTACTCTATATTGAGTTTACACTCTTAAAAGTTGATTTATAAATCCATTAAAGATTGTGTACTGAAAAGTACTCTGCATAATGTGCACCTGGAGTGCAATGTACAGTTCTAGTCACGGGGCTACAAAATTGAATGTCCAAGAGCGTCTCACATCTTAAGGGCAGCTCCAACACTAACACGCTGGAGGAGATTTGAACAGAGACAGGTATGTGGGGACCTAATCCAGGTATTCAGAATTCTTAAAGAAATAAACCTCGTCGAGAGGTTTACTTACCTCGGCAGTGACATTCATGTCTATGGTGACTCATCCTGTGAAGTCAGTAGACGGATTGGGAGAGTGTGGGGGGTCTTGAGGTCGCTGGAAAGGTGTGTGTGTGGTGCTCCCTGATATCTCGGCAAAAGGACGAAGGTCCAAGTCTTTAGAGTCCTGGTGCCTCCTGTCTTGCTATATGGTTGCAAGACATGGACTCATTTGTGTCTCTCTGGAGAATCCGTGGCTACTGCTGGTGTGAGTTTGAGTCACTCACGGAGTCCCGAATGAAGCACATTACCTGCATTATAAAGGGGAGTGGGGGTCAGTTACGGCACTACAGCTATGTGGCACATTACCCTGAGGGTGATCTGGCTCGTAGGATCCTCATTGTTGGGGACCCGAGTGCCTAGACCAGGCCAAGGGGTCACCCATGTAACACCTGGCTGCAGAGTGTATCATTTCCGGAGGGTGGGACTGGACCGCATGTCAGCCTGGGGGTTTGCCAACTGGGATCCCAAGCTGTTTCGTTGTGTGGTGGGTAGGGCAACGCACTGTACAAGTGCATGCTTCCCAACTTGACTTGACTTGATACATAAAGCTGATCCACCAGAAGTCTTTTTTGATAAATTAGTGATTTACTTATTCCAGGACATCGAAGAGATTAAAGGGACTTATGAACCACATTCGGAGTAGGTGGGCGTTAGGGGACTCCGGCAGAGACATAACACCACTAACACCTTGCACAGATTGAACAGTTCCTTCTAACTGAATGACTGAGCCAGGAGGATCAGGGAAGCTACCAAGAGGCTGATGGTAACTTTGAAGGACTTATAACTATCCATGGCCAAGACTGGATGGTCTGTATATATGACAACAGTCTCACAATCTTTGCAATGTGGCAGGGTGGTTATAAAGAAGCCTCTTCTGAAAAAGTACACACTTAGTCTTGTTTCTGCTTTATAAAATAAACACTTGGAAAATTCTGATGCTATGTGGCAAAAGGTTTTATGGTCTGATGAGACCAAGATGGAATTTTTTGGACTAACCTTTAAATGCAATATTTGGCAACAAACTTGGCACACCACCTAAAACTCACCATACCCACTCTGAAGTACAGTTGGGTGTTTCTCTTTAGATGGGACTAGGCGAGTGGTAAGCCTTGATGGCAGGACTGACTCGAAACAATGTAGACTTCAAGTTCTGAAATCGCCAAGGGGGGACACCCCCAAATCTATATGACTTGACCTTTGTGTGCCGAGCAGAAGATTGGGAAATACTGTGCAACATTTATCTACCAGGTACCCCTATGGTGCATTGCTAAAATCATTTGTCAGCTAGGCACACATCTGACACAAGTTAGCAGTGAGTGAGAGCTCTGAACTCTGGGGGCCAAGGCTGTGAGTACCGTGTTTTACTGTAATGACCGCCGGAAGAAAGATCAAGAAAGTCTCTGCAGACAGCTGGACCTTCTGTGCTACGTACAGGGGCACAAATAGCTTACTGGAACAGAAACTGGTGCCTTGAGAGCTTTAAGGTACAAAACAGATCATTGAAGATTGAGATGTAGTAAATAAATAGATAGATAGATACTTTATTAATCCCAAGGGAAAATTCACATAATCCAGCTGTAGGAGGAGAGAAATACATTTAGTGGGATTATACTTGAAGCTGCAACAGTGAAGTAGCTGTCTGTTGCGTTATTTGGCCAGTGGTGGCTCACTTCTTGTTGACAAATATGTTTTGGTGATTAAACCCCCTCTAGCAAAATGCTAAATTGACAATTAGCCATATTCTTTCTCTCATGACATTTATTTTAAGAGGGCTTAAAACACATCTTTAATATTAGTTGGCAGTAAAAAGCGACTGTGTACATTCGGACCACTGGCTACACTGCTGTTGGGTTAAAAAAAAAGCCTTAATTTGCAGCTTCATCTGAGTATTTAAAAAGAAAAGAAAGCTTCTGTCTATGCCAATGCAGGGGGCACTTTTTCATTCTGGGCCAGTTTCAAAACAGCAGAATTCATGTCCCATGCCGTAGGGGGTAAAAGGAAAGCCGTGGAAGATGTCTTAATACACAATACAGTGGACCCTTGACTTACGAACTCAATTCGTTCGCGAGGGCTGGTTGTAACTCAAGTTGGTTGTAAGTCAAGACTATTTTTCCCATAAGAAATAATGGAAATACCCATAATGCGTTCCGAACCTCCCACTGCAACACTTACTTAACCTTTTCATAAAAAAGGGTTGTATAATTTGCATAATTAACCAAAACACCAATAATTTTTCTAATGTACTAACCAAAAAGTTATATAAAGTGCGTAGCCTACCAGAAACAACAATTTCACACTGTACTCGCCATTTAATTTGACATCTTTGGGCTGCAGGAAGGGAGGAGGAGGAGGAGAATGAAACGGAAGGTGGTTATTGTTTAGAAGGAGCCTCCTTATGCAAATCTTTTCTTTGTAAAATTATCGAGATGGTGGATGCGTGGTACATGAGTAAATACGGTATTAGTGGGATCGGTCACATGAACACCACTCTCATATTTCCGCACAATTTCCTTCTTTGTTTCGATTGTGATCGCTTTCTTTACCTTCGTTACCTTCTCTTCCTTCCTTAGCAATTATGCGTCTTGCTGCCATGGTCCTAGTGAATTATATATATAGATAAGTCACTGCACTGACCGAAATTACGTCCACAAACGCATGTATCTGGGCTCCGACTGACGCTTACGAACGCTCTCGGCTGTTTGTTTACAATCTCACAAGCGGATACACGTGACCACATTCGGGTCGTAACGCAAGATGTTGGTCGTAAATCAAAACAAAAATTTTGGTTGTAAATCAAGTTGTTCGTATGTCAGGCCGGTCGTATGTCAAGAGTCGACTGTATAAAGAATGGTCGGGGTGGAGAAAAAAAAAAAAACCGGAAGTACAAAGTTAAACAGGAAACCAATAAAACTCCACAACACCAATGCGTTCAATGAACCGTAAGGGACTGTGATGTTCTCCTGACTTGAAAGAGATGAGGACAGTTCCTTGATGTTGACTGGAAGGAGGTCCCGTCTATTGGGGAACCACCCACAAAATATTAAACAGCAAGTGTGTTGTCAACAGAGCCACTTAGTTGAAACTGTATTAAGAGGCAAATCATTATGAAGGGTACTGGATGTGTCATGAGTGACTAGCAATGCATGTGCCAATAATGCCTGTGAGGACATGTTTGTTGCATTCAGATGATTTTGAATCCTCAGTAGTGGCAGAGCGACGATAACCAATTCAGGCAAAGGATAGAACTAACTGTCCAAAATGGGCAGCAAAACCACTTTTGAGAAAGTGTCTAACTTGCCTGCCTGTGTGCTTGTGAAGTCTCCATTTCCAGGTGACGATGAAGAAGAGGTGTTTGACAGCATTGTGAATGATGAAGTTCAGTACCCAAGGTTCCTTTCGCCCGATTCCAAATCTGTCATATGCAAGGTAATAAGGGTTTTGAAATCTGGTTTGCTTAATTTTATTTTTATTCATAAATTGATAATCTTCTGCATGAGCGTTTATACTCACTCCTGACACTGAAAGCATCTAAAAGCTTGCTTGGGTAAATCCGTTAAGCCTGTCCCAGGAGCTGACGTAAAACAGGATTCTGGCTTGTCGTTTTTTATTTTTTATTTTTATTCCTTTAAAAACCAGTTGCTCCAGAAAAATCCCGAAAAGCGGCTCGGTGCAGGGGAGAGAGATGCAGAAGATGTCAAGGAACACCAGTTCTTTCAGGTAAGTCATTAGGATTTAGGAGTTGACTTTATAGTCCCTTCAACAGCATAGTCAGGACCTTAATTGCACTCATCTTGACATTTTAAAACTCTTAATAATTATTCGGAAATCTGCTAATGGCTATATTCCTGCAGAATCATTAACAGCTTTAAACAATTAGTTCAGTTTCTATATAGTGTGCGTCAGATTGGTTTGTGCTTCTTTACATGGAATACACCATCAAATGCCATCTTCCAGGAGGGTGCTATGCATTGGTGGTGGTTAAAGTGTCTCTCCACTCTCAATTTAAAGTGCTTTGAGTAGTGAGAAAAGCGGTATATTAATGCAAAGAATTCTTAATAGTGTTAATAAATGCTGGGCTGTAGCTAATTGGCACATTAATGCCTGCTACTGTATCATCCAAGTGGGTGGTACACGATAGGTGTGGTTGAAGAGGTTTCCCTTGTGTCTACTAAACCGCTTTGAATAGTGAGGGAAGCACAGTGTAAATGTAATTATTATGATGATGTTTGATTTATGTGCTGCTGCCTTGCAGTTAGGTGACCCGGGTTCACTTCCCAGGTCCTCCCTGCGTGGAGCTTGCATGTTCTCCCCGTGTCTGCGTGGGTTTCTTCCCATAGTCCAAAGACATGCAGGTTAGGTGCATTGGCGATCCTAAATTGTCCCTAGTGTGTGCGCCCTGCGGTGGGCTGGCACCCCGCCCGGGGTTTGTTTCCTGCCTTGCTCCCTGTGTTGGCTGGAATTGGCTCCAGCAGAACCCCGTGGCCCTGTAGTTAGGATATAGCGGGTTGGATAATGGATGGATGGATGTTTGATTTATGCAGCCTTCTATTGGTAGCACCTATACATACTGACAGGAGTGCAGCTCTTGAGGGGGGTCTCTTGGCCTTTGCTAAGGTAGTTTGAAAATGTAGCCATTTCATGGGGCAGTGATTCGGCCATCCTGACAGGACTGAGACTGGTGAGTGGAGTGACTTCTGGCCCTTGCTATGATATTGAAGCTGTGGTAGCCAACCTCGGCCAATGCCGTCTGTGATGAGTGAATGTTACAGAGGGGGAGAGTATTGTGGGGCGTACATGGAAATCAAGGCTAATAATTTACGCTTTTCCAGTATTAACTTGTCCACCAATACGAGGTGAGACACACAAAATTACCAGACTGGGCTTGGGGCTTTCCTGGAAAACCTTTCTGGAGGTTGGCCAAACGTGAATCTATAAGTGTATCTACTCATACACGCCCTCTCAAACAGCTGACCGGCTTGGTATATCTTGTGAATAGCCCAGTCAGTATTTGCACAACAATCGCTACACAAGTTGTCACTATAATGTCTGGGGGGAAAAAAATCGAACAGTGAATCAACATCAGATTTGTAGCGAAATTGAACAAAACGGCCACAGAAACTTATAAAATGATAAACAGTGTGCGGAGATAACAGTTTGTCTCGCGCACAAGTTTTAGAGTGGCACAAACGTTTCAAGGAAGGACAAGAAAATGTGGAAGACGTTCAACTCCCAGGTCAAGAGGGAGGTGGGTGCTTCACCAAGACAACGCTCCTATGCGCAATGCTTTTTCCGTAACAACATAACTGACAAAAACATTCCTGTCCTCGATCATCGTCCCTATTCACCCGATTTAGCTCCCTGTGATTTTTATTTGATCACAAAAATCAAAAGTGAGCTGAATTTTTCTTTAATGGATGAAGCGAAGACTGAAATGGCAAACCTGTTGAAGAGCCAATGGATGATGCATATGGAGCGGTGTAGAGATCAGGAGGGAAAGTATATATTTTACCATTCCGGTTATTTGTGTCTCACCTCGTATACTATATATAGATATAGATACAGTATCTCCCCTCACATTTTTGTAAATATTTTATTATATCTTTTCATGGGAAAACACTGATGATCCGACACTTTGACACAATGTAGAGTAGTCCGTGTACAGTTTGTATAACAGAGTAGATTTGCTGTCCCCTCAAAATAACTCAACACACAGCCCTTAATGTCTAAACTGCTGGCAACAAAAGTGAGTCCACCCTTAAGTGAAAAAATGTCTAAATTGTAACCAGTTAGCCATCTTCCCTCCCCGGTGTCATGTGACTCACTAGTGTTACAAAGTCTCAGTTGTGTTAAATTTGGTGTTCTCGCTCTCACACTCTCTCATACTGGTCACTGGAAGTTCAACATGGCACCTCATGGCAAAGAACTCTCTGAGGATCTGAAAAACAGAATTGTTGCTCTCCATAAAGATGGCCGAGGCTGTAAGAAGATTGGCAACACCCTGAAACTGAACTGCAGCACGGTGGCCAAGACCATACAGCGACAGGTTCGACTCGGAACAGGCCTCGCCACGGTCGACCAAAGAAGTTGAGTGCACGTGCTCAGCGTCTTATTCATAGGTTGAAGGGGTGGGGGGTCAGCCTGTCGGTGCTCAGACCATACGCCGCACACGGCAACAAATTGGTCTGCATGGCTGTCGTCCAAGAAGGAAGCCTCTTCTAAAGATGATGCACAAAAAAGATAGCCTGCAAAAGGTTTGCTGAAGACAAGCAGACTAAGGACATGGATTACTGGAACCACGTCCTGTGGTCTGATGAGACCAAGATAAACTTATTTGGTTCAGATGGTGTTAAGCGTGTGTGGTGGCAACGAGGTGAGGAGTGCAAAGACAAGTGTGTCTTAGCTACAGTCAAGCATGGTGGTGGGAGTGTCATGGTTTGGGGCTGCATGAGTGCTGCTGGCACTGGGGAGCTACAGTTCATTGAAGGAACCATGAATGCCAACATGTACTGTGCCATACTGGAGCAGAGCCTGATCCCCTCCCTTCAGAAACTGGGCCACAGGGCAGTATGCCAACATGATAACAACCCCAAACACACCTCAGAGATGACCACTGAGGGTAAAGGTGCTGGACTGGCCAAGCATGTCTCCAGACCTAAAGCCTATTGAGCATCTATGGGGCATCCTCAAATGGGAGGTAGAGGAGCGCGAGGTCTCTAACATCTACCAGCTCCGTTGTGTCATCATGGAGGAGTGGAAGAGGATTCCAGTGGCAACCTGTGAAGCTCGTGTGAACTCCATGCCCAAGAGAGTTAAGAAAGTGCTCGAAAATAATGGTGGGCAGCCACACAAAATATTGACACTTTGGGCACAATTTGGACATTTGTCACTTTTGTTGCCAGCGGTTTAGACATTAATGGCTGTGTGTCAAGTTATTTTGAGGGGACAGCAAATCTACACTGTTATACAAACTGTACACGGACAACTTAAACAATGTACCAAAGTGTCATATATATCTTCAGTGTTGTCCCATGAAAAGATATAATCAAATATTTACAAAAATGTGAGGGGTGTACTCACTGTAGATCTATAAATTAAAAAAGAAAAACCGTTTTAAAAATTTTGTGAACACTTTTACCTGATAAAACAAAAGGATTCCTAAAAATCTCTTGACTTTAGAAGCAGAAAACTTTGAAGCTGCCGTCTCGCGCTGTCATTTTGCCCAGTAGAATGCATTCTAACAATCTCTTCTCTTCAAACAGGAAATTAACTGGGAGGACCTCCTGCACAAGAAAGTGAAGCCCCCTTTCATCCCAACAGTTAAAAGTCCTTGCGACGTCAGTAACTTCGATGAAGAATTCACGGTGCTGAAGCCGGTCTTGACGCCACCGCACACGGGTTGCTGTCTTACACGGCAGGAGCAGGAGCAATTTGGGGATTTTGACTTTACTGCACCGCAGAGGAAGGTTTGACTTTTATAGTAAATGTTGGCTAGACGGGACTCCTCAACAGCTTTTGTAAATCCTGGCTGTATGAACCATCACGGTGTATTTACTTTATGGTTAGTAAGTCATTCTTCTTGTCTCAAATGTTCCAACAAGGCACTGAATCCATTTGTGGCTATTCATGCCAGCACTATGAAATGGGGTGGGAGGAAAAACTTGGAGCATGTGAGCCTCTTACTGCTAGGTTTTTACTTTATGGGACCACCATGTATCTGTATGCCAAGGATAGACTTTACTGTGGTTGGCGTAATTAAGAATTTTCTGCCTAGAGGGCAAGCTGCCATAACCCAACCAGCACCTCTTCCTAAAGCAGTTGGGGCTGAGTTGGTCCTTTGTCCTAATGGGTGCTAGTGGGCACGGAGTGGACTGGACTGCATTGCCTGCCTTACTTTTATTCATCCAAAACGTTTATATTTTGTCTTTTGAGTGATCCCTACTGCCCAAACTCTTAGGCTGAGCTGTATTTGGCTCACTGATTGTCAGAAATCCATTAAGAATTTGTCTGCCATTTTTCTAGGCTCTGATGAGATCCCTGGATTTGCGACAACAGTGGTAGGCCTATTGTTACTCCCATCCTGGTCACTCAGATTGATATTTTTGTGAGTTCTACAATGGTAGGCATGGCGTACATTTGCAGTGACCCCACGGGTATATCCAGGGGGTCCATGCCAATTGCATTTGGTGAGCCAGCCACAGAAGGAAGGTCTGCTCTGTTATCTTCACGCGACAGCGAGGTCCACAAATCTGTTTGACTGTGACTTTGCTGTATGGTCTCCGTTTTCTAACTTTATGAAGTGCCTGAAAGTCTTGAAATTTCCATTTAATAGTTCAAAGAATAAGGAGGGTGGGTGATTTCATTTGATGAAGTAGCCATGCGGACTTGACGTTGAAGTTGAGCTTTGCTTTTGACAATGCAATAACGGCATTCGTTCCTTGTTGTTGTGTGTGTGTTTGTTTTTACTTCTTACTGGGAATGCCTTTAATGTCTGAAATATTTAATTCCTGCAAACTGCCAAAGCTGCTGAAATGAATCAAGACGAGAACATGCGAGCTGTGGCTGGGTGTGTATTTCAAGGTGCATGTCCTGAGTGTGTGACTCACTGCTGAACAACACGTCTACTGTGAAAAGCATAAAGCACTACGTACCGATTGACAGGGCGACATTATTTTTAGTATAAATGTGTCTGAGGGGAGAGAGAGTGAAAGGTGGAAAAAAAGAAAAATCTATGTATATCTATATAAAATGAATAAACCTTTTTCACTAAAACGGTGTGCCATTTAATAATTTTGACGTGATGTGGTCACAGTGAGTCAATCTAAATGGGATAACCAAGCCTCACGTTCTCATTCTGAAGTCTGGGAGCTTTGCTGCTTGGTCACTGCCTTTGGCAGCAGTATAGTGGGCCTACGGGTTAGGGGCGGCCACAACACAGCTGGCATGTTGAAGGTTATGACCGTGGGCACCAAACTGCTACTGCACAGCCTTTCAAATGTTTCTACCAATTCAAACAAATAATCCTGTCTCACCCACTCATTCATTGGTCAAGAGCCCTGTCTTCAGATCAAAAGCTGTTTCCAGTTTTGAGTGCTGTTCTGATTTTCCATAGGTGGTTTGTCTTCCTTTATAACAGGGTAAGTGTCTGTGTGTCCGTCCTGGTGCTATGTCTCTATCATTCTAAAAGATGGTGCATCACAAACATTGTTAGCAGTAAAATGCATTGTATTTGTAATTCCAACAGATGGCACATCACAAATATTAACTCTGCTTTTATGAATCCTGCTAGACATTAAGCCTGTTACAATAACGGGCGCTAGAACAGCAGTCCATAAACATTAGTAGGAACAGTCTATATTAAATGGCAAGGGACCTTGTATGTGGCTGTAATATGCGTCACTGTATTGTGTGCCTTTAATTTTCTCTCTCAGTAATACTGGTTTGTATTTCCGTAAAATGCCTGTAATTTTGTCGGAAAGTAATACAGTGGAACCGAAGTAATTAAGTAATTTCCCCCATAGGATTGTATGTAAATACAATTAATCCGTTCCAGATCATATGAACTGTAAGTAAATATATATTGTTTTAAGATTTTAAGCACAAATATAGTTAATTATACCATTGAATGCACAGCGTAATAGTAAACTAAATGTAAAAACATTGAATAACACTGAGAAAACCTTGAACAGAGAAAACTAACACTGCAAGAGTTCACGCTATAGCCTTACGACCCGCTCGCTAAAAACACCTTTTTTAATGAGTTTTAAGCACAGGAAAAAAAATTAACATTTGAAAAATCCGTAATCTAATAAACAACCAAGAAAAGTAACATTGCAACAATGCACGCGTGTGCCTGTTTGTGTGTGTGTGTGAGTGTCTGCCTGCCTGTGTGTGTGTGTGAGTGTGTCTCTCTGTCGGGCAGGCGTGTGTGCATGTCTGTCCGTCTCTCGCGTGGGCCTGCCTCTGTGTGTGTGCGCGTGCATGTCTGTCTGTCTCTTGGGCGGGCCTGCGTGTCTGTCTGTCGCGCGCACGCACCTGTGTGTATCTCTCTCTCTCTCTCTCTCTGCACACACAGGGAATGCACAGGAAGAGACTGAACATGTGCCGTGTGGCCCTGCGCATGCGCACTTCACCAGAAGACACACACACGGACACTGGACGCACACAAGGGTTTTATTAAAGAGGATATGATAGTATCACACAGATGAATTTATTGAACGGTGCACTGCAGACGTTAATGCTGAGGTCTACATCGATTAGATTTCAACCCATCACTTTATTAGGTACACCTGGCTAGGACCAGGTCGGACCCCCTTTTGCCTTCAGAACCACTGTAATTCTACATGCCATAGATTCTACAAGGTGCTGGACACGTTCCTCTGGGATTTTGGTCCATATTGACATTGATGGCATCACGCATTGCTGCAGATTTGTCAGCTGCAAATCTCCTGTTCCACCACATCCCAAAGGTGCTCTACTGGATTTTGATCTGGTGACTGGAGACCATTTGAGTCCAGTGAGCTCATTGTAATGCTCCTGAAACCAGTTTGAGATGAGCTGAGCTTTATGACGTGGTGCGTTATCCTGCTGGAAGGAGCCATGGGAAGATGGGGACACTGCTGTCATAAAGGGATGGACATGGTCAGCAACAATACTCAGGTAGGCGGTGGCAGTTAAACGATGTTCAGTTGGTACTAAGGGGCCCAAAGCTTGCCAAGAAAATATCCCCCAGTCCTCTATACCACCACCAGCAGCTGGAACTCTTGATACAAGGCAGGATGGATCCATGCTTTCATGTTGTTGATGCCAAATTCTGACCTCACCATCTGAATGTTGCAACAGAAATCAACTTGTCAGACCAGGCGTTTTTCCAATGTGAATTGTAGCCTCCATTGACAGGAGCAGCATCTGGTGTGGTGTCCTGCTGCTGTAGCCCACCTACTTCAAGGTTTGACGTGTTGTGTGTTCAGAGATGCTCTTCTGCAGACCTCCGTTGTAACAAGTGTTTATTTCAGTTACTGCTGCCTTTCTATCTGGTCAAACCAGTCCGGCCCTTCACCTCTGACCTCTGGCATCAACAAGGCATTTTCGTTCACTGGTTATTTTCCTTTTTTCAGACCATTCTTTGTAACCCTAGAGATGGTTGTGTGTGTGGAAAATCTCAGCAGTTTCTGAAAAACTCTGACCTGGTACTCCTCTGGTACCAACAACCATGGCACGATCAAAGTCACTTCAGTCCCCTTTCTTCCTCTTTCTGATGCTCCGTGTGAACTTCAGCAGATGGTCTTGAAAATGTCTACATGATCAAATGCACAGAGTTGCTGCCATGTGCTTAACTGATTAGATATTTGCAGTTACAAGCAGTTGAACGGGTGTACCTAATAAAGTGGCCGGTGATTTCACGTGTGTGAGCACACAACAGGATGATTCGACATGTGGATGATGTGCCATGAGTAGCACAAGATTTTTTTTTTTTTTCCCCATGAATGTTTTTGATAGTGTTAGCCATTGTGCAATGTTGGTCACCATAGATGCCTGTTCTATCTGAAGCTTTATCTTTTGTTATTTCTGAAGCTTTGTTTCTGCCTGAAAACACGAGATTGTGTTACTTACCTTGTCGTTTGTAGGTTTTCAAGTATCATTTTTGGGTGGCGTAATCCTTTTCAGCTAATCGGGCACTTGCCCGTTTGCTACATCTCTATTTGTTGTAGTTTTGATGACTGGCGTCTGATGCAATCTGTTCTCTAACATCCATCCATTAACCAACCCGCTATATCCTAACTACAGGGTCTAGGCGGGGTCTGCTGGAGCCAATCCCAGCCAACACAGGGAGCAAGGCAGGAAACAAACCCCGGGCGGCGTGCCAGCCCACCGCAGGGCGCACACACTAGGGACAATTTAGGATCGCCAATGCACCTAACCTGCATGTCTTTCCACTATAATCAAAGACCCCCACTATCACTACAGGGTTTGCCAAGACCGTGGCTGCAGGTTTTCATTCTAACCTTTTTTTTTTTTTGTAGTAAATGAGTGCCCTGTTTGTGCTGCCAATTAACTTCTTGTGAATTCATTTTAATTGAATTGCTTTTTTTTTTTTAAGATTTGATCCCCTGAATTTCTTCATCGCTCCGCTGAATTGCTTTGTTTCTTTCCTTAAATGGCAGCCAAGCAGAAATGAAATGTGAAGTGAGGGAACCAACAGAAGACCAACTAATTTCACTCCAACCAGCTGCTTAATGAGGTGCCAATTCTTGTTGTTAATTAAACTCGTTCTTTAATTCCATGGCTTGTTGCTGCTCTTGTGGTGCATTAGCAGACGTTTCCGAAATCTTCGATTTTCTCTTTTCTAAGAGCACTGGGGACCTGAACAGCATTCCTGTGACCTTCACCTTTCTTTCTTTTCAGATATTGTATGATGTACACCAGTTGTTTTTAGCTCATTTTGTATCTCATTATTGTTTGGCTGCTAATTAAAGGAAGAAAATCAATGAAGGGGTCTGAGTCTTCAAGAGAAGGTCAAGTAAAATGAGTTCAAATGAAGTTAATTAGCAACCAAAACAGGTCACTAATTAAGAAAAGGGTTGGAATGAAAACCTGCAGCCATGGCGCTCCTACAGGACTGGAGTTGGCGACCCCTGCACTAGAATGCTGAATCCCCTACCCCCCCATACCGTGGAGACTCCAGAGGAGTCATCCAGAGATGACTGATGGGAATGCGTGGCAGCCATGATGCGTGTGTGTATGCGTTCAGAGCGTGTATAAACTGGCCCTTAGTGTTTTGTTTATCCCTGATAAACAAATCGAAAGCACTTAAGATTTTCTTGTTGAAATTCTCACCTGTAACTGAAATTGTCAACAAATGACAGTAAGAAAGGTCTGCCTAGTGCCCACTGCTGTACTGATGCAGATTTAGTACCCGTCCTTCACATCGTATGTTTCAAGATGGCCTGTGCACCAGTGACCAATGTCACAATCGGGAGAGTACAAGTGTGTTTCTTTGCTCAGTTTTTTAATTTTTTGTTACTTGCCTATAAAGAGGGTAGAACGTCAGTGTCTGATCTGCAAGATTGACGTGCCCCTTGTGTGATCGATTGCTGCCATAGCATAAGGCTTAGTGACTTCCACATTTAGTTGGGCACAAACATTGACAGTTGGCGCATTGTGAACAGTGCTTACAGGGCAAGCGTCCTTCTTGTCCATTTTAGTTCATTGCAGCCATTTTGTGCCACGGTGAGCTTTCAGTCGACCAAGTTTACCAGACATTTCACTGTAGTTCGGTTGTAATTTTTTGACTTTTTTAAGAATCGACTCTCCCCATCAATCATTGGTCAAGAGCCCTGTCTTCAATTCCGAAAGCCACTCCTGTGAGTCTTTGAGTTTGCATACACGCTGATGAATCTGGTAGCCACTATTTAACAGGATAACTGACATGTGGACGTGCAACAGGAGTAACGCAACATTTTCTTTCTTTCGTTTTTCACATTGCCTGCCACTGTTTAGCATTGGTTACCATTGAGTTCTGATGTCAATATTCTTTATCCTCATTCTACATGAAAACGTGAGATTAAAAATTCTTATTGGCTACCATGACAAAGTACATGGCACAAGTAACATTTTTTTAATTTCATTTTTTTGATGGCTTATTTATTTAATGGTAGGTAGTGGGTTTGCTATGCTGCCTCTGGCACCCGGATGCCTTAAATCTGTGCAATGAAACCAGAAGATTATTGAGGTATTTCTGAGTGAAATTTACTGCCCAGTGTCAGAAAGTTCTCCGTTTTAGGTCAGGGTCCTCCAGCAAGACACGTCCCAGAATAGGGGTGGTGGGGGAACCAAACCTGCAAAGTACTGAAGTGGCCTGATGTGAATCCAACTGAACATCCAGTCAAAGTAAAAAGTATGAGAACCCCTAGGAATTCTCTATATTTACGTCTAATTCCCATACAACACATAGTCGTATCTTCACGTCGGTCACAATAATGAACAAACACAGTCTCCTAGAACTACAGATACACAGATTTTCAGAGAATATTTGACTTAATTGAATAAATCATTCCCAACTGTGAAACTGAAGGTTGGAAAAAAGTAAGTGAACCCTAAGCTAATGACTCTTTAAAAAGCTCACTGCAGTCCGAATTTCGCACACCTGGAGTCCATTTAATGAGACGAGTTCAGAGGTGTGGCCCAGAATGACTGATTGATGGATCACAAACACTATAAAGTTTGAGCTTTTGACAAGAAGCATATCTGGATGGGAATCATGCCTCACACAAAAGAGCTGTCTGAATAGCTATGATGGAGAATTGTTCATCCACGTAAGGCTGGAAAGGGTTACAAATTCATCTCAAAGATTTGAGATATTCATCAGTCTACTGTTAGGCAAGTTGTCTATAAATGGAAACCATTTGGTATTGTGGCCCTGCCAAGATGACCCCAAGAGCCTAATGCAAAGCCAGCAATGAATTGAAGGACCACCCTAGAGTGACAGCAAAGAACTTGAAGTGGCGAACATCTCTGTTCACGAGCCAACTATATGCAAAACATTGAACAAGAAAGGAGTCCATGGCAGAACACCAGGCTATCAAAGAACATTGCTGAATGCCTGAAGCTTGCGAGAGAGCACTTGGACACTCCACAACGGTACTGGGAAAATGTTTTGTGGAGTGATGAAACCAAAATTGACCCATTTGGGAGGAACAAGCTGAACTTCATTTGGCGTAAAAAGGGAACTGCATATCAACATCAAAACATCATCCCTACAGTAAAGTATGGTGGAGAGAACATCAGGATTTGGGCCTGCTTTGCTGCATCAGGGCCTGGACAGCTCGCCATCATTGAGGGGCAACTGAATTCACAAGTTTATCAACAAATTCTCCAGGGTAACGTGAGGGTGTCTGTCCGTCAACTTGAGCTCAGACGAGGCTGGGTGATGCAACAGGACAACGAGCCGAAACATCGCAGCAAATCCACAGCACAATGGCTTCAGAAGAACAAACTGCAGTGGCCCAGATCTCAATCCTACTGAATGACTTGAAGACAGAGAGCCACACACAGAAGACAACCAAAGAGTATGGAAGAGTTAAGGCAGTTCTGCGGGGAAGAAGGGGCTCAAATTCCCCCCACATGATGTGCAGGTCTTATCTGCAGTTACAGGAAGCGCCTGGCTGAGGTCATTGCTGTCATTAAACCCCAAGGTTCACTTACTTACTTCCACTACCACTGTGAACGTTGAATGTGTTTGTAAACTAAAGACATGAAAGAGTAGAATTATTTTGTGTGTCAGTGGCTTAAGACTCATTGTGTAGATCAGTCCCTGTGACTCAGATCAGATCACTTTTTATGACCAATTCATGCGGTAAACCAGATCATTCCAAAGGGTTCACATACTTTTTACTATGACTGTACATGGAAAGACGTGAGAAGGCAGCCATCAAGCCCGAGAGAACTGGAGCAGCAGCCCACGTGAGAGATGCAGACATCTCACTCAGAGGTACAGAAAGTGCTGCATTACAGTTACTGCCTCAGAATATTGGGTTGGGGGGTCACAAAATGTTGCCGTTTTCATCTGTTTTAGTTGTTAAAATCCGTTAAGCCTTAAATCGAAAGTAGAGGGTCTATCCATCCATCCATCCATCCATCCTCTTCCGCTTATCCAAGGTCGGGTCGCGGGGGCAGCAGCTTAAGCAGAGAGGCCCAGACTTCCCTCTCCCCAGCCACTTCTTCCAGCTCTTCCGGGAGAATCCCAAGGCGTTCCCAGGCCAGCCGGGAGACATAGTCCCTCCAGCGTGTCCTGGGTCTTCCCCGGGGCCTCCTCCCGGTTGGACGTGCCCGGAACACCTCACCAGGGAGGCGTCCAGGAGGCATGCTGATCAGGGTCTACTCAGTGGAATTGGGAATGTGTACTGCTAATTTACTTTTGTCAGTTTCAACCTATTTCATGGAAAACTGTGATTCTTTTTTAAAATAGAAGTGTACCAACACTTTTCTCATCTGTGTGTAATTGATTAGCTGTAATCGTTCCCACGATTGGACAAGGTTTATTTTTTAAAATATTACAAATTTTTAAGATCACAAACCGACATATTCTAATCTCACAAAGGATTTGTAAAAAGTATTGTCTTCATATAAAATGCATAGAGTAAACAGTCGCCTTGTTCACAAGTAGAATGCCAGTTCTACGGTATTTTCCTCCAGTGACTATTATCATAACCTAATGTCATTTTCAACAGAAATACAGTCCCCGAGGCGTGATTGTTAATAAATAAAAGCCGAGAACCCACTGGCAAAACGGCTTCAATTATTGCTGCGGCTCAGTGCTTGTTTTCGGTTAAACAGAACGTGAACTTGGGATGCGCTTCTGTCACTTGTGTCTGTGTAAAGTGACTTGACAGTTGGGGTCAGCCTGCCCCACCTGAGGTGACTAAAATGGTTCAACACAAGGGGCCACAATTGGTTCTGGATTACGAGGATGATGGCAGCTTTACACAAACACCCACACACAGCACAGATATCGCACATTACAGGATGACTCTGTCCGTTACAGAGTGCCACACACTACTCCTATGGAAGTTGCCATTTAACACTTTGTTTCTATATCGTAGTTAATACTTCCGACTTATTCTGGTTGTTCATACTGCTGCCCACATGCATCTGGATGACAGGATTTTAGTCATGTGAGTGGAAAAAAATCAGAAAAGTCACTAAACTTTTGTTAATAAACTAATACAGTAGGGTAATAGGCCGAGGGTCTGCTCTCACACAACCCAAAAATAGTTCTTAGTCTACGTAGTGGTTGGAAAGTGTGATAGAGAAGATGAAAGTTAACCTAAACTGGGTCACTGCCCTCTCGGAAGTAGACCTTCTCCCAAACAACCGTATGGCAAACACAGAAGAAGCTCCACAGGTTGCGAAAGGTTCCTTGGTCAAATGGGTTCTCGTCGGTCCCACAGTGCTTCAGGTAGGAAATGCGGTGGCGGGACATGAACTCCCAGGTGGTGGTGTTGCAGGAGACCAGGTAGAGATGGCAGCCCAACAGGAGAATCACCACTACAGAGAACACGGCCACTAGGCCGAAAGCTGCCAACAGGAAGCCATTCTGTTGCAGCCAGCTCTTCCAGGTCGGAGCGTAGCCGAATCCAGACCTGTTTGGGGGGGAAGGAAAAGTAACAAAACAAAAAAAAAAAACAATCAGTTGTTTGCCATTTCAGAAAAAGGCTGCTTACTGCTGGAAAGCGAATGTCCTTAATGTGTGAACTCAATCTTCACAGCAACAATGCCGGACCGGTGAGTCGTCGGCCTTGTCTTGTGTCCGTAATCCTCTCGGCTAGAAGTGAACGGCAGAGCCTGAAATCGACTGGATTTTATTATTATACTTTATTAATCCCAAAGGAGGTTTTTCGTATACCCCTTAGGGTCAGAGTGCAGGGTCAGCCATTGTACGGCGCCCCTGGAGCAACTGAAGGTTAAGGGCCTTGCTCAAGGACCCAGCAGAGTAGGATCTCTTTTGGCAGTGACGGGGATTCAAACCGGCGACCTTCGGGATACCAGCACAGATCCTTAGACTCGGAGCCACCACTCCGCCCCTTAAGTATATATTAAGTATATCATGGCATAAAGCATAACTGACAGTTTAGTACATAAGCAGTAAAAAGGCTTTTATATACACTGTTCTGACTGAATGTATTTTCTGTTTTACACTATTAATGGACACTGATGCTTCTCTATTATTGACGAATGTCCCAACCTGGGGACAGATTTGACAGCACGTATTCGCCTCTCTAACTTTTTTTTTCTTTCTCTCTCTTGCTCATTCTCACCCACCACTGATGCACTGTATTGCCACCCCAATCCTTGAAGTCAGCTGTTCTAAAGCCTGCCATGGCCTCGGGTGTATAAACTCGAGCACCAAGCCATGCAGACGGCGTCTACAAACATTTGTGTTAGAAGGGGTCGCTCTCGGGAGCTCAGTAAATTCAAGCGTAGTACCGTCCTAGGATGCTACCTGTGCAATAAGTCCATTAGTGAAATTTCCTTGCTACTAAATATTCCAGCTGATAGTGGTATTACAGTGGGATGCAAAAGTTTGGTCCACCTTGTTAATAGTCATTTTCCTGTATAAATCGTTGGTTGTTACGATAAAAAATGCCAGTTAAATATATCATATAGGAGACACACACAGTGATATCTGAGAAGTGAAATGAAGTTTATTGGATTTACAGAAAGTGTGCAATAATTGTTCAAACAAAATCAGGCAGGTGCATAAATTTGGGCACCGTTGTCATTTTATTGATTCCAAAACTTTTCAAACTAATTATTGGAACTCCAATTGGCTTGGTAAGCTCAGTGACCCCTGACCTACATACACAGGTGAATCCGAGTATTTAAGGGGGTCAATTGTAAGTTTCCCTCCTCCTTTAATTTTCTCTGAAGAGTAGCAACATGGGGGTCACAAAACAACTCTCAAATGACCTGAAGACAAAGATTGTTCACCATCATGGTTTAGGGGAAGGATACAGAAAGCTGTCCCAGAGATTTAAGCTGTCTGTTTCCACAGTTAGGAACATATTGAGGAAATGGAAGACCACAGGCTCAGTTCAAGTTAAGGCTCGAAGTGGCAGACCAAGAAAGATTTGGACAGACAGAAGCGAATGGTGAGAACAGTCAGAGTCAACCCACAGACCAGCACCAAAGACCTACAACATCATCTTGCAGCAGATGGAGTCACTGTGCATCGTTCAACCATTGCGACTTTACACAAGGAGATGCTGTATGCGAGAGTGATGCAGAGGAAGCACAAACAGAGCAGCTTGAGGTCTGCTCAAGCACATTTGGACAAGCCAGCTTCATTTTGGAATAAGGTGCTGTGGACTGATGAAACTAAAATGGAGTTATTTGGGCATAACAAGGGCGTTATGCATGGAGGAAAAAGAACACAGCATTCCAAGAAAAACACCTGCTACCTACAGTCAAATATGGTGGTGGTTCCATCATGCTGTGGGGCTGTGTGGCCAGTGCAGGGACTGGGAATCTTGTCAAAGTTGAGGGACGCATGGATTCCACTCAGTATCAGCAGATTCTGGAGACCAATGTCCAGGAATCAGTGACAAAGCTGAAGCTGCGCCGGGGCTGGATCTTTCAACAAGACAACGACCCGAAACACTGCTCAAAATCCACTAAGGCATTCATGCAGAGGAACAAGTACAACGTTCTGGAATGGCCATCTCAGTCCCCAGACCTGAATAGAATTGAAAATCTGTGGTGTGAGTTAAAGAGAGCTGTCCATGCTCAGAAGCCATCAAACCTGATTGAACTAGAGATGTTTTGTAAAGAGGAATGGTCCTAAATACCTTCAACCACAATCCAGACTCTCATTGGAACCTACAGGAAGGTTTAGAGGCTGTCATTTCTGCAAAAGGCGGATCTACTAAATATTGATGTCATTTCTTTTTGTGGTGCCCAAATGTATGCACCTGCCCGATTTTGTTTGAACAATTATTGCACACTTTCTGTAAATCCAATAAACTTCATTTCACTTCTCAAATATCACTGTGTGTGTCTCCTATATGATATATTTAACTGACATTTTTGATCGTAACAACCAACGATTTATACAGGAAAATAATGACTATTAACAAGGTGGCCCAAACTTTTGCATCCCACTGTATAACAAAGTGGAAGCAATTGGGAACTGCAACTCAGCCATGAAATGGTAGGCCGCGTAAAATCACAGCGTGGGGACAGCGCATGCTGAGGCACACAGTGTGCAGAGGTTGGCAACTTTCAGCAGAGTCGAATGGCTACAGCCCGCCAGAAGATCAAGCAAGTGCGAAGAGAGCTTCATGGAATGGGTCTTCATGCCCGAGCAGCTGTATCCAAACGTTACGTCACTGCAATGCAAAGCATCGGATGCCCACCGACAGCCACTGGCCTCTAGAGCAGTGCAGACGTGTCCTCTGGAGTGACGAATCACGCAATGCAATGGACGAGTCTGGGTTTGGTGGCTGCCAGGAGAATGGGACTTGCCTGACTGCATTCTGCCAAGTTTGGTGGAGGGTTATGGTGTGGGGTTGGGCTTGGCCCAGTTACTTCCAGTGAAAGGAACTCTTAATGCTTCAGCATAACAATCCATTTTGGACAATTTTAGTTTGGGGATGGCCCCTTCCTGTTCCAACATGACTGCCCACTAGTGCACAAAGCAAGGTATATATATATATATATATATATATATATATATATATATATATATATATATATATATATATATATATATATATATATATATATATATATATAAAAGAAATGGATGAGTGAGTTTGGTGTGGAGGAGCTTGACCGGCCTGCACAGAGCCCTGACCTCATGTTTGGGATGAATTAGAGCGGAGACTGCGAACCAACATCAGTGCCTGACCTCACAAATGCTCTCCTGGTCAAGAATTCCCATTAACACACTCCTACACCTTGTGGAAAGACTTCCCGGAAGAGGTGAAGCTGTTACAGCTGCAAAGGGTGGGCCAACACCATATTAAAGCCTCTGTATTAAGAATGGGATGTCATTAAAGTTTGTGCGTGTGTGTAAAGGCAGGCGTCCCAATATTTTTGGCAATACAGTGTACACTTCAAGAGATGGCTTCTTCATGTGCCACATTCCTAGTTTCATCGACCACACAGCGCTCTGAGTAATACTATTAAAGTGGTAGGTGGACATACAATACATAGGCCACATAAAAAAACCTGTACTGTACAAAATGGCATTATCTTTAAGAAATGAATACATCCATCCATCATCCAACCTGCTATATCCCAACTACAGGGTCACGGGGGTCTGCTGGAGCCAATCCCAGCCAACACAGGGCGTAAGGCAGGAAACAAACCCCGGGCAGGGCGCCAGCCCACTGCAGGGCACACACACGCCAAGAACACACTAGGGACTATTTAGGATCACCAATCCACCTAACCTGCATGTCTTTGGACTGTGGGAGGAAACCACGCAGACACGGGGAGAACATGCAAACTCCACGCAGGGAAGACCTGGGAAGCAAACCTGAGTCTCCTAACTGTGAGGCAGCAGTGCTACCCACTGCACCACTGTGCCGCCCAGAAATGAATACACTGAAGCAAAACAAAATTTTGTTACAAAGTGATCCGCTGTTTAGTATAAAAATAAAATGTGTTTTTTTTTTTTATATTTATTTTAATTAGAAACCAATAACATCCTATAGAGTTAAGTATGTCCTCAAATGGTAAAAGTGTTTTTATTAAATTCATACTGAAAGAAAAATTTCATTCAATACACCGGATCAACGGGCATATCGTCCACTCCTACTTTCAGGTATCCAGCAGGGGGCTCCAAATGTGTACTTTGGCTAAATTATTGTTAAACAAACCACTTCTGGAAAAGTCGCTCATGCACAACGGCAGAGCTTTTGAATGGATGACCTGTCTCTCTTTGCATTGCCTGTAGCAAACAAGATGTGCCTCAACTTCAGCTCCTGCCTCAATGTGTGCCACTTTTGCTTCACCTACCTACACTCACCTAAAGGATTATTAGGAACACCTGTTCAATTTCTCATTAATGTAATTATCTAATCAACCAATCACATGGCAGTTGCTTCAATGCATTTAGGGGTGTGGTCCTGGTCAAGACAATCTCCTGAACTCCAAACTGAATGTCAGAATGGCAAAGAAAGGTGATTTAAGCAATTCTGAGCGTGGCATGGTTGTTGGTACCAGACGGGCCGGTCTGAGTATTTCACAATCTGCTCAGTCACTGGGATTTCTAGGGTTTACAAAGAATGGTGTGAAAAGGGAAAAACATCCAGTATGCGGCAGTCCTGTGGGCGAAAATGCCTTGTTGATGCTAGAGGTCAGAGGAGAATGAATGGGCCGACTGATTCAAGCTGATAGAAGAGCAACTTTGACTGAAATAACCACTCGTTACAACCGAGGTATGCAGCAAAGCATTTGTGAAGCCACAACACGCACAACCTTGAGGCGGAGGGGCTACAACAGCAGAAGACCCCACCGGGTACCACTCATCTCCACTACAAATAGGAAAAAGAGGCTACAATTTGCACGAGCTCACCAAAATTGGACAGTTGAAGACTGGAAAAATGTTGCCTGGTCTGATGAGTCTCGATTTCTGTTGAGACATTCAAATGGTGGAGTCAGAATTTGGCGTAAACAGAATGAGAACATGGATCCATCATGCCTTGTTACCACTGTGCAGGCTGGTGGTGGTGGTGTAATGGTGTGGGGGATGTTTTCTTGGCACACATTAGGCCCCTTAGTGCCAATTGGGCATCGTTTAAGTGTCACGGGCTACCTGAGCATTGTTTCTGACCATGTCCATCCCTTCATGACACCATGTACCCATCCTCTGATGGCTACTTCCAGCAGGATAATGCACCATGTCACAAAGCTTGAATCATTTCAAATTGGTTTCTTGAACATGACAATGAGTTCACTGTACTAAAATGGCCCCCACAGTCACCAGATCTCAACCCAATAGAGCATCTTTGGGATGTGGTGGAACGGGAGCTTCGTGCCCTGGATGTGCATCCCACAAATCTCCATCAACTGCAAGATGCTATCCTATCAATATGGGCCAACATTTGTAAAGAATGCTTTCAGCACCTTGTTGAATCAATGCCACGTAGAATGAAGGCAGTTCTGAAGGCCAAAGGGGGTCAAACACCGTATTAGTATGGTGGTCCTAATAATCCTTTAGGTGAGTGTATACTTCTGCTGTACAAATACGGAAACAGACATACAAAATAAAATGTGTGTCATTTTGGATAAATTGGCCAAATTCTTTTTATAACGTTTTACTCACCAGGCAAAGTGAAAACCCCAAAGCAGGGCGCCCAGTTGGACCCACAGGTAGAGAATGAACCACCGGTGGTTCCGCTCCCCCACGCAGTTCTCTATCCAGGGACAGTGGTGGTCATAACGTCGCACGCAGCGCTTGCAGGTCTGGCAGTGCTTGGCTCTCATTGGCTGCTGTTTATAGAGGACAGAATGAATTAATAATTAGAAGGCTTTATTGTCATTATAACATGTACAATGAAATTACAGAGCAGCTATAAAGTACTACGTCATATAAAACTGCTAAATAAAAAATACTAACGTAACAATGGGGTATTACCAACAAGGAATATTACTGATCAAGCAGGTATTGCACAATGGACATGAAACCAATACAAGGAATACTAATAACGTAAAATGGGGGGGAGAGGAGAGAGAAAAGAGAGGTGCTCAGTGCATGTGGAGATTCAATGTAGTAATGGCTCCTGACTCCCGAGTGTGTTTGTCCTTGGTGTAATGGACCTGTAGTGCCTACCAGAGGGCAACAGCTCAAACTGGTGAAAACCAGGATGTTGACGGGTCCTTCAAAATTTTTTTTTTTTTGCCCTGCCAAGGTAGCAAGAAGTATACAAGTCTTGTAGGGAGGTGGCTGCAGTGCGACATTCTCTGTTACAAGTCCCAACCACGGACTCGTTGAGTGGCTCTCGGCAAGTCACTTAACCCGACAAGGAAATTGTACTCTGGGGGTTGTAAGCCACCATGGAGAACACCATCAAATGAAACAAAACGTAAAGTAAGTTTAGTAAAGCACGTCATACCTGCAATAGGCAGTAGCCACAGCGTCGCTGTTTTAGCGCCTTCGACGTCTGAGGGATCATTTCCTGCTGCTCTTCACTCAACCCATATGTAAACTGGAAAGAAAGTGATATGGAAGGGAGTTTGTGGTTTGTTTTTTTTTTCTTCAGGTAGTTCAACTAAAAGAAAACAGAAACAACTGTCGTCTTTATGTGTGGAGTTTGCTGGATTTAATCGTTACACAAGAAAATGTGATATCTGCCTAAGCTGCCCTCACTCAGGGTGTTCATAAGAAATGTAATGATCTGCTTCATGAGGCAGAAGACTAGTTGAGTCAAATATTTGAAATAGTAAAATGTCTGCTTCAACTCCAATGTTTATAGTCTAAATATTCTCAATTGTAATAGTACAGTGGAACCTCGGATCACGACCGTAATTCGTTCCAAATCTCACCGATTTGGTCGTGACCCGAAGTAATTTCCTCCATAGGATTGTATGTAAATACAATTAATCCGTTCCGGACCATACAAGCTGTATATAAATATATTTTAAAGATTTTTAAGCACAAAAATAATTAATTATACCATTGAATGCACAGTGTAATAGTAAACTAAATATAAAAACATCGAATAACACTGAGAAAACCTTGAACAGAGAAAACTAACATTGCAAGAGTTTGCGCTACAGCCATACGAACCGCTCGCTGTAAACACTTTTTTTTTTTTTAATGAGTTTTAAGCACAGGGAAAAAAATTGAAGTTTGAAAAATCCTTCATTTATACAAAGACTAACCATAAACAACCGAGTTCTGGCATGAAGGAAGTGAGCAGGAAGAACTAGCCACTCGTAAAAGGATTTGTTTGCAGCAAATCGCCATGAATCTTCCTGGCTTTCTCGCATAACATCGCCTCGCTTACGCTATCCCCTGCAAGGTGCTTCTCGTTCAGCCACACTAGTAACAGTTTTTCCACTTCCTCTTCTAGCACTTGAGGCCTCTGCTTGGTTAACATTGTAACTCCTTTTGCAACATCAGCTGCTTTAATGGCCTCTTTCTGCTTTAGAATTGTCGAAATCGTAGATTTTGACTTCTTGTACTCGGTGGCAAGATCGGTAACACGAATGCCATGCTCATACTTTTCAATAATTTCTTTCTTTAATTTGATATCAATTTTCTTCAAACCTTTCTTCTCACCAACACTATCACTCTTCACTTGCTTAGAGGCCATGGTTAATTGCAAAAGCACACGAAATAGAGCATAAAGAGTTCACAGCGAATGAACGCACGTCTGACCGAGAACGATATACGACACGTGCGGAAATCATCAGTGCGTACAAACTGGCCTGTTCGTCAACCGAGTGTGTGGTCGTAACCCGATTTGTACGTGTTCAGAGACGTTCGTGAACCGAGGTTCCACTGTACTAGGGTGTCGTACCGTGTTAGCCATTATGAATGTAGAGAAAGGCCAAGCAAAATGACACCTTTTATTGGCTAACTGAAAAGATTACAATATGCAGGCTTTCGAGGCAACTCAGGCCCCTTCTTCAGGTGAGAAGTAATCCAGAAACTGGAGGTCCCTGTGTTTATATACACACTGGGACACATAAAAACATTGGTAAATCTTTAATGTAAAAAATTAATAGACCTCTTCAGGCTAAGATTCATTTAACAAGAGAGAAGAACAATGTATGGTCAAGATCTTTGGAGAAGATAACCGTCCAACACGTTGCCTCGAAAGCTCGCATATTGAAATCTTTTCAGTTAGCCAATAAAAGGGGTCATTTTGCTTGACTTCTCACTACATTCAATTGTAACAGAAATGTGTCACTGTTTACCCTCTGAGAGAGGTCCATATTGGGCTAGAAAAGGAAAAAATAACACATTTGTAGTTACTGATCTCTAAAATGACAGCCGACACGCTTATGTTTGAAATGTATTTGTAATTTTCTGCGAGTGGCTCAGTGAGGACTATGGACACTGGTAAGGAATCATCTGATTCTTTATCACCAACCGCAAAAGAGCAGAAATCGACACTCCACAGCCATTACTAATCCCCTTTTTTTCAAAATTCTGTAACTTTCAGCCCTCGTACTCCATTAGGAGGTGAACCCCTGGGGTCGGTTGATGTGGCAGGCGCAACTATTGAGTCTTTCTGATCATTTTTTTGCTGAAAATGCATATTTGTTTTATTCGTTATAATATGGGTGTAAACTCCTGCACAAAATGTGGTCAAAAATTGGCCTAAAAAAGAAAAACAAAACAAGGGTTTTTCGGGTCTGGAAAGCCAAAAATAAGGAGGTGGGACCCCAAAAAGCTTGACGTTTTGCACAAACAGACATCAAGATGAGTCAAACAGTATATCACTTGTGGGACTTTTCTCATACGTGTGAGCCAGAAAGTGCTGGACAAGCCTGGCTAAAAACTTACACAGAAATTCTAAAAAGACTGACAGCATTTAAAAACTGATTCTTTGCTAACTGCTAAAAGTAATGTGATTGTACATTTTTCCCTAAAATTTTTACATAAGAAAAACACTTTTTATTCTCTCTGATATTTCTTATTAAAAAGACGTGTGGTTGTGGGAAGAAAGGTATTTATAAAGCGGGTTTTTAGAACACTCTAGATGAGAACAGGCCATTTGCCAGTCCTATCCATTTATTTCTTGAGTTGTCCCTAAAGTCCTACTGTCCACCACACTACTTGGTCGCTTATTCCAAGTGTTTATCGTTCTTTGTTTAAAAAAAAAAAAAACTTTCTAATGTTTGTGTAAAATTTACCCTTCACAAGTTTCCAACTGTGTCCCCGTGTTCTTGATGAACTCATTTTAAAGTCACGTCATCATCTCCCCTCCCATTCACCTCATTTCGCTCTGAGCTGAGCTCCGCAGCTAACGCGGTGTTACGGAAGCGACTTTGTGACGCTGCCACCAAATACTCACAGAAAAATCCACAAGTTAATACACACGCGGTCTCTAGAGTTTCTCCACACTGAATCCTCCAGGCACTACTTACAAAAGGTTACATTGACAATCGTGTTACGTTATTTTTAAAATCTTTCCTTTTCTTAGCACAAGCACAGCTGAGAAGCTTCGATGCATGTGCTCCATAACGCGTTAAAAAAATAATGCATTTAATCACACTTTGCAATACAAGCAAAGGAGAGCTTCTGTCAATGCATGATTTCCTGGTACACCGATTACATTGATCAGCGCATCCCGATTCATTTTACCCTCGCACCACCTTAGTTTGAGAAGAAGTATGAAAAAATATGAGGTTAACACAGAAAAACAGATCACCAATTCAAGCTTTATGAATAATCGATTCGCCATCAATAATTGTTTTGGTAAAGCCATCCTCAGTGTAATCCTCCTTTCATTTTATAATTTTTTACGCCACTAGCCATGATTAAATGAACGGTAAAAAAGTAAGAGCGAAGTGAGGGTGACTTATTCAGGCAGGCAGGCGACAGCTCAATAGCTTGAATTTGGATATAAATAGGTTCTATTTAGTCGCCAGAAATATCTTTGTTAGGAATGGAAGTTGAATTTAGTCTTTAAAATCTTTAAATTTCTACGGTAAAGAAAAAGTTATGCAATGATGACTACATTTAACTATATAAAGTCAAAACCTGAATATATAAAGTCAGCACTGGAATATCCATCCATTTCCCAACCCGTTGAATCTGACCACAGGTTCACGTGGGTCTGCTGGAGCCAATCCCAGCCAACACTGGGCGCAAGACAGGAACCAATCCTGGGCAGGGCACATGCATCATTTTCAAAACATTAACTGAACAGTGTGTTTTTAATTTATTTTTCTGAATACACTTAGTTCAGTTCAGAGTCGTTTCAATCAATAGATTTTGACTTTCACTTCATATATTCAGGAATGAGTTTATATACTGTACTCCGATGTGGACTTTATATAATCAGGTTTTGACTTTATATATTCAGAAAAAAGTTTTGACTTTATGTATACCGACGCTGACTTTATATATTCAAGTTTTGACTTTATATATTCTGACGCCGACTTTATATATTCACAAAATCAATTTGCCTGTTTGACACCCCATAGTATATGTGTGTGTGTATATGTACACATGTATGTATGTATATATATATATATATATATATGCCAGCAACACTCATGACAATGACAAAACAATTACATTGTCAATCATGTTAGGTTATTATTAAAATGTTTCCTTTTCTTTTTACTTCTCCGCTACCAAGCCCGGGTATTTTGCTATATATATATATATATATATATATATATATATATATATATATATATATATATATATATATATATATATATATATATATGAGAACAACACTCATATCAATGACAAAACAGTTACATTAACAATCATGTTACATTATTTTTAAAATGTTTCCTTTTCTTTTTTATAACTTCTTTAACACACTACTTCTCCGCTGCGAAGCGCGGGTATTCTGCTAGTATGCCATAAAAATGAAAGTTTTCCAGTGCTTTCACCATTGCCCTCTGACCCCCACCCATCAAATCCATCGACGTCAGCGCCAGTAACGTAAACTGGATATCTGGTAGCTTGATGGAGTTTTTGTAATGTGGCCAAAACTTCAGCTGTGGTTCCATAGCTGGTGTGTAAATATTACTAACAGAGGGGCATCACTAAAGTGTCTCTTCTCTCTTACGTACCTTCATTTCGTTATCGGAGAGGATGAACCCAGGATCCATCAAGGACACCGCAAAATACAGCAGGACAGAGGCGAGCACCAGCAGGACGAAGAGCACAGGCTGCAGCAGCTCGCCGTTCTCTTCCTGTTTCCGCAAATCTGCAAACATAAAAGTGACGCAAAAAAGAAAAAGTTACTTCTGTCTAAAGTCACCATGATGACAGTCTGACGGTCTCCAATGTCCAGACTACTAACAAGAGGGCTCCTGTGCCTGGGGTCAACCATTCAGTACAATTCATCGACAGAGTCCCACCTGCAATAGGACCACGTTGAACGAAAAGTACATCCTGTGGTGTAAGAGCTTAAAAAAAATAAAATGTATCAGGAACAAAAAAATGGCCGGAGTCCCTATGGTGGGAATGCTGCAAAGGTCACAAGTTTCCAAAAAAAAGTCCCCAATTCCTGAAAAATGTGCCTGTAATGACAAAACATATCTACCTCGATGAAATTTTGTATGTAGGTTATTGTTCATATAATTTAAAATAAAGCCTCCCTGAAGTTTGGGAAATCATAAGGGCCAACACCACAGGAACGAGACGAGATAGTTGAGCGGATGCTCATACGGTTAATCCAACTTGACATAAAAGTGTTTATGGAGATTCAAAAGTTTCCTGACAGCACAAAAAACAGTTGCTTTGCCGTCTTACGAGTCGTGGCGATTATCTAATTATTAAGTGAGCCATTCAGATTATTAACCCTTTAAACTCTGCGCTATTGTTCTGGATGCAGAATTTAGAAAAATAGAGGATAAAGTCATTTAGTTCTTCAGTGCTAGAACTAAAGTATGATGTTTAGCTGCTAAAATGCCGTAGTGCATACCCCAATACCACCACTGCAGTGTCTTTACATTCCATCAAAGATGGCAGAATTCCTGTATCACAGCAACACCTGCCCCCAAACTGTGTACTCTCTTCAACTTTCAAATGACACACATCATCTCCTTCTCTGTTTTCCACTTTGTGTATGTCAGATTACTTTGACTCTTGCAACTATTGGTGTTGTAATTTGGATACACGGTTTACTTTCTTTAACTACATAAATCCTAAAAGAGTAAGGATCTGTCCTTTGAAATGACACACAGGCCATGGGCTATCAATAATGAGTATGTATGCTTACTGGAAAACAGTAAAAGAGAAGAAAAAGAATAATGTTCTGCTGCAAAACAGTAAGACTAGACATGTTAATTGTAGATAATTTATATTAGTTTTTTGTCTGGGTGTTCCTTACACATTCACTGGCTCTGTCATAGTGCTTGAAGGCTAACAACCCCTATGGAGATAGATAAGAAAGGCACTATATAATAGATAGATAGAAAAGGTATTATATTATATTATATATACATATATATATATATATATATATATATATAAATACATAGATACAGTAGATATAGTAAAGGTACTGTATGATAGATAAGTCACTATATCATAGATACAGTAGATAGATAGTAAGGCACTATATAATAGATAGGAAAGACATTATATGAATGATAGTAAAGGCACAATGATTGATAGATAGGAAATGTACTATATAATAGATAGATACAGTAGATATACTAAAGGCACTATACAATAGATAGGAAAGGCACTATTAGAGAAACAGGAAAGGCATTATATAACAGATAGACAAGAAAGTCACTACATAAATAGTAAACGCACTATATAATATATACAGCAGATAGATAGTAAAGGCACTATATGATTGATAGACAGGAAAGACACTTAGATAAACAGATATATAGGAAATGCACTAAATAATAAATAGTAAAGGCACAATATGATTGATTGAAAAGAAGTGTACTATACTCAGCAAAAAAAGAAACGTCCCTTTTTCAGGACTGTGTATTTCAACAATAATGTTTTAAAAATCCAAATAACTTGACAGATCTTCATTGTAAAGGGTTTAAACAATGTTTTCCATGCATGTTCAATTAACCATAATCAATGAATTAACATGCACCTGTGAAATGGTCATTAAGACCTTAACAGCTTACAGAAAGTAGGCATTTAAGGTCACAGCTCTAAAAACGCAGGACACTAAAGAGACTTGTCTACCGATTGTGAAAGATGCCCAGGGTCCCTGCTCATCTGCGTGAACGTGCATTAGGCCTGCTGCAGGGAGGCATGAGGACTGCTGAATAAATTGCCATGTCCGCACTGTGAGACGCCTAAGACAGCGCTACAGGAAGACAGGAAGGACAGCTGATCATCCTGGCAGTGGAAGACCACGTGTAACAACACCTGCACAGGATCGGCACATCCGAATATCACACCTGCGTGACAGGTACAGGATGGCCACAAGAACTGCCCGAGTCACACCAGGAACACACAATCCCTCCATCAGTGCTCAGACTGTCCGCAATAGGCTGAGAGAGGCTGGACTGAGGGCTTGTAGGCCTGTTGTAAGGCAGGTCCTTACCAGACATCACCAGCAACAACGCCGCCTATGGGCACAAACCCACCTTCACTGGACCAGACAGGAGTGGCAAAAAGTGCTCTTCACTGATGAGTCCCGGTTTTGTCTCACCAGGGGTGATGGATGGATTTGTGTTTATCGTCGAAGGAATTGAGCACGTCTGGGACCTGCTGGATCGCAGGGTGAGGGCTAGGGCCATTCCCCCCAGAAATGTCCGGAAACTTGCAGGTGCCTTGGTGGAAGAGTGGGGTAACATCTCACAGCAAGAACTGACACATCTGGTCCAGTCCATGAGGAGGAGATGCACTGCAGTACTTCAAGCAGCTGGTGGCCACACCAGAGACTGACTGGTACTTTTGATTTTGAGCCTCCCTTCATTCAGGGACACATTGTGAAACATTTTTAGTTTATGTCTAATGGTGTTGACTCTTTTAGTGGTCATACAAATATTTACACATTAAGTTTACTGAAAGTAAAACCAGTTGAAAGTCAGAGGACGTTTCTTTTTTTGCTGAGTATATATTATCGATAGGAACATTCAAAGTGCATAATGTTAATGAATTTTACAACTTGTTCCACTACATCCTATGTGTATAACCTAACTAAATCTCCAGGTGTTAACATTCCAAAAGTGAAATGTCGGACTTTTAAACTTTGAGGGGTAGGACGTGAACATTGACTGAAGGATGATGAAGTTGTAGCCAGTTATATCAAAGTAGCAGAAAACAGACAAACTGTGGCGGAGTTTTAAAGGGTTAGGGTGTCATTAAAAATCTGTTCATGAAACTTCAAGGAGTACGAAGTAGGAGCACTGGTGTTCCCGACCCAGAAAGAAATGAGGGCGATTAATGGAATCCAATACGACACAAAATTAACAAACTGTCGGAGAGAGGTAGTGGAGATGGCCGATGGGCCAACGTTTAAAAAAACATCAGGATTTGCCTTCTAACCGTAACCCCGTATGCAAATGCGCTACAATACGCAGTGAGCTCGGCATAACGTTGCATCGACACATTTGATCTTTTCTCTCGAGACCATTTTTATTTAACTCCTTCCGTGGCTCTGTACATCATTTATAATCGAATGTCTCCACGGTTTTAAGAATACCGACGCGGATTGGCCATTCACTTCCCGTCACTTTATCACATCCTCGTTCACCCACTCTAGTTAAGATAACGCAAGCCACTGCCATTTACACCTTTGGCTGTTTAAGCCACAATTAATCGCTCATCACTTTTCATGACCCCGACAGGTGAGGCTTACCTGTGTCGTGCAAGAAGAGAACCAGGGCGACTGACCAGGTGAGCACCGTATGCGCCGTGCGCACCAGGAAGCCGGAAGCGAACACATTCTTGAACATTGTAGCATATTAACCGGGGGGATTTAAAAAGAAAAAATAAACAATTTAAAGTAAAAAAAAAACACGGCGAGAAAACAGAGACGACTTCCGTCAAACTCCTGCCTTGGATAAGGTATTCGTGTGACGGGGGTGCAGTCGTCCCATCAGCGGGAGCTGCCGTTTCTTTTTCTTGGGTTTCTCTGTATCGAGACTGTTTTATTGCATTTGTTATCTTTTTTAGCTCGCAAATGAAGGACACGCGAATTCTTGGAGCCGTTTGTTTACATCGACCTGCCGCTGTCTCACGGAAGACATCGCCGACCGCCGGCTGAAGAAGCGCGCCTTCGATTGGTTGTAATGGATACGGAAGCCGAAACTACGTCGGTTTAGCTGAGCGACATACCGTATTACACGTATTAGGAGCGCCCAAAACAAATTGGCACGCAAACTGTATAAGGGACAGCGTGGAACTGTGCAAAACACAACTGATTACACAAATAAAAGCACTGTGAAACGTGACAATAAATAAATAAGATGAAATGGGAGTATAAATTATTATTGATGATATTCCTGGAGACGTACAACATTTGAGATACAACTGGTTGTTTTTGATTTGATGTAGATAGATAGATAGATACTTTATTAATCCCAAGGGGAAATTCCCATACTCCAGCAGCAGCATACTGATAAAGAACAATATTAAATTAAAGAGTGATAACAACGCAGGTATAACAGACAATAACTTTGTATAATGTTAACATTTACCTCCCATGGGTGGAATTGAAGAGTCGCATAGTGTGGGGTCTCCTCAGTCTGTCAGTGGAGCAGGATGGTGACAGCAGTCTGTCACTGAAGCTGCTCCTCTGTCTGGAGATGATCCTGCTCAGTGGATGCAGTGGATTCTCCATGATTGACAGGAGTCTGCTCAGCGCCCGTCGCTCTGCCACAGATGTCAAACTGTCCAGCTCCGTGCCTACAATAGAGCCTGCCTTCCTTACCAGTTTGTCCAGGCGTGAGGCGTCCTTCATCTTTATGCTGCCTCCCCAGCCCACCATGTGTAGAAGAGGGCGCTCGCCACAACCGTCTGGTAGAACATCTGCAGCATCTTATTGAAGTATAGTCAGCTCTGTCCTCTCTTACACAGAGCATCAGTATTGGCAGTCCAGTTCAATTTATCATCCAGCTGCACTCCCAGATATTTATAGGTCTGCACCCTCTGCACAGTCACCTCTGATGATCACGGGGTCCATGAGGGGTCTGGGCCTCCTAAAATCCACCACCAGCTCCTTGGTCTTGCTGGTGTTCAGGTGTAAGTTGAGTCACACCATTTAACAAAGTCTTTAATTAGTTTCCTATACTCCTCCTCCTGCCCAATCCTAATGCAGCCCACCATAGCAGTGTCGTCAGTGAACTTTTGCACACGGCAGGCAGGACTCCGAGTCGTATTGGAAGTCTGACGTATATAGGCTGAACAAGACTGGATTTATTAACCCTTCAAAAGAAAATTGTCTTTTCGCTTGTCCTTTTGGAGGGGTTTCTTTTGTTTTTCCAACTGCAGCCCAGGCAGGTGACATGACTTACTTGGAACCTTCAACGGTGGGGTTGGAAAACCAAAGTTCAAAGTTGCAACCACTATGACACACACTGCCTGCCTATGTGTCACAAAATGAAATGTGTCATGACATATATATATATATCTTTATGTGTTTATTTCTGTGACAGTAAAATAAGCCTTGAAATGAAAACTGTCACTTTCACTTGTCAAAGATGAGAGGGCGGGCTCTAGCAAGTCCTATGTTTTGATTGGTGAACTGTCTGCAGAGTGGATGCATGTGCTGTGCTTGATTTGGGGACTTTGTGGCTCATGCACATGTTCAAAGTTCTGACTGCGACTGCCGGACACTGTACAAGTAAGTTTCCCAGCATTCCTGTGTGAAGTAGCGACTTTAATTCAAGAATCTCAAAATTCATCCTCAGAAGTCAGCATCTCAAATGCAGTGCTTGAAAGTTTACACCCATTCTACTAACAGTTCACCAGTCAGAAGACAGGACATTTCATTTCACTGCATATTCTAGTGTCACTGACATAAATAAGAGATCTACCTTAATAAAAGGATAAGCGTCTGTCTGAGTGTCCATCTGCTTTGCTCTGTCTGTCATTCCAACAGACTGCGCATCACAAAAATTTGTCATAATAAAATGCATTCTATTTGTCATTCCAACAGATGGAACATCCCAAATATTAACACTGCTTTCACAAATCCAATGGCATATGACAAAGACATATGCTTTGCATTTTTCATTCCAAAAGATGGCACATCAAACCATTTTTAGTAATAAAATGAATTACATTTGTTTTTCCAACAGATGGCTCATCACATTTTTTTAGTAATAAAATGCACAGCATTTGTCATTCCACGAGATGGCGCATCACAAACATCAATACTGCTTTTACAAATCCCATACCAGAGGGGTGGGTAATGTCGGCCCCGCAGAGCCGCAGTGGCTGGAGGTTTTTGTTCCAACCCAGTTTTTTAATGAGAAAACAATTACTGCTGATGAAGCACTTATTACTCAAGTGACATTTTGATGCTTCATTTTAGTGGTCTCACATGTTAAGGTTCCCCACCCTTAATTGCTAATTTCAATCTTAAACCGCTACATTCACCGTTTTAATGGCTCCTAATTAGAAATAAGATGTAAATGACAAAGCAGCCAGCAGTTCTCCATCTAGCTTGTTTCGATTTACGTCTCTGTGTGTGCATCATGCACTGTTTGATTTATTAAAATAATTCATACATAATAGGACAGGCTTTAAATTCATTTTGATGATATCCTTGGAAAGGAAAAAATCTACACTATAAGAACCTTACATTGCAGACTAACAAGCCATAAAATTAAATAAAGTCCGAGATTGGCAAGGATTGGTTTATAATTAAGCAATTGGGTTGGAATGAAAACCAGCAGGCACTGTGGCCCTCCAGGACCGACATCACCCACCCCTGCCATAGCAAACAGCATCCAACAGAGACATAGGCATTGACTGGTGCACTGCAAACACTAATGCTGAGGTCTACGTCGATTATTTAGATTTCAGCTCCTCTTAAACGGGTAGCACAGCCTGTAATTAAACAAATGCATAAAGCAACAAGAATATTTTTTGAGACACAATTAATTATTTATGCTCACATTTCATGTTTTTATTATGTATTTACTGTGAATTTTCACAGGACCTTTATGTATTTGCAGATTTCTTTATTTATTTACTTATTTAATTTTTTCCAAAAATATTCCTCCACAGGGTTAACTCAAATAGTTTTAATGTCTCCGATTTCAGAGACCCTTCATTGATTATTGCACATAGCAGAGTTACTTACTGTGGGTATTTTTTTCTGAATTACCACAAGATGCCTGTCGCTGCCTTCCATGTTTTTAATTATCGGTGTTGAGGATAATTATTTTTGTATCCATAGCACAGTAAAATTCTTCCTTACATTAATTATGAATTAAAATAACACCACACAAGATTTTTCAAATGTTTTTGCTCCTAAAAAATGTTTGGTGATTGTATGATAGACAACTTTAAGTTGAACATAAATGTAACTTCAGATTGGCTGCGTCTCAGAGGAATTTGGAGAAACATGAAATGAACTTTTACTGAATTGTGTGTGTTTAACCACATAATAATCCTGGCACACTGCTTTGGTTCAACTGGAGCTCAAAATGTTTTTGTGCTGATTGTCGCTTGTACTTCACGGCTGCTGCTCCTTGTTTCAGTGTCCCAACAACAGGCGGCCTGCACTGATTGATTCCACTTGCCCTGGTGCTGCTTTTCCACCGTTGCTATGACCTGATGAAACCTTTCACTGTGATAATCAGTGACTGCACCAAGAAAAAGTCCAAGAGTGAATGACAACGTGAATTTCTAAGGACAAGATTGACGACAATCGGGATGTAATTTGGTGCACTGTAGTCACTACAAAAATTCTCAACAGCGTTCCTGAATACCTACCACGCAATTCCCTCCTATTTTAGACAAAAAAATATTTTTGTTAAATATCCATATATATAATTCACTAAGGCAAGACAACCATAGAAAGCATGCCGGAAGGGGCGCTTCACTGAGCCGCCAACAAGTAAGACACCTATGGCGCACGCAGAAGGAGCCACGGCCACCAACTCCTGGCACCTCCGAGCCACGTTGACTGTTCATAGAGGTGTGTTTCTCGCGGAGGTGAATCGCCATATGCAGCGTGTGAAACGGTTTGCGAGGGGTAACCCATGGGATCCTTAAAACAATCCTTAACAACTGAGGTTAAAACACAATGAAGTAAGCAGTCTTTAAAAACCGAGTTTTCGGTTATGACGCTCCACGGCAAACTGTTTTACACGCTACATACAGCAATTCACATCCGCGACAAACATGCGTCTTCTTAGATGCTCCTTGGATGTTCACAGAAAGTCTACGTGAGTCACAGGTGCATCTGGACTGTGCAAAGACGACAACGACTCAAGTGACGAGTTGGAGGTGGGCACATGAGCGATGGCGGTCCGCCAGTTTTCCGTCACGGGCGATTGTGTGTTGGTTCGTTCCGTGCATTGTTACAATGTTGCTTTTCTTGCTGATTTATTACATTACCGATTTTTCAAATGTTAATTTTCTCCCTGTGCTTAAAAATCATTAAAAAACCGGCCTGATTATACTGCGTATGGTACGCCGCGGGTTGGCTAGTATTTTTTATTTTTCATTCTTTCTTTCATATTCTCTTTTTCAGGTCGCCCAATTATTTTTCTCTCTTCAAATTTAAATTTTCAATAATATGTTGCATTAAAGAATGAAAATTTAAACACATATCTTATTGGAAAAAGTGCTTAAGGTATTGTGAAATATCCACTCATAGTACTCCTGATTCTAATGTGGAAAAAGCAGATCAGACATCGAGGGCAAAGAATGACGGCTGGCACCAATTCATTTCCAGTATGTTGCAACAGACAATGGCCAGAGGAAACTTTTACAAGAAATTCTACGGTTGTTAAATCAATAAATGTACGCAAAATCAATCATGAACAGAAAATGAAGACCTTCTCTCTCAATCCTCGTCAACTTTCAAAGAAACGCCAGCATTATTCAAGAACACAGAACACTCATAATTGTGCATGTCGTTTATTCAGTAAGCACTTTATTTAAGTATTAGGCACTCAATCCCATCCATCTGAGTATTAAGATGGCATATTAAAGCTTCTTTGAATGGGGTGGTCCAATGTGAGAAAAAGCAGCAGGAGCCCAGAGAGGTAAATCTCATCAAAATCACAGTAAAAGGAAAACAAGCCAACAAACCCACAATGCAGTGCTGTATTTCTCGGTGTTCTTTGACTACAGATTTTAAAGCTGTGCTCAACTTCCCAGTCTTTATGTCAACAAATTGTATGCATAGGTTTCTTCACAATAAAAAAGTCCCTTTATTATTTTAGCTAGAAATTATAATAAACAAAATACTAAAAAAAACTAAAAAGAAACTGAATGTTACACTATCTCAGCATTTGGTTTACTTCAATGTCTTGAGTGTGCATAAAAAAAAGCTCATAAAATACAAGTATAAAATTTGGAAAGGGTGTGTGTACTACAAACACAAGGCCTTACAGTACACTAGAAATCAAACTGTCGCTGTGTGTGTAGCGTTTCTTGACTGGGCATCTGCGTCTTTGCTAAAGCTGTTGTGTTCCAGCTGAAAACACACACTGCATCTGCCAACACCATAAAGTATAAGAGCTTCAAGTCGTAGATGAAGCAGAGTGCAAGTCTAATACACTCATACAACTGACACTTTGTGTTTCAACAAAACGTTTTAAACTAACAAAACTCAGAGGTAGAGAAACCGTTCTGAATGGAAAGCAAACAACCTGTAGATAAAATCTGACAAACTTCCCATTCATTACATACGTACTATAAGGAAAGAAAAACATGCAGGTTTGATGTAGGGTGAATTACAAGCTAACATCTCACAAAATAATATTTCTGTATCCTGGTAGTGTTTGGCTTTCAAAAATTAAGGCACTTTAAAATTAATGAACCAAATAGAAGGCACTTTTTAAGTGAGTATAGTTTTAGCACGTTCAGTTTCAATACCTGAGAACCGATAAGCAACAGAACTAACCAGTTAGCCCAAAAAATAAAACAAAGATGTACAGTAGAAAATACACATAAATCCTTATTTATGTGTCTCTTAGCAATTTTCACTTAGAATATTAAGCATGTAACGTTTTTCTAAATCAAGTAGGCTGCACGTGGCTGCATGTCAAGTAGGTTTCTTGGTCCGTCTCTTGAGTAAAGCGGGTCCTTCTGAAATCATCCTATTTCTGCTGTCTCACACAACCAGTGAAATGAACATCAGTAGTACACGTTAGACTTCTGCCACAGAATCACTCTGTTGCCTTTAACCAGAGAAGCCCCTCAATCAGTTACTTTTATTTGCCTCTGTGGCGTGAGATATTTTCTTGCATTTGCTGGTACCTTTTCTTACCTCACATCTCTGCGTCCCACAGTGTCTATCCAGCTTTCCCTAACTAAAATGCCACATTTAATAAAGACCTGAAATGTGCAGAGAATTTAACTGGTAGCCTTGAAAGAGCAAAATCAGCCGCATCACTAATGTTGTTTAGTCTTCAGCATCTCTTCAGCTTCCTTCTCATCAAGAACCACTGAGCCATTAATAACTCGGTCTTTCAGGTACATTTCTAGGCCCTACAGAAAGAAAAAGGAATCAGTTAGAACTACTACTGTAAATTATTACAACCTTTCATACTTGAGTAAAGTCATGATACTTGTGTTACAACAAATTACTGCATCACTTGTGCTGTTGATATTAATAACTTGATTATTTCTCTTATTAATGAAATGATTTCAGATCATTGTCTACTTTCTTTTTGCTTCTACCATTAACTAATACTGTGCATTTAAAAAATCTGGACAATGCGCCACCAATAATATCTCTGAAATATTTAGAGCCACAAAGGAAGGTTCATGTGAAATGGGAATTTGTATTCAACAAAGTAACGTTAAAATATGCAGCAAAAATGTTATTATATATATATATATATATATATATATATATACTGCTCAAAAGAATTAAAGGAACACTTTTAATCAGAGTATAGCATAAAGTCAATGAAACTTATGGGATATTAATCTGGTCAGTTAAGTAGCAGAGGGGTTGTTAATCAGTTTCAGCTGCTGTGGTGTTAATTAAATTAACAACAGATGCACTAGAGGGCAACAATGAGATGACCCCAAAACAGGAATGGTTTAACAGGTGGAGGCCACTGACATTTTTCCCTCCTCATCTTTTCTGTTTCTTCACTAGTTTTGCATTTGGCTACAGTCAGTGTCACTACTGGTAGCATGAGGCGATACCTGGACCCTACAGAGGTTGCACAGGTAGTCCAACTTCTCCAGGATGGCACATCAATACGTGTCATTGCCAGAAGGTTTGCTGTGTCTCCCTGCACAGTCTCAAGGGCATGGAGGAGATTCTAGGAGACAAGCAGTTACTCTAGGAGAGCTGGAGAGGGCCATAGAAGGTCCATAACCCATCAGCAGGACCAGTATCTGCTCCTTTGGGCAAGGAGGAACAGGATGAGCACTGCCAGAGCCCTACAAAATGACCTCCAGCAGGCCACTGGTGTGAATGTCTCTGACCAAACAACCAGAAAGACTTCATGAGGGTGACCCAAGGGCCCCATGTCCTCTAATGGGCCCTGAGCTCACTGCCCAGCAGCATGCAGCTCGATTGGCATTCGCCATAGAATACCAGAATTGGCAGATGCACCACTGGTGCCCTGTGCTTTTACAGATGAGAGCAGGTTCACCCTGAGCACGTGACAGAAGTGAAAGGGTCTGGAGAAGCCATGGAGAACATTATGCTGCCTGTAACATCATTCAGCATGAGCAGTTTGGTGGTGGGTTAATGATTGTCTGGGGAGGCATATCCATGGAGGGTCACACAGACCGCTACAGGCTTGACAAAGGCACCTTGGCTGCCATTAGGTATCAGGATGAAATCCTTGGACCCATTGTCAGACCCTATGCTGGTACAGTGGCTCCTGGTGCACGACAATTCCTGGCCTCATGTGGTGAGAGTATGCAGGCAGTTCCTGGAGGATGAAGGAATTGATACCATTGACTGGCCACCACACTTTCCTGACCTAAATCCAATAGAACACCTCTGGGACATTATGTTTTGGTCCATCCAATGCCACCAGGTTGCACCTCAGACTGTCCAGGAGCTCAGTTATGCCCTGGTCCAGATCTGGGAGGAGATCCCCACAACACCATCTGTCATCTCATTAGAAGCATGCACCGATGTTGTCAGGCATGTATACAAGAACACAGGGACCATACAAAGTGCTGCGTACAATTTTGAGTTGCTGCAATTAAATTTTGGCAAAATGGACTCGCCTGCCACATCATTTTTTCACTCTGATTTTTGGGGCGTCTTTGAATTCAGGGCTCTGTAGGTTGATCATTTTCATTTCCATCAAACGATGTGGCATCCTTTCGTTCCTAACACATTACCCAGTCTATATCAGTATAGATATCCAGGAGGATTTCTTTTTCCCATTGAGATCTGATGTGTTTTGAAAGTGTTCCTTTAATTTTTTTCAGCAGATATATATATACACACACACACACACACATATTATATATATATTTTTGGATTCCCTCTTCCTTATCACTCACCTTGCTACAATATATGTGTGTGTATACACATATACATACATAACTATCTATATCTGTCCAAGTCAACTTATCCATGTCACAAGTTAATATTTCTATTCCAAATTACTATTCTGTCCTTCAAAGCTTGTGTGTATCCATATGCTGCAATGACTGTTTTGTCATTTATTTATTCTGGCTGTCATTTTCCTAAGGTACTCAGATGAAGTTTTACCCCACCCTTCCTGCAGCACTACCAATAGATGTGATTAGCTTGTATGGTACTTTTCACTGCCCTTACAATCAAGTTGTTCCCATACCAGCTCAATGTGCCTCAGATTAAGCAATCCATCGACAGTAGTTTAGTGGACTGCTTCTAACCAAATAGTTTCTGCATAAAGTATAGGTGTGGTTTGAATTGTTGTCCTCCTGCATGAAAGTGGCATTGATCAAGTTTTGTCCACAGGAGAGAGCATGCCATTGTGAAACAGAGTGATAACCTTGCTGATTAGTATTCCTTGTGCTCGGTCTTAGTCTCCCACCTTGTCAACACCAAAACAGCCCCATGCCATAACATTTCTTCCAATATGCTAGACAGATGGTGTCATGCACTCTTTCAGCATCCTTTCATTTACTCTTTATCATACATGATTCTCTTTGTAACGTAGATTCATCCCTTCATAAGACTCTCTTCCAATCATCCATCATAAAACCCTAGCATTGCACATTTATGAAAACACAATTAATTATCCTTTAGTAATGCCAGTGTATTCACTAACTCCAGCAACTGAAAGAATTCTACTGTGTGTCATTTTTCACACTTCATGAAATATCATATTGGTCTCCAGGTGCTCCAACAAAAAAAGCAGCACATCAGCATACATACTGAAGACTTAGGTGCTACAATTAGGTGTTATTAGTAGACTATAGGAATAACTGCTTGAAATGGGACTTCTATGTAATGACTGAATTATAAAAGTTATTTCAAACAGTGATAGTAATTTGAAAAATGATTACTGTGATTCTTCAAGTTTTTGATAAATTTAATGATATCTTGGTGAATCAAAGTACCAACTTAATCAACAACTATTATTATTACTGCATTATTAATAATAATAGTAATAATATCATCTCATTTCTGAAAAAAAACTTAGGCCATAGCTAAAAGGTAAATGTTGATGGGCTTGATGATGACAGATTATCTACAAGGTGGACTTCAGATTAAGCACCTTCTCTCAAAGCGAAAGGCAGATACAGTTAAAAGGATTTACTAAAATGTGCTGAAATCAGAAGCACATTTCAATGCTAAAAAAAGCACAGATGAAGGTGCTAGTTTACTACAGGCGACTATTTTACCTAAGAAGTGGAAAGAGAAAGTAGGTGAATGGATATATGGTGAATATTATAGAAAGGTCACATACTGTAGTGATTTAGAATTCCTCACCTCACCCCAGTAGGATACCAAAGGGGAAATTTCAATCACACCAGAAGGATTTTCATGAGCTTTTAAACTAAATTGAATGAAAAAAAAAAAAACAATCAGTTAATACAATTTTATTAAAAGGCAGGAAGAAATAAGTGACCAGCAATTTGATGCCAGGCCATCACAATCACATCATGAATCCGTCATTAAATTATTTCCTTTTTATCCTAAGTTAGTTTCACCATTCCTCCTTTGATTTTAAAAAAAAAATCACACACTCTACCACCAGCAATTATCAAGGATTGCATATCAAACTACCGATTTATATTAGGAGGAATTCATTTTTTTATGATAAATCACTATTTTGTTTTTGAAGTTTTACTTTTCATGCTTGCTTCTTGCACATTATTCTTCATATCACTTCCCATGCATCACTTTTTCATCACTTATTCACTACTACTCTTCTCTCACTTTTATTTCACCGTTTTCCATTTTTTTTTTAAAGTGAGGGGTACCATCAAAGATCAATAATCGATCTTTTAAAATATCAGTCAAGTGCAGCTGTTACCTAAAGGAATGTTTGTGTGATATATGACATGAGGATGCTGGCTATAGCAGTTTCAAATTTTATTAACATATTAACAATTCAATTAACTTAAAGTGCTTTGCAATAAAAATGTAGATTCATCGTGCCCCTAAGAACACTGTACAGACTGTGCTCTAGTGTACAGTACTCTGTTAAATAACCAAATAAAACAAAAATAAGAGAGATACATTAAAACATGATCATTTTGATATTATAGCCGTAATCTTTTGGTTAAATAGTAAATTTTGTACTCAAGAACATCAATGTAAATGAATCAGCAATTTATGCAGTGGTAATACCAGACCTTCACATGCAGAGCTGTCAGAATCTGAATTTTGTACCTTAAGCACAGACTGCGACTTCCTTTGAAAAGGATCTGGACAAAATAACGGCAATCAAATCACCAAACTAACTTGATGTATTGAATGTTGTCTTTTTTTTTTTTTTTTTAATTTATATAATTCTAAGCTACATTTTCTGGAGAGATGCTTATACAATCTTCTTCTGCGGATATAGTCATCCTCTGAGTTCATAATGTAAACTGTCCTGATTTTTTACCTTTAATTATGTTGATAACACATCATTTATCTAATGTTCTTAAAAAGGAAACACACTCAAAACAACTTGTTTGTGGAATATCAAAAAAATGTGGGTTTTTGGTTTTAATAACATATTTATGTCTTATGTCCATATTTATGTTTTTCTAGACATAAAACAAAATCTTACATATTTATGGATATAATCACATTTTTCAGAATACTAACATATTTCCCTATTATGTTTGAAAGCTCTGGTCTGAAAAACTACTGCACTTCTAATGGTGTTACTGTAAGTGTGATTCATAAGAATAAATTATACTGAATTGAAAGTTTTCATAAAGATTGTTAAGCATTTTCGGATCTAGTGCTACATCAGTGTTGTTTAATGCGGTGATTTTTCACCCCATCTTAACAAGAGTGAGTCTTTTAAAACTACATTCATAACCACAGCTAAAAGTGACTCTGTTCTGATTTTTTCCTCATATCTGATTTTTTGTAACTGCTGAACATAATTTGCAAGTAAATATTCTGAATGTGCCCCACATGTGAAAATTAATAAAAACTATTTTGTCGGACTGATGTGACCTAACAGATGCAGGTTGCTGCCGTACCTTACAACGTTTCAGCGCATGACATCTGTGAATTTGTTAGCTCATAATGGCAAGGGATAGAAACTGTAATCAAAGATTTGAGTGACGTTATCACTGAAAAATTTATATATTGAAACCTGTGGACATAAAAGGAGGCATTTTTGAGAATGTGATGTGGAGGGTTCGAGTGCAAAACAGTCATTTCAAAACCAGCATAAATCCTTCCTGAAAAGTTTTGATTCCATGCCATTTTGCGAATGACATATGCTGTATGAGTGAAAAAATTGGAACTGAGCTTAGTGTGAATGAGTTGTCCTCCCCAAAAAAAAGTCAAATACCAGGCTGTTAGTGTTGTGCTGTATTTGGGCTTCAGGCTTTCGTGGTTTAACAATTATGCAGTTGCTATCCACAACATTTTAATGTTCATAAAAACAGAAATTTATGACAAGAAAAAGGACAACCATACCTTAATGCATATTGAAATCTCTAAATACTAACAGATTAGGACAAAAATATGTGACTGAAGTTTCGGAGAATAAGAAAAAATTATTTTTTTTTAAATTTCTAAACCACTCCACTCCCTAAAAGGGGAAAAAATCATAAAAAAAATAATGCTGAACATTTAAAAGGATGTGCAACAAATTGAATGATTTTTTTTTTTTATTTTAGTACACATGTACTTTGTGAGCATGCCCATGTCAATCAAAAACAGAAAGCTCTGCCGTCTACTTGTGACTTTATGCTGTAGGAAGTAAATAAATCAGAGTAAATAATATTTGATCTGGCTTTTATATAAGTAACATGTAAATGTTTTATTATGTAAAGACCATCACAAAACATAATCACAAACGGGACTTTGCACAATACATTGGCAAGCTCTGTAAGCCCTGCTTTTTTTCTTTGAAGGACAATTGTGGGGCAGACTGACTGGCAGGATGATGCCCGACCTCTTGCTGCATCCAAACGGTGCCATCTTTCTCCTTTACGCCTGGAGCAGCTGTGTTGTTCTTATATGTGTGCGGACATTTCTTGCGGGGAGGACTTCTGTTCTTTCTCCAATGTAGAACCCTCATCCTCATCTGAGTTCACCTCTGTTCTAGCACGTCTTTATTTGAAAACTAACAGTGTCAGATAGGCTGGAGTTTGAACGAGACTGACAGAATAAAACTGAATTAAAAAAACCTCCAAAAAACTAACTTTTACAAGTACCATAAATTGACACCAGCTGTTACAGACTCAAATCAAATGTATGTTTTTATCCTATAATAGTAAGAATAAGAGCAGTTCACTACTCAAAACAGAGGCATCTAGGTTTGAACCGCGACCGTCTTGATTACGAGTCAGACGTTCTTACCTCTGCACCACCAAAGCAGTCGTATTAGGGACGTGTCAATGTCTCACCCTAATGCAAGTTCTTTTTCTGCAGTTATATTCTTGAATAAAAACGCACTTGTTTTTTTTATACTTGTACCTTTTGTGAAAGAGTTTATTTGATATTTGGCTTCACACATTATACATTTCATGTCTACAATTTGTCAATTATTACTAAAACATGAAAAACATTTCTGTTTTAACAATGTGTTTACATAGATTGTTGTAGACATGGAGCACACATGAAATATATGTATTCCAAATGACGATATATTATTTACCCTCTACAACTCCAACTTCATTCCAAGATAAACACTGAGCACTGAGAACCCTCTTTGGGAATTGAACTGTGTTGGTGGGCGGGGGATGTGCTGATTGACACATTTACAACACAAAAGATGCTGACAGAGAGGTGCGAACGGATTTAAGGTGGGCCGGGATTATGAGTTTTTTCATAGGCTTTGGTAATTCTAGTGTTAAAGTATAATGTCTTATACTTTAATAACATTATACTGTACAAAGTTATTGTCTTTTATACCTGTATTTTTATCACTCTTTAATTTAATATTGTTCTTTATCAGTATGCTGCTGCTGGAGTATGTGAATTTCCCCTTGGAATTAATAAAGTATCTATCTATCCATCTATCTAATGTTGATAAACTACAGCCTTATCCTTAAGAGCATAACATATTTCACTATAAGAAAATAAAAAAGAACAATAAATGACTTCACTAATATTATAGAATAGTTGTACAGCATTTTCTAAAGATTTTCTAGTAAATGTTTCACCCATATATACAACCACCATTTATGCATGTCCTCACCTCAGGTTTTCTGTTAAATTGTGATTTTCACTTTCTGTAAATCGAGCACCCCCTTTCAGGGCCCATCGGTAGTGTTGACAGAGGAGGGCACACCGAGCAGTTGTCGGGTTGTCCTGAGCTGCGGTATCAGCATTCTTCAAAGGAGAAAACTCTTCTTCTCGGAGTACCTCAAAAGCAACAAAGTTTCTGACAAGAACATAGAAATATTTCTATTTTTTTGAGCAAAGCTAAGGTTTTGATCATTTAAAATTAACATACTTACTTGGAAAACTGAAAAACATCAAAAACAAACTTCTCCATTTTAATTCCATTTGGCTTGAGTGGCTTCACTAGGTTTCCATCCTCATCAACATATGGTACCTTTTTAATTGCAATGTGCTGCTTTAGCTTGTCTTTGAATTTTCTAGGGACAAAAGTAGTTTTATATTAACAACAGATTTAAAACATTAAAGTATTCAGGTCCTCCTAGTATTCTGGTTTAAAGACAAGTAATAACTTTTTGCATCCTAATATGATTAAATTATTTATAGTTTAAGAAAAAAATGTTAACACAGTTAAAGTCTATAAATCTACAAGGAAGAGAAAGGAGCAGAGACAATACTGTCAGTGTTTATGAATACTGAACATGAATTAAATAAAGAAGTGGAAAAAAGAGCACCAGCTGCTAACACCATTTCTTAAGATGAAATTCATTGTAAGTCTTAAGCTGAATGACATGTAGAAGAGAGAAGTTAAGTGTAGGAGAGACATTTTAGTAAGCATGTAATTGTTCCAAACATTACTCAGACAAGTTCAATTTAGCAATAATAAGTGCTCCCTACAAAAAAATAAAAAACAACTCCTCATTTAAAATATGAACCAACAATACATCATTTGGTTTCATTTAGCAATGAAGTTCTATTTTTTGCACCAATATCTCCTTCATTAGCATAAAAATGGATGTTATAATCTGCAAACTATACAGGGTTATTTAAATATTTATGAATAAATATTGTAGTCATATAAATGGTATACACTGTCATGTAAATTTCTGACCTACTTTATCCAGAGCAGGGTTGCCCTGGGCAGTAGGATACCACTGTGCCACTCTAAAAGACATTTATTTAATAATGTAATCCTTGTTTAATTAAAACTAGTCATTTTTTTATGAAATAGGGATGCTGTATATCTTATAAATTATATCAATTTTTAGTGAAATACATGCAATAGAAAGATAAATCAGTTAATAGTAATTATGTTAAGTAAGCATATCTTAAAAACAAATGGAGGAACATACTTTAACAGCTATAATGGCAACCAAATGTCTCCCCAATTACTAATCAGTTTCGCATGTTTTCTTTGAAGATCTGTTTTGTGCAGACTTCCTCGTGAAAGTGCTTTAGAAGCACAATGTGTTTTTGCTGTCCTATACAAATAGTCCACGGTCTTACCATAATATTTGTACTTGGTTGACATCTGCACTTTTGTGACTAAAGGATATGCTGATAGCACTACTAATATTCGAGCACCTCATATGTGGCTAGATTTTGAAAACAGTAACTGAGAATCTAGGTTACTCACTCAGAAACAGATTTTAGAAAATGCAGGGTGAAGAAATGGTTGCAGATATTCCCAGCACTGTACACCAGAGATCCAAAGGCATCCTGTTTCTCTGCAGTCTCTAATGTGATCTCACTGTACTCTACAACCTGATAGACTCCATCAACCCGACACACAACCCCCACTGGCTCTGTAGGGTACGCTTTTTCTACCACCTGACATCAAAACAAAGGTAAATCAAAAACATTTTTAAAAAATGTTCAAAAAGGATAAAGTAAACCAACACTAAAAAGTGCTGGATTCATAGAAAAAAATATTATTATTAATACAGCAACAATAAGCATGAATAGCAGTAGCAGTAATGTTTTTTAAAATATTAACATTGCAAAGGTTCTGGTGGGAGCACTAAAAAGTAAAATCTAGGAGTTACAATATAAGCACAGGAGGTCAGCCTTTTATAAACAAGAACAGTTTCCATCCTAACGAAATGCCCTCATAAGATGCAACAGAACATCTTCATTTGTTAAAAAGAAATTAATACATTTGAATCACACAACAGAATGTAACATGGCACCTAAGCTCACAACACACCCAAGCTTGTTAGAACACACAGCATGAGGATACTCATATTCTAAAAATGAAATGAGAAAATTCACAATGTAAACAGAAAAAAGAATGGCGTTTTTATTTTAAGTCTAAAATGTGTGTTGTAAAATAAATAAATCAGCAACATGCAACCTTTAATACCTTTGCTCCACAATCTGCTCCCTTCTCAACACAGAATCCAATAAAGACAGGATCTGCCATCTTAACCAGGATGTTGTCCACACAGTAAACATGAATATATTGAATGCCACGTCTTTCCATATCTTCAAGAATCTGATTGTCATCTAGAGCTTGATAAAGGCCACCATTCCCATCTAAAAAAAAATTATTTATTTTCCTTTTTATTTTTGAATGACCATAAATAATTATTTCAAGTACATCACATAACCATATACAATTTACACATTACTGTCATTTAATATAATTTCTAATTAATGCAAGATTTTTACAATGGTAAGAGAGCAATGATAACAGATGAAAAACAATGAACCACTCTTCAGTAGGTGACTAGACAGCTTAGATTTTAACAGTTGCATGGACATATTAAAAAAAAAACAAAAAAAACACATATGACAAAGGCATGTGCACCAAAGAAAGGTAATATTCATAAATAAAAACCATTTGTCAAACTACATAACACTTCCTTAAAAATAAACTATGCAACTGTAAAGCACTGATGCATAGGATGGGTTGGAAAAAAATATATTTTGGAGAAGTCCTATTAAATTGTGTAAAAATCAGGCAGTATAGCAAATATACAGTATACTAATCACACACATCACATACCATTGAGTGTGTTTACATACACATCCTGTTTATAGCCAGGGTAAAATGAATAACCTGGATAAGACAGAAACCCGTTTTCTTAAAAATAGGCATTTATACACACAAGTGATTTTCTTGAAATCTCCTTTGGCAAAACGCTCCAACATAATTAAACTGCACAACAAGGAGATAAGTAGAAAACAAGCATGAGCCTGTGACAACTGTCTGGTGTTTTATAAATATGTTTAGTCCTTCATGTGCTCTGAAGTAATTAACATCCATTCTATTTTCGCATCGTCGACCTAAGCCACCAATGATTTGCAGTATGAACTCTGGCTGCTGCTGCATCATCCAATCACATTGTGTCAACATATCTGTAGCAAATAGCTGAATTAAAACTAAGCTGATACTTTATTAATAATGTTTCTGTTATCGGGTTGCACGCAGCACACTCTTCTGCTTGGCTGTGTGACTGAGCTCTGCAAAGAAGAGACACACTGATACGTGTACATCTTGCTTTACATCAAGTGCCACTATGATAATAACAATGCAGAGAGTTTTACTTCTGTAAACAAGTACTAAGTTAGGTTACTTGTTACTTTAAAAAGCAATCAGACAATGTAACGCATAAGACTTTTTACATGTTACCTTACCGTACTATACATCCATCCATCCATTATCCAACCCGCTATATCCTAACTACAGGGTGCAAGGCAGGAAACAAACCCCGGGCATGGGTGCCAGTCCACTGCAGGGCACACACACAAACACACCAAGCACACACACTAGGGATAATTTAGTATCGCCAATGCACCTAACCTGCATGTCTTTGGACTGTGGGAGGAAACCCACGCAGACATGGGGAGAACATGCAAACTCCACGCAAGGAGGACCCGGGAAGTGAGCCCTGGTCTCCGAACTACGAGGTAGCAGTGCTACCCACTGTGCCACCGTGCTGCCCTCCTTACCCTACTAGTTGTTTCAAAATATTTTCTTACCTGGTGCCATGGCGATTTTACTTTTGGCTTCTAGAATCACTTTCCCATCAAAAGAGACAGCAGGTATCATTCTTTGCTCAAACATGATCACATTTGACTTGTCCAGGCCAAAGTAACCATTTTCTTCAAAAAACTTCTCTGTTGGTGATAGTGTGAATTCACTTGTCATGATATACCTATAACCATTATAAGGATAATACATTATTATTATCATTATTTTTATTATTAATAATAATAATAATAATATAATATTATTTTATATTTGTATACAAGTTTGGGATATATTACAACTGTTTACACATTTTGTTTTGTTGAAATATAGACAGGTTCAGTGACTTACTTGGGTTCACAAAATGAATCATAGGATTGAACTGAAACAATAACCTTATGGTTTAAAATTCAATACCTTAACCATTATATCATAATGCCTGCAGGAACCTATACTCAGCTTAAATAAATACTCAAATGCATCTAAACAGTGTTAACATGTAAAGGTATCATTTGCTGTCATTAATGTTTTTAAGTGGAAAAATAAGTACTGTATGGAAAAAGTACAGTAAACTCAACTGAAAACATACAGAATGAAGAGATGTGGCATGGGGATAAACTATTTGTGTTGTAGATTAAAAAGCTAAATCAAGTTCTGATTAAACTAAGAGCAACATTACAAGATAATGAAGATAAAAAACAGTGTAAAAATACCTGGCTCATGTGCAATTAATTGGGATTAGGAACACTTAGAAATGTTAAAAAAATTCCTGCATGCTTCATTTATACAAAACCAAAATGTTCCTTACAGAAATGTCATATCTATTTTAAAAGAGGCTCCACTTGTGACTATACATCTCTTTACATTATTAGACACATTCATGTGATTTTTTTTTTTAAACCTAAACACTATCTAAAGTAATCAGAGGTTTGAAAACAGAAAGCAACCCAAAAACGGTATCATTAATAATTGCTAAAGAACAGGTTTCTTCTAAAAATATAGATTATGTAGTTTGTCATCTCTTTAAAATGGCTCTGAAAGATCCACCATGTATGTACAAATCCTCTAAAATGCTTCAGTTTCTTACCATGGCACAGTACACTTCACTCCACGTTTTTTTGCAGCAAGCATTTCCACTTTACGTATCCGCTCAGCCTGAATTTGGTACAAAGTTTTTCCACTGGGAAGGCCGACATTGTACATGCCCTTGGGGTATGATACTCCTAGGCGAGTACCTTGACCACCGGCAAGCAGCAGCACAGCCACTTTGTTCTCCGATATCTGTAACAAGCCTGGAATTTACATGAAAAAATACATTAAGCTAACAAACACTGGACTCTGAAAAGAATTTAATGAAGTTCATTTAATGTGTTTTTGACTTTACAGTCAAATAAATGGGGTTAGATAGTTAAACACATATGACATCAGAAGACATAAACATGGTATACAGTACATCTTATATTAACATTTATCCTTTAAATTGAATTGAATTTTTTTCTCTTAAAATTGAGTCTGCCAAGGCCTTAACTTGACTCTATTAAATTAATTTTTGTTTCACACTCTAGACTTCCCTCTTTATTGTAGTTAAGTATTTTATAGTTGTCACTGTAACTATCTATGCCTGCCTTGTGAAACTGTGTTAGACATGGTTAACTTCATTTTGTAATGTTAATTTCTGTATTATCCTTTTAACCTCTCATTGTTGCACTTTCTGTAAGCTTAGTATTTTATTCTATTTCAGTATACTTTTTACATGAGCAGAAACACAATATTATGCCATTTGTACATGTTTACAAAATGTATGCCTACTGCAAAGCATGCTACTAAAATGAAGACTAATGAATAAATTATTCCTAACCTTTTGTTATCACATAAGGATTAAATAAAAACAAGTTTTAACAACATGTAATCTACTAACTGAAGCCTGGGTAACACAAATGTCTAATGACCATTTTATAGGAGTGAGGTTTCTGTTGCTAGAAAGAAGCATTTGATTTAGTTAGAAAGTAAGTGCTTTGGAACCTCCCTATAAGAATAATTAATATACTGTATATGTTGTGTGTTTTGTAGGTACACTATAGCTTGTGATAGACAAATTCATCCATCCATCATCCAACCCACTGAATGCGAGCAAAGGGTCACGGGGGTCTGCTGGAGCGAATCCCTGCCAACACAGGACACAAGGCAGGAACAAATCCCGGGCAGGGTGCCAACCCACCGCAGGACACCCACACACCAAGCACACACCAGGGCCAATTTAGAATCGCCAATGAACCTAACCTGCATGTCTTTGGACTGTGGGAGGAAACCCACGCAGACACAGGGAGAACATGCAAACTCCATGCAGGGAGGACCCGGGAAGCAAACCCAGGCCTCTTAACTGTGAGGCAGCAGCGCTACCACTGTGCCACCGTGCCGCCCTGAAAGACAAATCTTTATAAGCATTTTATATCATGACAATGACACTGAAAACAAAAGGAACTTTCCCACCACAGGAACTTTTTTTTCAGGAATCACTTTTGTAGCCTTCCCACCACAGGTACTCAGGTCATTTATAGTTCCTGGTACTTTTCCTTTAATCAGGAATGATTGTGGGAGGGGGTGTGGGCGACGAATTGTGCAGATAGGCTGAGCACAAGCTTCTGTGCCATTTTTCAAATCAGTTAGTAGTTCGGACTTAGGAGAGTTATCAGTAAAAATGCAGTGACGCACCTTGCAATATGTCACTCTTTACACCCACCTTCCCAGTGTACCATGCCATACACTGCATTGAAGTAATAATCTCCGCCATGAAGTTGCAATTGCAACTGCAATCACTCCCTGTAAGTCCCCTGTGAACTCTCAAACGTGCCTCACTTCGCACCACATCACTCTTCTTTGCATGTTGCTTATTTTGCACCTCCTGTTGTGCAATGGAGACACAACACACAAAAGTGGACAGGGACCACAAGTGGCCCAGGGTCTACTTCATACAGGAACTATTTTTTTCCTGAAACCAAAGTTCCTGCAGTGGTAAAAAGCCTAATGACAAAGGAACTCTAAAACATCTGTCACACTAGCACTTCCTCCCAGTTTGCAATACAATTTTCTGTTATCTAGATACTCACCTTTGCAGATACTTAGTTTCTAGGTTCATTTTTAAAAACAGAATTAATAATAAGAACATGTATCATGAAGAATGGAAAAACCTAAGTTGGGAGAATGTTTTTGTAAAATTTATTCTATAGAAGAAAACTGGCACAGGATTTTAAAGATACACCAAATTCTCTCAACAGATATTCAAAATGTCTTTACTTTTTTGATGTAAGATGATTTGAAATGTTTGTAGTTAAAACAACTAAGTAACAACAAAAAAGTTAGGAGTTTTTGTTAATTTTATTTGTTTCTGAAACAAAGCTAATTCTCAAAGGTAAGAAATGTTTAAGGAAAAAAATGTTACCTCAATTAACTAGTCTGTGGTTTGTGGAGAACTTCTTTAGAAATGCAGGTATGAACAAAATATAGAAAAAAATAACAGGAAAAAATAAATCTCAGTATAAGTGTTGGCGCTGGCAGACATTACATAGAAAAGACTGATTATTGGTATTGATCAAGAACTTGCATATCAGTGCATTCCTGATGTCTGAACTCTGAGGTAAAATAAAAGCTTCAATGCTGGACACTGCAACCCTATTACCATTATTTTAGGAAGATACCACAATAAGTATCCATACTGTGATTCTGGCTCACCAATTGACATCCTCTCTAGAATCTTTAAATTGCTGACAGGGTCTCCAGCTAGTTTGCAGTGGTGACAGGTGTGCCCCCATTTGAGCTTCATTCCCTATGATAGTGTTGCATGAAAGGTTCCAGATATTGCAGCTCTTACTGTAATTACTTTGCTTAAGACCACATATAAACAATTGACAAATTAATAGAAAATGTCAATTATGTTAATCCCGTAGCTTTCGTTTAAGACCTGGGCTGTTTCTTGTATCTACCACTGATTAAGTCTGTAATTTTATTCATAGTGGAATGGGGATTGTTTATCACATTTTCTTATCTGCTGTACTCTTATCTATAGTCTTATCTGTCAACCTGTTAACATTTAACAAGTGAAAGAGCTATGGACAACATATCTAAATAAGCCCTTAATGTTACTATTTTACCCTTATTCTTAGCAGGTCTCTAGTACTAGGGTGTTGCACTGTGTTAGCCATTATGAATGTAGTGAAAAGTCAAGCAGAATGACACCTTTTATTGGCTAAATAAAAAGATTACAATATGCAAGTTTTCAAGGCAACTCAGGCCCCTTCTTCAGGCGAGAAGTAATGCAGAAACTGGAGTTCCCTGTGTTTATATATTATTAGATTTGGCATCATGTTTTGAAACTTCTCCGGTATGTCTAATCTCGAAAATTATTTAGATCATCTATCCCTCGCCCAAACACTAACGTTAAAGTTAGTAAAAGGGTGCCTTTATGTTAAGATAGTGATTTTCTGCAGAATATTTTGAAAATTAGATGGGACCCCACTCATGCCTAATGTTAAGGTTTCATTCGAATCCCTTATCTTTCTTGTCCCAGTCTGTATATAAACACAGGGAACTCCAGTTTCTGTATTACATCTCGCCTGAAGAAGGGGTCTGAGTTGCCTTGAAGGCTTGCATATTGTAATCTTTTTAGTTAGCCAATAAAAGGTGTCACTTTGCTTGACTTAGCAGGTCTCCAAAGTAAACAGACTCTGTCATCTTAGAACTGTGAAGGTAAGGAAATTAAATCAGCATCTTTGTGATAAGAGCTGTCTCAAAAGGCTGAATGAGCAGGGGTTAGGCTGGGCCTTTTCAGTGGGATATTGAAGAGCAGTTACAGTTTAGCACAAGTTAAGCAAATATGACATCTCCAGATAATGTGCAAGAATTACTGCTGCACAGTACTTAAATATGTAGTTTCACATCTAAGGCATATTTTAAACCAGGCCAGCTCATGTTAATGGCTCCCCATAGTATTTCTAATAATAGAAATATAAGTACAGCTACTAGTATCTCTAAATAAGCATGAGATTAGTTTGAAGAAAAAAAATCCTTTCAGAAATAAAATTATAGGAGCACTTGAAGCATGAAGGGCAAGTTACAGTTTAATTGGGTAATGTGATTGCAACTTCATCTAGGACAAATGCCACCACATCAGGCCTACCCACATCTACACATCTGCTCTGGATTATGAGCATTTATGCTTAATCGCATCTAAATTTACAGTATAAATACGAGCACTCTGCGAACGAATGTAAATCATTTAACTTGCCAATGCTCTAGTCGTAAACATCACTTCTATAAATGTAATCCACTTTGGTTCAAAATAACTTTGAAACAAAAAATTTCACTCTGCTCTTCATACTTGATAATACTCCTCCTCTTACTGCTCCCAAAAATGATTAAAATATACCACATTTACTCTTCTCATTTGAATGAGCATGTTAAATACTTTATTTACAAGAAGCAACTAAACCCTGTGAATGGTTTCCATTCCCTTGTAGACTTGTGGTACAAGAATATAGACAGACAGACAGATAGACAGATAGATAGATACTTTATTAATCTCAAGGGGAAATTCACATTCCACAGATTGCACAGATTCTCCATGGGTGTTGACACAGAAGTAGTTTCTGGTTTACTAATTCAACTAAGACGAACTGTAAAACAGGACAGATTTAGTTCTCTTAGGTAATTGGCTTCATTTCACACCACCAAACTCTCCTTGATATCCAATTTAGTATTAACACCTTAATATAATGAGACAACATAAGTCTTTTGTATTTATTATTATTATTTTTTTAACAGTGTTGCAGTCTTTGAAAAAACTTGAATTCTGGTATGATAAATACTTTAGTTTATAGCATCACTAGCAAAATACCTGTGCTTCGCAGCGGAGAAGTAGTGTGTTAAAGAAGTAATGAAAAAGAAAAGGAAACATTTTAAAAATAATTTAAAATGATTGTCAATGTAATTGTTTTGTGACTGTTATGAGTGTTGCTGTCATCAAGGATTTGATTATCATTATTTCTTTCAATCAGGTTCATATATGGAGGACGTGTTGTGTTCAATTTATATTTCGTGTTTGTCAACCGTTGTAAAGATAACAGGTTTCATTCGTCGAAGTGTTCACTACCCAAATTGGTACTTGTTAATCTAAGATGTTTAACAGGCATTCTTGGTATTAAGTTGTGGATTTGCCTGCAAATATTTAGCGGCAGTGTGTCTATGAACTTAATTTAAACTTAAGCTTTACACCTTGCTTTCCTATTGATATGTGTACAAAGGCTTGTTCAGATTCAGAGGGTTGTTCCTTTCCTACTGCATCAATAAACAGCTCGTCTTCCTCTTTATCTCAGACATCACACACTGCATGCACGGCTTTACCTTTCCCAGTCCTGCAAACTTTAGCGAAGTGGTTCAATTTATCACATTTTTTACACTGTCTTCCTTTAGCTGGACATTGACTTTTTCCACCGCGTGCTTTGTTTCCGCAGTAGCTGCACTTATGAATATGCTTGTATGCGTCATTCACTTCATATTCTTTTGCTGCCTTCTCAATTGTGTAATATGTTTTTTGTTCAGCGCTCTATGGAGCTCTTGCTTATTGTCCGCGTGCATGTTCACAGTCAGTTCACGTGAGCCGCTCGGAGTACATGCATCTGCTGTGCTTGTGCTATCTCGTGCGATTTTGCGATGTCCATGGCTTTATTTAATGTTAGCTCAGACCCGGCCAAGCACTATTCTATCCTTGACCATCTCATCTTTATTTGCATAAGCACAGTCCTTCACCAGCAATTTCAACTCCATTACAAAATGATCAAAAGTCTCATTTATACCCTGCGTCTTCTCATTAAACTTGTATCTCGTGAATATCATATTTGTGTTAGGCATGACAAACGCCTCAAAACGGTCATAATAAGTTTTCAGTACCTTGGTTTCCTCCTGGGTGAGAGCCCATGTGTTAAAAATGTCTCTTCCTTTTTCCCCAGTCCATAGGAGCAGGTAGCTGCATTTCTCATTCCCGTCTTTGCCTTTTAGCTGGCCAGAAAACATCAGCTCCACGTGCTGTCGGAACTATTTCCATTCTCCCGGCAGGTTAAGAGAATCCCAGTCAATTCATAGCGAAGGAACTCCAACAAAATCCATGACTGTCCTCTATTCTGACACCATGTCTTGTTTTCACAAATTGTGAAAAATTAAATGATGGCGAGACTTTCTTTTAAAGTATGCAGGGGAACTTTATTCATTACAGCTCTTACATTCACGGCATCTGTGCTCCAAATTAACTTCCATAATAGTAACTTTGAGGTCCCTTTTTCTGATGCCGTCCTGATGACATAGGTGCCTAAACCATGCCTGATAATAATACATTTCAATGACATATAAATATTACAGTGATCACCTCGATAGACATCTCACCACCCAAATCGCTACTCGTGAATCTAAGATGTTTAACAGGCATTCCCGGTATTAACTTTTTGATTTGCCTGTGAATATTTAGCGGCAGTGTGTCTATTGGATTGCTGCTGACGGACGGCCTTATATGGGCAGGCACTCAATTACGTGGGAGGCGTGGGTGGGGGATACAATATAGGCAGGCAGCCAACTCCGTGGGAGGTGTGGTGATGGGGGACGCAACTCCGCCTCACACGGCGACCGAGCTGCAGGCAATGGCCGTATATACGTACGTAAGTAGGATTCAGTTATGACCGTTACGCATAGAATTTTGAAATGAAGCCTGCCAAATTTCAGCCTTCTACCTACACGGGAAGTTGGAGAATTAGTAGTGAGTGAGTGAGTGAGTGAGTGAGTGAGTCAGTCAGTCAGTCAGTCAGTGAGGGCTTTGCCTTTTATCAGTATAGATTATCTGCACATGGTGCTTTGAACAAGAGATATTTCTGTTCAATAATAAAATATTGGTAAATTACATTGGAAAACAATTTAAATGTTCAAATCTATAATACAACTTCATAATCTGCTATTTTTTTTCTTAGCACAAAAAAATGAAGTTAATTTTCTCAGGCTTTATTCAACACCTTTCATAGCATGTACAGTACAATACACTTTTACATATCAACTATTAAACAAATATATTCAAAAATTGATTATTAATTAAGACATCATAACATTTTCAAACCCACTTAATCCAATTTAAAATTGCAGGGGGCTGAAGTAGGACCCACTCATGCACACACCTACATTCACACAGGGCTAATTTGGAATCACCAGTTAGCCTAACCTGCATGTCTTTGTGAATGTGGAAGGAAAACCAGAGTACCCAAAAGACCACTTACACATGAACATAAATCATGTTCATACTGAATTTTAAAAGTTATAGAAAACTGAATATAAAGTCAGGTTTACCCAACTCTAACTACTGAATCCAGGGAAATTCTGTAAACTGCTTTGCTTATTATTCAGCACACAACAGTAATATTAATCATTTCTATGAATAATAATAGAATAATAGAATTTACCCTGTTAATTATATTTAAAATCACTATCCTTTGTATCTGGCTTGTCAAAAAAAAATATATATATAAAAAAGAAATGCAGCTCACTATGAAACATTTTATTCTCTCTGTACTCATTATGTGTCCTGTTCTCCCGGATGGTCATTTCCATATCTGGTTTGCCCAGCAGGCTGCCTCTTTCCTGACAGCTACTCTTGACATTCCTTTAAGCCCACTGGGCATCTTCATCTTCTTTGCTTTTCACTTTTCTATTTAATATCCTACATATCTTCAGGTCTGCTTTAAATCCAGCACCTTACTTTGTCCAGTGGCTCAAACATAAAGTGCATGAATCATATTAGTCATATGTGATGTCACTTCCTTACTGATTATTCTTAAATCACTAAACACTTTAAATTCTCAACCCATTTTTGAGGAACAGAGGCTTCCACTTCCCTGCTTTCCACTCTTACATGTACTGTAGCCCCCTTTGGGTAACTCTTATATACTGTATGTATGTATGTATGTATATATATATATATATATATATATATATATATATATATATATATATATATATATATATATATATATATATATATATATATATATATATATTCACTCTTTCATGCTTATATCCAACACCATTCTTTTTCGTGTTGTTCACCTTTACATTCTCATACCTTTCATCCTGCCACTTTCCTACTTATCATTCTTGAATGTAATACCTTTAGCTTCCCCTGTAGTACACCTATTTATCCCAATGCTTAAATTTAAATCACATACAATTCTGTTTATCTTACCAACCATATTTACAGTACATATTAGTGTCATGTGTGCTTTCATGGCCCAGAATTCACTTTTACACCTGCAAAAAATGTTTGGCGGGGACCATGTATGAAAAGTGTTGTAATTTCTACATGGTATGACCAAAATGTATACAGCTATCCTTAAATTATAATCTGTAACATGCACTTTATTATATCTGAATTCTTTGATTTACAATTTTAAACTGTGCAGCTGAGGGGTAAATCAAGGAAAAATGTGTCCCAAAAATTATTCTGGACACTTAATATAATATCAGTCAAAGGTTTGGACATACCCGATTATGTGTATGTTTTGCAAAATCTTTAAAACATTTTTTTTATATAATGCTTAAATTTAAATACTTGAAAACTGTTGGTAACACAAATATAAATAAAACAAATATTTAAATGTAAAAAATATTTTGAACCCCACCAAAAATAAGTGCTGAAAAAGCATTCCAGGTGGCTATCTCAACACAGAGTCTGCAATGAGTATGCAATGCTGCCAGCAAGGATACTTGAAGAATCTAGATTATATTATATATTAGATTAGATTTTTTATTTATAAAAGCACATTTAAAACAACAGATGTTGCACCAAAGTGATGTACAAAGAAGAATTAAAACAAACACAATGCAAACAGTCATGCAGAAGCAGATTAATAAAAGAACCAATTATAACATCCACCACAATCCCATTATACACAGTGAAAGGCGAAAGAAAACAAGTAGGTCTAAAGCCGACTTTAAAAACCTCGATAGAAGATGAAGACATGATGTGAAAAGGCAAGTCATTCCAAAGCCTAGAAGCAATAACTGATAAAGCTCTGTCTCCCCTAGACTTCAGCCCAGCTCTTGGACTACAAGGAGTAGTTGTCCAGATGACCACAATGCTCTTGGTGCCACATAGAGGTGAAGTAGGTCACAGATGTATTTTGGAGTGAGACCATGCAAGGCTTTAAAAACAATCAACAAGATTTTAAAATCAATGTGACACCTCACTGGTAGCCAATGGAGAGAGGCTAAAATGGGGGAGATATGATCCTTTTTTCTAGACCCAATTAAAAATCCAGCTGCAGCGTTTGGAACCAGCTGAAGAAGCGACAGAGCAGATTTTGGCAGTCCTACATATAAGGAATTACAGTAATCTAGCCGAGATGTAATAAAGACATGAATGACTCTTTCAAATTCCTTCTGTGAAAGAAAGGATTTTAGTTTATAAATTTGCCTCAGTTGGATGAAACTGGACTTTACTACCGTGGAGATTTGTTTTTCAAAACTTAGTGACAACTCGAAGATGATACCTAGATTTCTGACATCATTACGAATAATTGCTGCCAAGGAGGCTGAGTGCTGATTTCAACTGCAGATGTGGTAGGTCCAAAAATAATGACCTCTGTTTTAGTTTCGTTTAATTGTAAGAGATTTTGTGCCATCTAAAATATCTAATATCCTCAAAGCATTTCAACAACTTTTTTTTTTTTTTTTTTTTACAGATGATGTCAGGTCTAACTTTGAGGTACAGCTGCATATCATCAGCATAACGATGATACACAACATCGTGTTTGTAAAGACAAACTAAAATAATCTACAGCTCTGTCACGTATGTGCTGTTTCATTTGTTTGATGAATTGCATTATTTTAAAATGCAGAAAGTAGTATAAATAAAGAAAAACCTTTCATGAGGTGGTATGTCGAAGCTTTTGAGTGGTACTGCATACACCAGGCTGAAACTACTATGCTTGCAATTTATCTTCCGTGCTCCTCGCTTTTAAACCCTGTTATCTTACTTAGTCTGCTAATTACACTCGGAGAAGCTAAAGTACTCTTCCTGATAGCTTTCACTTCTTAACTGGTCACTCCGAACTACACTCGACCCATTTTAATAAGCATCACGTTTAACTGTTCTCTATGCGGCATTTGCATTAACTAATTTACCGGCGTCTCTCTGAAGAACTCTTACTCATCAGGGCCACCACTTTCTCGATGGACACTCTGGAATCCTGACCTTTCCACACAAACCCCCCTTATCTTTCCTTTCATTCACTTTTCAATCTGATAAATCCTGGGAGTTTTCCTGTAGGTTTATAAAGGTAATGTTTTAACCTAACGTGATGGCTCACTCCACTAAACGCAGCAGCGCTTTTTCTACTTGTAAACCATCCCATTTTCCATGTAATCACCCCGGCGCCATGTACCTTGCTCCTGCCAACTTTGCAGCGTCTCCGTGTCATTTTTCTTCACACTTCCCAAGAACTCCGGAGCAACAGGCTCCATACGCTCGTCCAGCCGTTGCACTGAGTCGGGATTTCCGAGGGTCGCCTTCGCCTCAGCCGCTGCATCTCGACAGTGCTTAGCAAGCCAGTCCGGGTCTAGGGTGGCAACCTCGGCAAGTAAAGACGAGCGTTCTTGTGGAGCGAGTTCGGACCAGAAGCGCAAAACGTGAGGCTGACCGGCAGCATGCAGCCTGGATCGGGCTTCCTCCACAGACAGCATCGCTTCTCATTAACAGCAGCTGACTGAAATGAACTTAGACACAGAGAGAGTGGAGAAGAGGAAGCGAAAGTAACGGAAAGACAGCGCGCGGTCGGCTCTCAGCTGACACAAACAGAGGCCTCGTGACCGCCGCTGCCAGCCAGGACGCGGCTCCGGGTCGCGTGACTGAGCGCAGGCGCGCGAGTGGACGGGCGGGAACAAGTTGGCTTCAAACGGAGTGGCTGCGCGAAGGAAGTTAAAAAGGTGAATTTAAAATATTAACAAATTGGTGTTCCATAAAAAGATAATACGCGGGTAAATTATGCTTAATAATGTGTGCGTTTAAAGGAATTAGCGGATGACGAATTTACTTAACAACAGTTGTGCTTTTTTTCCTCCATAACGCGTCGCCGGAGGCACTGCAGTATCGGTATGTTTCAAATGTGATCAATAATGAAGTCTCTTATCAAAATTCGTAAAAAAGTAAATACATTTGTTAGAAAGCAACGGTTTTATTATCAACAGTAACTGTCAAAAATGTAAAGAATCTGTTAATTTCTTTATTTGGACCAGCAGCACAATTAAAAGTATGCAATTGAACGACGAGTCCCAGAAGCATGTCACCCCGCACAGGTCAGGCATAGAGACCGATGTCCCGTAAACATAACGTGTTTCTTTTCGTTGTGAAAGCTTGTTGCATCCGACGAATTTAGGGATTGGTGACTGTGCAGAGGAGATATGCTGAGTATATTGGGAGAAGGATGCTAAGGATAGAGCTGCCAGGCAAGAGGAGAAGAGGAAGGCCTAAGAGAAAGTTTAGGGATGTGTTGAGAGAGGACATGCAGGTGATGGGTGTAACAGAACAAGATGCAGAGGACAGAAAGATATGGAAGAAGAAGATCCTAACGGGAGCAGCTGAAAGATGAAGAAAAAGTCCGTATCTGTACCTGAGCCTACTGATTTCACGTCATCCAATTGATTGTCAACATCTCGATCACTGTCATTATCATCAAAATATTCACCTGGCAATAAATATAGTTGTTTCAAAACATCAGCAGCTTGTATGCTTTTTCTGCGATGGCATAACTCCGGACGGTCTATTTATAATACCGTTGCGTCTATCTATGGCTATCCACTAGATGGCAGCACTATATTAGATAACTGATACATGACAGGGGTCGTACGGTTCGCTTCCCGGGTCCTCCCTGCATGGAGTTTGCATGTTCTCCCCGTGTCTGCGTGGGTTTCCTCAAAACAGTCCAAACACAGGTTAGGTGCATTGCTGATCCTAAATTGTCCTTAGTGTGTGCTTGGTGGATGTGTGTGTGTATGTGTGTGCTGTGGTGGGCTGGTGCCCTGCCCGGGATTTGTTCCTGCCTTGCCCCCTGGGATTGGTTCCAGCAGACCCCCGGGACTCTGTGTTAGGATATAGCAGGTGGGAAAATGACTGACTGATACATGGCAAGCTGGCCACATTTACAGTGGCTGTATATTTGTTCTGAGTTATATCCTCAGGTCAACGTCGTGCCTTGATAGGCCCAATGAGTTACGACTTAAATCGTACCTTGTGTCGAAAGTGTTTTTAGTGTTTGAAGTTTACAGTAAATCTCAGTTTATTTTTTAATAATTATTGCTTTACTCAAACTATATTATGGTGACACACTGGTTACCATTGTACCCTTCCAGTTCAAGGGAAGTGGGTTGAAATCCCGACTTCAACAATGACAGTATACAATTTACGCCATAAATCTCCATGGTCTTACTTTGAGGTAGTTTTACTTCATTTAGTTGCCAGGTATTCCGGTTTTACATTTACATTTATTTGCATCGCAGAAACTTTTATCGAAAGTGACTTACAAAAGAGGTCAAAGTAATCGAGTAAACATCAATCTGAACAAGTGCTCAAAACAAAATACACGCTCGTTACCAAAGTTCTTATAATTTTGCCTTTTTATGCTAGTTTTTATTTTTATATTACTTCTGATCTAGCTTTTAGTTTTAATTGAGTTGTAGTTAACCTTCATATTTTTAATTTTAGTTTAGTTTTTATATCACAAAGCATTTTATGTTTATTTTTATATATATTATCAGTTTTAGATTTTAGTAATTATGGTATAGATATGGAGGTTAATTTTGTGTCACAATGAGAGAACTGTAGACTTAATAGATTTGGAAGTAATATTTGTTTAATGTGAGTAGAAGCCTTTAGGTATGGCCTGTTAAAACCAAACAGAAATAAAACAAGAAACTGAATATGAACATTTTTTTTTAATTCTTTTACTTTGTGATCATTTATGGTAACAAGGGTAGAATTGCAACTCTGATGCTAGGGATCTGCGCCAGCAACCTCCAATTGCTTCATCCTGGGTCTGATATTAAGCTGCATCCAGCCCTTCAAGCAGGTCCTCCAACTTACAGGGAAAACTTGGTTTGTTGGTGGCAGGATTGGCACTCCAGTCAATATCACACTGTTCCAGTGTGGTGCTAAGGTGGCACCTGCTACACGTGGGTCACAATCCAGGTGGTTCGTCGTGTGGTGGGTGTGACAATGTGGCATCAGCTCATGCTTCCCAACCTGTGGTAATTAATTGCACTTTTGCATGCAAATTAACAATCCAATTTTAAATGGAATAAGCAACAATCAAATACCTCTTTTTCCATTGCCCAATTTACTAAAGTCCCCCATAGCATTGATGCAAAACACAGCCTGATTTTTGGTGTGATTTAGTGATACATCTTTCTGATAATTCTCAAGAAAATTCTGTGCTTCCAAGAAGTCATTCTGTTTCACAATCTAGACGACAACCATCCACAAGCTAAGAATATGAATTCAACAAATGCTTATGAGGCAGGAGCACACACAGTATTCAAAGCCAGAAGTGTTTAGGATACACAGTCACACTGAACAGGCAGAACTGAACAGGAATGCCAGTGCAAACGCCCTGCCTGATTGTCTCCTGATAGTTCTGCATTTCAAGTTGGAGCATTTTCAGATGGCCAAGGCTGGGTTTTTGCATTTAAGCTAATTGTTGTATTAGCTAAGAACCTGTACTTACATCACTTCAACAGAGGCCCACTGGTTCAACAAGCTAATTAAAAGGGCAGACTTATTTGTGGGACTCACTCTGGATACCCTGGAGGTCATAGCAAAGGAGACAATTAAAGCAAAACAGTGCCGTCCTGAGCTTTCTTTTTAAATTTTCATTTTTTTAGTCATTCTGGCGTATGTTCAGAATATATTATGTGTGTGTGTGTATTTACTGATCTGTTTTTGTATTTATATATTTAAAGAGCTTCTGTTAAAAGCCAAGTTTCTCCCAGTGGATAAATACAGTTCTATCTATCTATCTATCTATCTATCTATCTATCATATAGTGCCTTTCATATCTATCTGTCTGTCTGTCTGCGGTGTTTACTGAAACTGTTACAATCTGTGTAGCCTCACCTTGTTGTGCTGCTATGGTGTGATTGTGTTCCACTGCCTCAGTCAATAATATCTTTGCTATATTTACTGTTCTTTGAAAATAAATTCTTAATGCCAGTGCACACAAGCTAAGATGACCAGTAAATTCATATTTGGTTCTGGAAACAAATATCAAATTAACAAAAAACAACTAGGCTCCATGTTTCTGTTTACATACATTTCTATATACATATGCACATTTCTCTCTTTTATGACTCAGGATTAAAATGAGATTTGCAAAAGTGGTAGATATTCCAATATGTCTGAGGGTAACATAAATTCATTTAAAAAATATTTTTTTTTCTTTCCTTTATAAAGTGCCTTAAATTATTTCAGTAATACCTACATTTCTGCCTTATACATATGACCATGCCGCTCTATAGAGGACTAGGTGTGCTACCCATCAAAGACAGGTTGAACTCTAAATAATCAGTGTAGACCTCAGTGTTAATGTTTGCAGTGCAGTGTTTCCATCTGAATTCTATGCCCCTGTTACATACCATTTGGTTTAGGATTCATAAAAGCAATGCTAATGTTTGTATTGTGACATCTTTTGGATAGAAGAGACATGACAACTGGATGGACACACAGACAGACACACAAGCACTTGTCCTTTTATTAAGTACAAAATTAAAATCTTCCATTATTCATATAACTTACTCAAAATTAACAATTTGTTCTTAATCTGTGTAACCAAACACCTATGTGAATTTTGAAAGATCCTATTAAGATTAACTCATTCATACAGAGAGGTTATTTTGTTTCCCTTTAAAAATGCACACATTTTTCATGACGTACACTAAAAGGATGGAAAAAAGAAATCAATGTAACATATATCTTTTATATATCTAAATTGTCAATTATAATAATCTCCTCTCCTCTGTGCTTTCTGACATATATCTACAGCTCTTACTGTGTTTGCTCCATTCATCCAGAGTTCATTTGATGGTTTTTGCCAAAGCTTCTCCCATGCCTATATATGATATGATATCATATGATATGATATGATATATGGAACATAAACTTCATACAGCATGGTGAGCTTGGTTTGTTGGTGAATGGTAAAAGCATGCAGGGTGTTCTCAAAAATGAAATCACCTGGGGCCTCATTTATAAACGGTGCGTACGCACAGAAACGTTGCGTAGGAACTTTTCCACATTCAAATCGCGATGTATAAAACCTACACTTGCCGTAAATCCACGCACTTTTCCACGGTACCTCATACCTTGTCGTACGCAAGTTCTCCGCTCGGTTTTGCAGACTGGCGGCACCCAGCGTCAAAGCAGTGCTACTGTTCCTGTGTGGTTACACCTTATTTTACTGACGCGGCTTTATAAATACACCGAAACTAACCGCATATTGTTTATTAGTGTAATGCATCTGATTGTAAATAACTTGTAACAATATAATGGTAGAGGGAACAGCCATAGTATTCCAAATACCATAACTGCTTTAGCGTTGTTACTCTCACTGCACCTTCTTCTTCTTCTTCTTTCAGCTCCTCTTGTTAGGAGTTGCCACAGCGGATCATCTTTTTCAATATTTCTCTCACTGCACCACTCAGAGTATTTATATCACTGTATCTTGAGTGTGAATAACAGCAGCAGCTGATCGGAAAGGGAATACAGTAATCGGTATACAGCTTCAAGGACACGCTGTCTCAGCCACTGCAAAATGTTTTAAAGCCTTTCCTGTATGGACCTCGCGGTTCAGAAACAGAAACGATCATTTATCATTTAGTATATATAATAGTATGTTAATCATTTATAAGGTGAAATTCAGCAAAATATGTTTATTAAATTATACAGATAAAACTTTAACTTCATTTAAATAATCTATATTCTTCACTGGGAGTGTCGTTAAGGATAGAATAATTAAACATGTACTACGAAGATATTTCAATGTTCTTTAAACGTTTTGAAGAATCAGCGCTAAGCTTACAGATGGCTTAACGTCTATTACAGAACTGATTGTATGGCGATCGGTTACTTGGGGAAAGAAAAGCACTGACTGCAGTGACGGCTACGCCAATATATACTGAATATAAAACAGAAAGAGAAAATAACAACACAGCTAAAAACACAGCGACAAATTTCGGCAAAAGTTAAATGCTTGTGTCATGAGCACGAGGCGGCTATGCAGTGTCCGCAACGGACGTAGCCATCCACTGTGCATAAGCTACCTTACTGACGGGCGGGCGAAGGAGCCACCGATTCTTCCTCTGCCCAGTGCCACCACAAACCTAGAGCCACCCCTGAGTACTGCTGCAATAAATTATTTCATCGAAGTGAAACCCATGTTTAATAACGTGCTTTAACTCCTATCATCATGAAAATGACATCACGTATACATCTCAGTATTTTAGTTATTCAGAGAGCTGTAATATCACGAATGTAATGGACTCTGTGTCCAGTTGGAGGAAGAGAGCCGGTTTAAGAAGCAAGTAGTGATTCACACACATAGAGCACATAGAAGATCAAATACAAAACAAAGCATTTAACGTGCTACTTTAATTACGATGTGATTTGAGAAACTGGTTAATTAAAAGATTTTAAGAAGAAGTTTATGATGTTCTACTTTAATGACAAAATAAACTACGTGATTAAAGTGGAAATGTCGAGATTGAAGTTGACATTTCGTGCTTTTTCCTCACTGTGTGCCTTTTTTCTCTGTACCCTAATAAGCTTTCATATGACACTTAGACAGTGGGCTTACAACTCGGCTTTTCACAGCGACTTTGATATGTGACTTCTCTTTTATTTCCGGCACTGTGCGATTTGTGAATGTGAGCTTTCAAGTTTCTCCAACACGCTATGTCACTCGATCAACTTCCTTTTGTTGATTATACCACGGTTTAATTAAGCAAATAGTATGTTTTTCATTTGCCTCCACTTGGTATTCGCTGAAATTCTTATATTTTCCCCCGTGCTTTTCCCATTGTCTTTTCACAGAAGGCTGAGTTTAAGGGCGATTTATATTCATTTGCATATTCAAAGAGGCGTAATTCTGGGAGGAGTTGGGGCTTTACATAATGCGCGTACACGAGCGTTAGTTTTCACGCAGATTGGGATTTATGTAGCAGAAGAACGTGGAAGTTGGAGTACGCACAGATTCCTGCATCTGGATTTTTCTGTGCGTAAGCACATTTCGGCTTTTGTGCTTACGCCATGTTATAGTGCAAGTTCTACGCACGGCGTTATACATGAGGCCCCTGGTGTTACAATTGTTAGCTCTCATATGCGACTGATATAGTGTGCTCTGTTTAAATCCCATGCCCAGTTAGTATGTTTGTGGCGTGTTGATTTTCTTTCTGTAGGTTTTTATCTGGGTGAGCTGGGTGTCATTACCCACCTTTAACATGTTGCACTAACAGGCAGCTCTAAACTGGCCTAGTATGGGGGTGTATGTAAGTGTGCATTGAGATGGCACCGTGTTTCCACCCAGCTGCCTACAACACTTCATTATATAAAATTTCCAAAAATGGGCAGTGAATGAAAACTTAATTGTTCCCTACTTTGTGATGAACTGGCTTCCTGCCTTGCAAGTTATGGTGCGGACATTGACTCCAGTTCATTGAAACCCTTGAATCAGAGTAAGTAAATATGAATAATAAATGAATGATTCACATCATTTTTGATTAGAAGTCATACGTTTTTGTAAAGTTAAATTCAATTTATTTTATTCGTGTGTAGCAGTATTCACTGAGTACAGACTCAGAGAACTTAGAAATGTTTACAAATATAATATAATAGTAGATTATTAAGTAATAATAAGATAAACACACACAAATTCAAATTGTAGTCAACCTTATTAATTGACATAAATAATGTTAATATAAAGTTCCAATAAGATAATAATTGAGATATTCCTGGTTAACAGATGAGAAGAAGACAACATACACCCCAATTTATCAGCATTACTCTAAGAAACAAACTTTGATAGGGGTAGTGGGGTCTACAGTCATCGGTCCTTACACTTATTCTATGTTAATTAATGTTGACTTATTTTTATCTTTTATTGTGTCTTCTATTTTTCTATTCATTTTGTAAAACACTTTGAGCTACATTTTTTTGTATGAATATGTGCTATATAAATAAATGTTGATTGATTGATTGATTGAAAGGCACAGTTCTGAACATCTACGCCAAATGACTTGACTGCCTGACCCCTGCAGGGCATTCATTCACCAATATCAAAAGTACTTTCCTGACAATAAAAAATGAAAATTAAATCTTTTCATTGAGATCCCAACAATACCAAGCCCTGCTTTAAATGAATAAACTTATTACTTTTCATATGCATTTTAAATGTACATATATGTATTAAAACACAGGATACAGCCTCTCAGTCTGTTTAATTTTACTGAAGAAAAGAATGGGCAGATATTATTCAGGGGCCTTCCCAACATTTATAATCTGTGCCCACCTGTGATACAATTCTTTCCCTTTTTTGATTTCATTTAACTTACCTATCCACCTGTATATCCAGTCCTGCTTAATCAAAGTACAGGGAACTGCGTTCTTACCCTGACAGCATCAGGCCTTAGTCATGAACCACCTGAGCAGGACAATCCACTGCAGATCACATTCATCCACACCCTTATTCAGAAGGGCCAGTTTAGAATCATGTAAGCAAGCTTTTTTAGTGTGAAAGAAAACTCAGACAACGACTGGGCCAATATATGAAGCCACTGTGCTAAAGCTATGAGGAAGTACTGCTAAAATACTGTGCAAAGGTCCCATTCCGAGATTATCCATCTGACCATTTTTTTAAACTGAACTTTTTTCTGTACAGGTTCACATGCAAATTGAGTTTATACTGGCAGCAGCTGGTATTAGGAATCAACCCTCAGTAACACTTGGCCAGTTTAGGGTTAGCCCCTCTTTCTAATAAGAAGCCCATGTGAATGCACTAAAACAAGTAAGTTCCACACAGAAGGTATACCAGTTAGGAGTGAGATTAGGAACCAAATGCTGTATCATTGAATCACTATTTGTTGTACAACTGTGCTTCAAAAATATGTGCAGTGTGCCTTTTTAGATGAACATAGCAGGTGACACCTGATGCTGCCAGTATAGGCTTTGCCCCAATAAATCCTGAAATGAATTTAAGCCAGTTTGACTATTAAAAGGACAGTTTTCTTAAAGGCAAATGCATAATGAATTACTCCTAACTACACGGATTAATGGACCAATAGTTCATCTTTTTGTGCTCCATTGCTTTCAGAAATAATACTCTCCAAATGTGTCTATAGACATGCTTCCTATGGAACATGAGTGGTCCTTAAAATAAGTGGTTTAATTGTTATTTATAAATCAGTGTTTTTATTTAAAAAAATTTTTACTGCAAAAATCATATGCTGTCATGCACATATACTGTAGTCCTATATAAATAAAATAATTCACAAACTGAAACTCTGTTTTCCTCCTTTAATAAACAAAAAGTAAACGTTCTCATCTGTTCATACAGTTTTTCTGTTTAGTGTCAGTACAATTTACAGGGTATTTAAGGCTTTAAGGTTATGTTGTTTGGAATTTTTATCCTGGTTTCAGAGCCAAGGGCATGTTTGTTTGAAATGACCACCATTCTGGTGGGCCTCTTACTCCACTTTTTAAATAATTTTGAAAGGAAGTACATTTCGGTATTTCAAAATAATGATTAGCTTATGTTCATGGCAGAGACAGAAGAAACACAGTGAAATAAAAAAAATACAAAATGTATGCAGCAGGCTTTTATGTTCCTTCTTTTTTAACACAGACAGAAAATATTAAGATAGTAGAATTTAGCACAGAACTAACAATGTTCAGTTCTATGAATAATGGGACATTTTGCTGGCAGTTGTGGTATGCAAGCAGATTATATTACCATCACCCTGTCTAATCTTCAGTTAACTCCCCATGCTCAGATCTCCTTCAAAGTAAATACATTTAGCTCAGTAAAATAATTAGAGTTTGGAAGTCGTCTGCCCAATAAAGATGGGGCTCCCCTTGCCTGAATATGGATTGGTATAGCCACTTGCTGAAGCACTTTTTCTGGCTTTACTGAGACATTGTCTGACCATGAAAAACAGCACATCGACAAAGAGCTCGAAGAACTCTGCCAGTGTGCAGACAGAAAATCCCACCCAGAGACCAATCAGTCCTCCCATATTGGAAATAACATCAATCTCCTAGAAAAAGAGGAAAAAGTTTGTTTATGTATTTGACCTTCAGAATTTATTTTACTATTACACTATTACACTTTTCTCATTTCTTTTCACTGTTACTTTATTTGCTATTATTAAATGGTGGAAAGACTTATTCTCTTGCAGCGTGTCTGAATCTTTAAAGCATTTCTTGTTTTTATCCTGCAGAGATTTATAGGAAAATCATTTTCTCTTTATATGATACTTTTGTAATTCTGTACTTACAGTGAGAGAGGGCTCCTCTTCAATCTGTTCATAATTTAGTTGTTGATAGTACACCACCACTTTTACTAAATTATCCCTTTAAAAAAAAAGATGAAAGCTTACCATAGGATAATTTTAAGCTCAGTTATGCTTTTTATTTGTTTTTTTTGGGGGGGCATCCAATCTAATCACTTGCATTTGACTTATTAAACAGTTTTGTACGATAGACAACTTATTCCAACTGTTTTTTTATTTATTCTGCTACTGACATTTTTCCAGACCGTATGCATTAATTGCCATCTCCTTATTGTCATTTTCACCCAGAGATTCCCAGACAGGGGTTCATATTCCTCTTTTATGGTTCCTTTCGTCATTTTTGATTCTATTTGTTATATTAACATTGTTGATCATTTACTTTCTATGTGTCTATGTATCTTCTACTGCTGTATTTTGTGGGTGGTTTCTTAACAGGCAGGGCCACCTGCCCATCACCATCGACGGACTGCTCTCAGCCCTATAAAGGCTGAAGAAAACCCCCAGTCCCATGTGGTAAATTGTATTCACTGGCATTGGTGAGCTTTTGTGATTGTTATTATAGTGTTTGATGAATTGTCTGTTTTCTGACCATTCTCTGGATTTTTATATTGGGATTTCTTTGCCCATGTCTTACCTGTTTTTCAAAGGGCTATTATTTTTGTGCTCTTCAGGGCTTTTGTTCTATTTTATAAAGATTCTTTGTCTTCAGGTTGACTAATTCATCTGCTTGTGGGGCTTTTGGTTACTGTTTTCAGGACTTTATGCTCATGTACTCTCAAGTTCATGACACTTATATAGGAGTAAAGTGGAAGGATTAATGCTGGCTGAATAGTATGTTAAACACACTATTTACAATTAAGTGAAATTCATCAACCTACGTCGGTAGCTTCCGATCAGATTTGGGTTCAATGCAGCATTTGAGAAATAGGTGTGAGGTTTTAGTAGGACTATCTCTTACACTCATGTACAACCCCAATTCCAATGAAGTTGGGATGTTGTGTAAAACATAAATAAAAACAGAATACTGTACAATGATTTGCAAATCCTTTTCAACCTATATTCAATTGAATACACTACTAACACAAGATATCTAATGTTCAAACTGATAAACTTTATTGTTGTTTAGCAAATCTTCACTCATTTTGAATTTGATGCCTGCAACACGTTCCAAAAAAAGCTGGGACGGGGCAGTAAAAGACTGGGAAAGTTGAGGAATTTTCAAAAAACACCTTTTTTGAACATTCCACATGTGAACAGGTTAATTGGAAACAGGTGTTTGTCATGATTGGGTATAAAAGGAGCATCCCTAAAAAGCTCAGTCGTTCACATGCAAGGATAGGGCAACGTTCACCACTTTGTGACCAACTCTGTGGGCACACGGACAACATCATCCAGCAGTTTAAGAACAACGTTTCTCAATGTACAATTGCAAGAAATCTAGGGATTTCATCATCTACTGTCCATAATATCATCAAAAGATTCAGAGAATCTGGAGAAATCTCTGCACGTAAGCGGCAAGGCCGAATACCAACACTGGATGCCCGTGACCTTCGATCCCTCAGGCGGCATTGCATTAAAAACCGACATCATTCTATAAAGGATATTACCACGTGGGCTCAGGAATACTTCAGAAAATCATTGTCAGTTAACACAGTTCTCCGCTATATCTACAAGTGCAAGTTAAAACTCTACCATGCAAAGCGAAAGCCATATATCAACAACACCCAGAAACGCTGCCGGCTTCTCTGGGCCCGAGCACATCTGAGATGGACTGACGCAAAGTGGAAAAGTGTGCTGTGGTCTGACAAGTCCACATTTCAAATTGTTTTTTTAAATCATGGACATTGTGTCCTCCGGGCCAAAGAGGAAAAGGACTATCCGGAAAGTTATCAGCTCAAAGTTTAAAAGCCAGCATCTGTGATGGTATGGGGGTGTGTTAGTGCCCATGGCATGGGTAACTTGCACATCTGTGAAGGCACCATTAATGCTGAAAGGTACATACAGGTTTTGGAGCAACATATGCTGCCATCCAAGCGACGTCTTTTTCAGGGACATCCCTGCTTATTTCAGCAGGACAATGCGAAGCCACATTCTGCATGTGTTACAACAGCGTGGCTTCGTAGTAAAAGAGTGCGGGTACTAGACTGGCCTGCCTGCAGTCCAGACCTGTCTCCCATTGAAATTGTGTGGCGCATTATGAAGCGCGAAATACGACAACGTAGACCCAGGACTGTTGAGCAACTGAAGTTGTGCATCAAGCAAGAATGGGAAAGAATTCCACCTACACCTTCAACAATTAGTGTCCTCAGTTCCCAAATGCTTATTGAGTGTTGCTAAAAGGAAAGATGATATAACACAGTGGTAAACATGGCCCTGTCCCAGCTATTTTGGTACGTGTTGCAGGCATCAAATTCAAAATGACCGAAGATTTGCAAAACAACAATAAAGTTTATCAGTTTGAACATTTGATATCTTGTCTTTGTAGTGTATTCAATTGAATGTAGGTTGAAAAGGATTTGCAAATCATTGTATTCTGTTTTTATTTACGTTTTACAATGTGCCAACTTCATTGGAATTGGGGTTGTACTGCATAATCATACATTTACAAAGGGTTTTGTGAATGAGACCTTCATATTTAAGAGTATGCCAAAATAAATGTTTTTTTCCTAAAGTGGTAAAACACCAGAGTAAGAAAGGCTTAAGATGTTATATTTGAAGTTTACTTCTTTAAAATATCAAGTACTACTAAAAACATATATCGTGCTTCATGCAATTATGTCAGTATATTATGAAAAACTAAACTAAAGTGAAAAATGTGCTTAATGTTTCAAAAATGACTCACAATGGTGAGAAGCATAAAAACCTGGCTTGTGAGCAAAAGGCAACAAAAGTTCTTTATACATGGAAGCTATTTACTTAAAGAAAATGAAATAACAAAGGTGCTGAAAAGAGCAGAAAAGGAGGTCCCAGAAAGGCAATCCTAAGGCAAACGAGTCCCAGTACACAATCCAGAAATTCGAAATCCAAAAACAGTTGCAAACATTATAAAACAACTGGCTTAAAGCAAAGAAAAAAACACCTCAAATAGCTTAAATTAAAATACTGCTTGAGCTCCTTCCTTTTCTGCTTTAAATAGCCAGGGAGAGGCTAAGGATCAGCTATGCCAGGGTGGCCCTGCCTCTTGGGGAATCACCCACAAAGTACATGGAACATTAGGATATTTAAAGAAGCAATACATAATGATAAACACAATAGAGATTACACAAAATGTGAAAAATAGTTAAAAAGTAACACTAGCAACAATAAAACATGAAATATACACGTATTTAGACTGTAATATAACAATATAACATAGTTATTAAACAATAATATTTTAACTTACATTTATACTTATTATAAATAATTTAGGGTTTAAGCACATCGGAAACCAGCTGTTAGTTAAATGACTAAAGCCTGATTTTCTTTCATGGTCATGCATATGCAGTGGCTCACCGTATCTGCTGAGGACTATCTGCAATGACTCCTATCTGACCACCCATCTCTTTCAAATCTTCAGAAAATTTTTCCTAGTAAAAAGATAAATACTGTATAGGAAAGAGTACGTGGCAGAGAAATTGGCCAGCATGTTTCATAGACTGTTCAGAATACTCTCAAATGTAATATTCACGATTAACCTTAAGAAATTAGTCACATTTTCATTTTCATCACCTAGTAAACTAGTAATTAGTTTAGTGACCAAAAAAAAACAAAACCTCTGCGTTACTAGCACAAGAGAGTGAAAAGATTTTATACTCTTACTTTTCTTTGGTACTAAAAATTGTACTTCATAAGACTAAGGGAATAGTTTCAAAACCCACTGAAAGAACTTTGTCACTCTAGGATGTGCTTCATCTACTTGTCATTGGACCTTAATGCAAAGAAGAGTGACTGCCCTGCCTCCCCCGTGTGTGAAGCATTTACATTGGGGTTGGATTTATTTCCTGGGTGCAGAAGTTACTTTAAAATCAGCCTTTCTTGGCTCCAGTCCCCCCTTTGAATGTTTCTCTTACCAAATATACTAAAGTATGTTGAATCTAATCTGATCTTTAACATTTTGAAAGTACAATGCACATGACTTTAAAGTAAGCTCCATTTGGTAATGGAAGACTGAAAAAAGTGAAAACATGATCACGTTCTGATGTATGTACTCACAATAAAGGCTGTCGATGGCCACTGTGACCCAGACACTGTCAACTGGTATAACTCCTCTCTGAAATGATAATATGTAAAGTTAAGATGTCATCCATTTACAGCAAAGACTCTGAAAGATACTCTACTCATTTCACATCATTTAACTGGTAAATACATACATTTGACTTAGGTCTCTATTTCTTTACTAGCTGGAAATTGAATTTGCTTCTCTGTTTTATTAGTATCTTGAGAGTGACTTTTTAAAACACTTTTTAAAAATTTAATGTAAAACATTTTTGAAAGAAATATTATACTGTAGTGCTGGCCTTTTTGACATTTTGGGTTTGGGTAATCCACCTGAAACTAAGCATGTTTGTGCTCAGCCAGTATTGGATAGGAGACCATCTAGGAAAAGCTTGGATTTCTGCTGGAAGAGATGATGCTGAGGCCATCATGGGATGCCTACTCTGTGGTCTGTGTTTGGATCCCACTGCGCCTGTGCAGTGACAAGGACACTCTGCAGAAAAAATGGTGCCATCCTTCATATAAAATGTAAAACCAATGTTCTGATTGGGGCATCCTTCAAAAAGAGTAGGGTGGATTAAAGTGCCCACCACAGCCTAATCGTTCTGGTCTCCAAATCATCCCCTGTCCTTTATTGGCTAACTTCCTCTCTCAGCCCTTATACTATATAATAGCTAATGTGTCATGAGCGTACTGGCACAAAATATCTGCTGTTGCATCGTCCAGGTGAATGTTACACATTGATGGTGGATGAAGTGGTTCCCCCGGTCTGTTTGAGTAGTGAAAAAATCACATTTATTGTTATTGGGACAATAGAAAAGTAGTCCAGTGTCATAATGTCAAAATGTATGTAGAGGTCTGAGCTGTACATATCCTCATTCACCAACATATTTAAAGAAATTGAAATATTGTTAAGTTATGGAACGTATTTAGTGTGTCGAGTAATGCATGTTGTTGAAGGTCTTCCTGGATGAGCCACATTTTAAATCATGTTGAGGCACAAAAAAACTATCTTCTGTTGCTGCTCACTTTTAACAAAACTACCTACAACTAGACGTGGGAATAACAACACATTTGTAAAGTATTGCTTTCTGTCCTTGGTGTCTAGTCCTTCTTCTTATTCAAAGTCAGGGAAAAGCAAATGTTTATAGTGATCTAGCTGATTACCCAGTGGCTTCGCTCACTGAGTGCAAAGGAAAAAATAAAATGCAGTATTAATAAAATAAGTTATTAAGCAGTAAAACATTTTGATAAAAGAATTTGAAGAACATATAAGAAGCGTATAAATTATTAACAGTAAAACATTTCCATAAGAGAATTTGAATGATATAGAAGAAGTGTATAAATTATTAAACAGTAAAACATTAACATATAAGAAGTAAAGATACATTGAGTACTACTGCAGTGGTTTCGGGTAAACTACCTGCTTGACAACCTTGCACTACGTGCCTGTGTTTTAAGAGAAAAATAATTCTGAGAAATGTGGACGCTGCGCTTCCATGCTTAATGGACAGAAGGTCCAAACAATTTCCAATTCCAATACTTTACATGAAGAGATCGGTACATATTCTTAGATTTAAACCCTCCATCTTCTTAAAAGAATTCATCACAAAAGCAACCTTGAATGTTGCGGGATTTAAGTGACCTGAACTCACCTAAGGGACAGTAAGTAGCCGTGCTCCGCAGTTTACCAAGAGAGTCACGCTTCAATGGCGCTGATTACACTAATTTGCAAAGATTTCCACTGTCCAATGAGCCGACGGGGCACTTGAAGTGTCACAAACGGTGTGAAAAGAGAGGATGCTGCCCAAAACTGCGAAGCTGTCAATCCGGCAGAGCAGCCCAACATTCTGTGCCTTCCAGCATCCACTTTGTTGTTACGACCCCTCACCGCTGAAGGTGGTCTTCTACACCTCGGCGCAGTTAAGTAGAAAGACGCAAAGCCGTTTTCTTCATCTCTTGTACTATCAAGTACTGCCAATTAAATAAAAGTTAGAATGTGGCAGTTTCCGCGACAGTCACTTGGACGAATAAATAAAACTTCTCTGTCAGAACGCGCCTGGCGGTGGACAGCTCAGCACTGGAGTCCACAGAGGAGGGCTGGGAGATGGTGACACGGGGCGCACTTCTATGGGATAGATCGGCGTGGTTCTGTTTACTTCTTTTCAAAATCAGTAAAATAAGTCTCGCACAAATAATAACAATTCATAAAGACGATATAAAAATGGCGTCCACAAACGAAGTGATTAGTTCCTTTATTATAATATGTTCTGTGGTCATACGTAATTTCCGTTTCACGTGGACATACGCAATTTCTGTTTCAAACGTGAAAAGAATTTTACTGGTGGTATTTGCGTGGCCTGTCAAGCACTTATGCTGCATTCTTCATTTGCATAAAGAATGCTCTCAGAGCAGCGCCAAGCATGTAAGTTTGTGGAGTACAGTGATTCAGGTAGAACAAGAATAAAATGCCCTGTTTTTGAGCCTTCTTATCCTACTCAAAACTGAAACAATTAGATATGTTAGGCTTGGAGAAAACAGAATGGTACTGTGACTGAAATATCTATTTCTACATTTCTTTTTTTATTTTCAGTTCTGTTTTTCTTTACCCCATTTTATACATTTAAATGAATTATTTAGTTATAAATATTATAATTACATTAAGATATAAAAAGCAAAATAAATTATTGTAAGGCAACCTGAACACTGACAATCACTTACTGGCACTGCAGCGGACAGTTGCAAGGCAGCATGTCATGAGCAAACTTGTATTCATAGAGCTCCAGACACTCACCTAAGGATCAGAAGAAAAGGCAATAGTGAAAATCCCCCAAATGAATGGACTAGTGATATTCAGAAAATAAAGGTCTCCATTTGCGAGTGTACACAATGGTATACGGGAGTTTTACAGTAGTTTTAACCACTATTAAGTCTTCCTGCTTTAAATACTAAGAACTGAGTTTGTTGTTTTTCTTGACGTATCATCCATTAATGGAGTATAATGGCATTTCAATATCAGTTTTTACATATTTTTCGCATCAGCTCTTGTATTTTAGCTACATTTTATTATACTCTGTGAGAGATAATTTAAATGCTGTGAGCCTGGCCTTTTTAGGGAATAACAGTAAAAGCAAATAAAATCAGTCATTTTATAACCTGCTTAGTCCTGAGCAGGGTCATTGGGGGGTGCTGGAGCCTATCCCAGCTAGCACTGGGCACAAGGCAGGAACAAACCCTAAACAGGGCACCAGTCCATCACAGAAGGCAAAAATGTTTTACTTATTAACACAATCCACTTGAATAATAGTTCAATTGTTATAACATTCACAAAACATTTCTAGGACATTCAGGTAAAAATGTTTTGTCTTTTTTGTGCAACTATATCTTGACTTTCAGAAATCATTTTATAAGGTGCCAAATGAGAGGTTGGACAACAAACTAAAAGAAGTAGGAGTTCGGGGTGTTTTGTGGAGATGGGTGCAAAATTGGCTCAGACACAGGAAGCAGAGGGTTGTGGTATGAGGAACCTTATCAGAAATTGGTGATATTAAGAGTGGTGTCCCTCAGTTTCAGTGTTATTCGCTGCTGTTTTAAATATATATAAATGATTTGTATAGGTATATAAATAACAAGCTGGTTAAGTTTGCAGATCATACCAAGCTAGGTGGATTGGCAGATAATCTAGAATCTGTCGAATGTTTACAGAGGTACTTGGACAGTAAATCGGTTTGGGCAGATTTGTGGATTAAATTTAATTTATCTATGTAAATGTAAAGTATTACACATAGGAGGTAAAAATGTTAGGTTTGAATATGCAATGGGAGGTCTGAAAATCGAAAGTACGCCTTATAAGAAGAATTTAGGAGATGGTCTCCAAGATACCAAAAGGACAGCAGTGCTGGAAAAATTCCAGAGAAGACCAACTAGACTGATTCCAGGGCTATAGTGGATGGGTTATAAGGTAAAATTAAAAGAGCTGAGTCTTTTCAGTTTAAGTAAAAGAAGATTAAGGGGAGACATGACTGAAGTGTTTAAAATTATGAAGGGAATTAGTCTAGTAGATCCCAGCAGTTGCTTTAGATAGATAGATAGATAGATAGATACTTTATTAATCCCAAGGGGAAATTCACATAATCCAGCAGCAGTATACTGATACAAAGAAACAATATTAAATTAAATAGTAATAAAAATGAAAAAATGAAAAAAATAAAAATAAAAAAGCAGACAATAACTGAGTAATGTTAGCATTTACTCCCCCGGGTGGAATTGAAGAGTCGCATAGTGTGGGGAAGGAACGATCTCGTCAGTCTGTCAGTGGAGCAGGACGGTGACAAAAGTCTGTCACTGAAGCTACTCCTCTGCCTGGAGATGACACTGTTCAGTGGATGCAGTGGATTCTTCATGATTGACAGGAGTTTGCTTAGCGCCCGTCGCTCTGCCACAGATGTTAAACTGTCCAACTTTAACCCTACAATGGAGCCTGCCTTCTTAACAAGTTTGTCCAGGTGTGAGGCGTCTTTCATCTTTATGCTGCCACCCCAGCACACCACCACGTAGAAATGGGCACTCGCCACAACCGTCTGGTAGAACATCTGCAGCATCTTACTGCAGATGTTGAAGGATGCCAACCTTCTCAGAAAGTATAGTCTGCTCTGACCTTTCTTACATAGAGCATCGGTATTGGCAGTCCAGTCCAATTTGTCATCCAGCTGCACTCCCAGATATTTATAGGTCTGCACCCTCTCGCACACAATCACCTCTGATGATCACAGGGTCCATGAGGGGCCTGGGCCTCCTAAAATCCACCACCAGCTCCTTGGTTTTGCTGGTGTTAAGAAAGAGTTCATCAAGAACATGGGGACACAGTTGGAAACTTCTTAAGGGTAAATTTTGCAGAAACAGTCGAAGGTTTTTCTTTGCACAGAGAACCATAGACACATGGAATAAGTGACCGAGAAGTATGGTAGACAGTAGGACTTTAGAGACTTTCAAAACTTGACTTGATGTTATTTTAGAAGAATTAAGTGGATAGGTCTGGAGAGCATTGTTGGGCTGAATGGCCCGTTCTCATCTAGATTGTTCTAATGCTCTTGTTATCTGACTTGTCTTCATTGTTAGTATGGCACTTCAGATTGGATAAAAGTTAGTTGACCCATGGAGTCAGATCTGAAGAAAAGGGTTGGCATGGCATCTCTTGAAACCAAAAGTTTTGCAGAGCATCTTTCATAACCCATACACTGTCAGTGGGGACATTGTCATGAAGCAGGAAGGGAATCATCAACAACTTTCCTCACAACTGTTTCCTGACTGCAGTAAACATCAGAGTAAATCGGTATAACTGGTCATGTGGGCCTTTTGAAGCATGTAATCAATATGGACTACACTTTCGACATCATAAAAAATTGTATAAATGATCTCATTGGTACTGGGTGTTAGAGATCCTTCTTGCTGTCATTATTTTCATTGTTGTTAGGATTCTGGCTCATAGTGATTCTCTTTGCAACATTTGATGTGGTGATGGCTCATTTTAGAAGTCAAAATGCTGTACACCCATCTTGTCCAGGTTTTTTTCGAGTTTAATTATTCATGAAGCCCAGATTGATCTGACCCATAACTATTCCCTGTAGTGTATGTTGTATTATTCAACATCACATTTCAGTTATCCATTATGATGATTTACACCACTGTGCTAACATTTTCTTCTGTCACTGATGATGTGGCCTGTCCAGACATTGAGGCTGTTAAAAAGACATGTAGGGTAGATTTCTCAACCTTTGTGAACTTGGGAGCCATACTTTATCTTTTTAAGTTTCTTGATGATCCACAGACAGTATTTGAAGAGAGTGGGGTTTTTCCCCTTCATCAGTCAAGTGTGATTAGAAGAGAAGGAGGGTCCCATTGGTGAAACAAGAGTAGAAAAATATCAGGCAGCATTGTTGCTTTGGTGGCCTGGGGTGTACCACATTTGACAATAAATCTGAGATAAACTGATTACACTACATTTTTTATCACTGCATAGCCTGTTGTCCACCTGCATATCATCATTAAATTCACAATTATAATCAACATTCAGTGTTAAGTGCTTTTTTAAGTAAAAAAAAAAACAAAGAGGAAATGAAAAAGAAAAAAAAAACAGTGCAAATTAGCTGACGGAACCAAGCTATGACTGAACAGAATAAAACACATTTTTTTTCTATAGTTGATGGAGATGCTATTTTTCAGAATGTGATAGGAAGAGAACAGAGTGGTGCTTTTGAGTGAGTAAAAATATTTAGTAACTTTTTTTGTAGACATTCATTTAAATCCATTGTGTTTTGAGGCTGTATTCATTTTAAGTTTTTAATGCTTATGAGAGATGAGGTTTTTAGCAGTTTTTAGCTTTGAATGAATCAACTTTCAATCACTTTTGTAACATTTCTGAATATGGCTTTAATACAGAGTTTTAATGCAAAGTTTTTCTCACCAACACCACTAAAGACTGTAGTTAGTTAGCAGCAAAAATATTAACCCCTGGTAAAAAAGTGCAAATATTGTATACAGAAAACTAACTACTTAGTGAAATAGTACTTCTGATACATCTGATTAACCAATGGCACTCTAACTGAGGCCCATTCATTTAGAAAATTTCCTGGGCAGGTAGCACAGCTAGTAGATCAATACAATCTGCCCCAGTTGACTTCTCAGTATTCATAGTCAAAAGCACATAAGAAAATTAACAAGATAAAAATGGATGCAAAGTAATACGCATATCAATTTGATTCTTGTCTTAGGTGACTTCACAGCACAATGCTTAGCACTGCCACATAATAGTTCCATGTCAGTGGTTTTGACCACCTAGTCAGTCTTAACCTAGTCAGTGAATGTGGAGTATGCACCTTCTTACTTGTGTGTTAGGACGCTGTTGTTTTCTTCCTTAAGCTTGTGTTTTAAGTTAATTCTCTACAAGTGAGTGTCAATGTGTGCATCCTACCGTGTACTGGCATCTCATCCAGGGCTGATTCCTGCCACAAACTTCGACCCCCTCATGACTTTTAGCTGGATTGAACAGGTCTAAAATCAATGATTTGATGATTCTAACAAATTCTTTAAATCCTTATGAATCTCATGAATATCAAGGGGATTTCTAGAAACCTTTTGGTTACATTTTCAGGCCTTGCTATCCTTCCTTTTATTTACTCAGATATACTGTATCAATACTTACTGATTCCTACAGCACTCAGGTTACACTTGGGATATGGCAGTCCCTTAGGAGGAGCAAATTCCCAGTGAATGCAACCACAATTTTCCATGATATGTTGTTGTGCGCATGTGCGCTTGCAGGACTAAAATACAAATACACATAAAAAAACATTAATATAGAATATAATATGTCTTTAACATTATTGCAGGCATAATGCATTGGAGTAGTGTGCTGCTTACCACTTTTGCCTTTATGTTGGTTGGGTTTCACTTTTTAAAGGATGCCCCTTAATTCACTTTTATAAGGAAGGTCCATCATGCCATCTCCGTGAAGAGCTGCTTCCTAATCTATGTGTTTTATACCAAATCTTTGTGTAAAATAGTAAAGCCCCTCACCTCACGTGTGTACCTGGATCCATAAGCATCATGGTAAAAGTTTCGGATTCCCTCCCCATTTGTGCAGTGGCTTCCATATGGAGATTTCAGTCTTTTAATCTGAACCTGAAGGGTAGGATGACCATATTTATTCATCTTCTGTATTCAAGGTGCAACACAGCTAAAGACACTTATAAGAAGAGAGTTAATCTGCCTTGTCTGCTCATGAGATGCTTACCTTCATAATACCAATATCAGTCTCTGCTCCCGGGGGTATGTTGACACCTTCATCTTCTGGGAAAGGTGTGGCAGCATGATCATGAATGAGCAGCCTAATGCCTGCAGAGTGTGTAATGTCCTTTACATATTCAATCTGCTGGATGAAGAGTTCCAAGTGAAGTCCTACAGAAAATATATTCCCATTTTATTGCGGTTGAAAAACAAAAGCAGCTTTGCAAATCCTGTAAAAAACTCTGTATTTTTATTGAACTCTTCTTCATGGTTAGATTAACTTTCAGTGAAAATACAGCATACATTTATTAAAGAGAGGATAACAGTGTATCCCAGTTTTGTGTCTGTGCTATGCACTAATAAGACTAAGGTCAAGGCTTCTGGTATGAACTCTGACTGGACCTATTAGTTTATTATTATTTTCATAACGTCTCCAACAACGTAAAAAGAGCTATTCACATTACTGTACAGCTTCTAATAAAAATAATAACACATTTTATTTATACAGCACCTTTACCATGATCAAGGCGCTTATCTGCTGCAGCCTACTTGCCTTAGGATTCAGTTAGTACTACGTAAAACTATTTTTCCCTTTGCAATTGTCTTCCCCAAATATAGACCCTAATCCTCTTTGCACCTTAGACATCTTTGTCTGTTCTGTGTCTCTGACAATACTTTCAGATCTGAATATGGATCCAATGAGACTTACCATACATGAAGCCTGCCTTGCTGGTGTTCAAGACTTCACTGCTGATGGGATTTCCTTTGATATCTGTTGACTTCTGGGAGTTAAATGTGTAGCAATTTCCAAATTTGTAGTTGAAGAAACCAGAAAAGTAACTTGAAAAGCAAGGAAAAAGTCAAGACACATGGACAGAGCATCAGTATTCTGCATAAAAACAGCCCTGAGATACGGCTATAGACATCCAACAAATGTGCTTTATGCTTTTTCATCCAACGTTGTTTTGATGTGTCCATCTATCATCACCACATGAATAAGTAGAAGTAGCACAATAATTACCTTTGGAATTGCTTTATGTTTAATGTTTTGAAACTGGACACTATCCCATTTATAGTTATAGTTATAGTTGTTTTCCTATTTCTAGCCCTCACAGAGTCATAAAGTGCATCTACAGCATTGTACTTTATAACTCACCACCTTAGCTGATGGGGGTCACTACTGTAATAATATTCTTTGCTGCACTGTACTAAAATATTCCTCTATTATACAATACTTATTATCCATCTTAATAAAAGGATAAGTATCTGTTTTTCTGTCTGTGTGTCGGTCTTGTTGCTATGTCTCTGTCTTTCCAAAAAGGTGGCACATTTTTAGTAATACAATCCATTGCATTTGTCATTCCAACAGATGTTACATCACAAACATTAACACTGCTTTTATAAATCCTGTACTAAATGCTATATAACAGAGACATATACATAGCATGGTGCACTGCAAATGTTAACTCTGAGGTCTACGTTGATTACTCAGATTTCATCTTGTCCTAGATAAAGTTATAATTCTATAAGACACCCAAACAGACTACATACCTTGTATTACACTCTTGACCATGAAAATTGCAAAATATTAACATATCATCTAGCTGGTGTCCAATTTCAATTTTTTCCTTGTCTGACAATTGATTGAACTCCGAGGCAAACTTATTAAAGGCATAAGCATAATTCATAATCTCTTGTGAAGCATTAGAAACTGTGGCATTTCTGCGATGAGACTGCTCCAAACCAGAGTCCTGCTAGAAACAAAAATGAGCATTTGAAAGACAGTAATGTACAATTGTTATCTTTAATGTGAAAAAAAACTACATGCATGTGTCCATTGTGTAATACTAATATACTAAAAAGATGTGCCATGCAAGATTGAGTTGTTTCCTTCTGATAAAGTAAGCACACTACCTTGTAAAAGAACTATAGGCACATGAGTAGCAATATTGTACTGTTTTTGATGAACAGATGATGGCTTCATGAGCCTGCATAATAGGTCATTTTTGATGTTGTTTTTACACACATTAAATTCAGTTTATTCTTGTACAGTGCTGTTGAAAAACGTTTTAGAATGATTGCATAAATGTACAAATGCTAACAATTAACAGAGAATTGCTGAACTATGTACTATACAAGGACTGAAATATAATTAAAGAAATAATAATGTAAATATTCATAAACCTTAGCTGAAATGTGTTAGACATCTTTAAATGTGAAGATCCAACTAGTAAAAGATCTGGTCCTTGAAGACGAAAACAATGGCTACCAGCAAAAATTAACCACCAGGGTGTCCATTTTCCTTAGTATAATCAAAGTGAGCATTGTATCCCTCCTGAAGCAACAGTTACATTTGCACTGCAATATTTGAACATTCGTAGCTGTATTGGAACACCAGATCCTTTGAAATACACTGATCACACTTGAGCTGTAAGAGTATAAAACTTGTAATAAACATTGTATCTATTACTGTAACAACAGATCTTGTCTCGAAACATCATATTCCTACTTTTCCCCCTAATGTTCATGCACTTTCCAAAGCCATTACACAAGCCAGTATTCAAAAAATTGATAGTGTATGCACATTCTTCACCAGAAGAGACCAAGACACACAGCGAGCCCCATTATTACCATGGTAAAGCACTAGTTTAAACAGACACTATCAAAAACAATGCGTCTAGCATTTGTGTAAATTAGGGACATCACAGTAGATTTCAATAAATCACTGTGAGCCAACATCAATTTATACAGTATGTAGTTACAGTAACAACATGCCTTCTATTTGTCTTGGAACACTGGGTTCACACTTGATCAGAAGTATACACACATTTTAAATGCAGTGTCCAAAAATAAAGAGGTGTACAGCTCATGAATACTGTATATTCAATAATATCTTAAACTGGCAGTCAATATCATGTCAAAATATTCTTCACAAAATACATGTGTTAAGGGGCCTGATGGAGCAAGATGTGAATCAATCCTGAATGGGATGCCTGTTCATCACAGAGCTCATAAAGGAACAATTTAGGATTACTAGTTTGTCTATCATGATCATCTTTGGGGTGTATGAGGAAACCACAATAACTTTAAAATTCTATACAGACCTAGTGACATTAATTAATCAAACCCAGATCTGTCTAGCCTCTGTGCCACCCGTAACTTACACAAAAACAGACAAAAGCAAATTAAGCAGTGATGTACAATTAAGCAAGAATAGTAATGCTTGAACAGTATATGAACATCTATTAGCTTGCATACTGAAAATATCCACCCATTCATTTTTTATCCTGTTACTGGATTGTGGTGAACCAGTGGCTATCAGTGGAAGCATTGGACATAAAGTTGTAATAAGCCCTTGACAGGATGTCAGTCCATCACCAAACAAACACACCAATGCGTCAGTTAACTTGACATGCATCTCTCTATGGTATGGGAGAAAATTAGAATACTACAAAGAAATATTTATTTCCATATATCTGAGCTATAGTATATTATGAAATAATTTCAATTAATAAAAATACTATATATTTTTAAATATACATTTTATATAAACTCCATTTTCATCAAAAGTAGAACATAAGAGTCCGCACATGTTCCAAGAACACCAAACCTTTGGTAAACACAAACTGAAGCATTTTATTTGAACAAGGTCACACACCTGTAAGGAGCTGGTCATGAAGAAGCTCTTATTGAGTGCTGAGTGCCTCACGCTATTCAGATTGCACAAGGTAACCGCAGGGAAGTTGAGGCGTGAGCTGGACACTAATGTGATCTTCTCATGGGACGGATAGTTATAAAAGTAACGTAGCACCTCAATGCATTGCCAGAGTGCACAGCACAGTGCAAAGCACACAAAAGTGGCCCACAGAAGTCGTCGCAACCAGTGGCGGGCCCTAAGCACATTGGGGATACCATGTGCTGAGGTGTGGAGAGCAATGTTCCGACACAGCTGGCTCAGGGGCGATACAGTCTGTCTGCGCTTTACCAGCATTTCCAAATCAACATGGAAAAAGGGCCAATGGGTTTTCCTGGGAGGTGTCCTCCGTCACATCACACTCATTTGGGAGTGCAGGACAAAATTTCTTTGTTGGAGTTGTAGCTGTCTTCTGTTCCTCTGGGTCCCAGTGTTACTGCTGATGGTTGTTCCATTGCATTTCGGCTGTAAAGTAAAAAAAGATACTTGCTGCTAGCCTCTTCTGGTTTTTTAAACCTAAGTAATCTGGTCACTTGGGAGTCTCTCACTTAACAATTAGCTCACTCCAAGTGTTAAAAGTGGTAATCCACCTAACTCTGCCATCATCCACTACCTGGAGATGTAATTAACCCAGTTCAGAAGGAGCCAAACTCTTATTGTCTTGGATTGATTGTATTAGACAGGTGGAAAATTTGGGCCTTAATTAAGTCCAGAAAGGGGGAGGCTTGGAACACAGTGTGAGTGTACCCAGTGCCAGCTAGTAAGCATCATGTGGCACTAGCTTCTTTTGCAACACAACTGTGGGCATCCACAGTGGTAAGTGTCTGGTACACTGATAAATGCAGAGATAAGAATGATCACCTTTTACAGATATATTGTCTTGCAGATATTTTTACAGATATTTGTCTTTCAGCAAAGTTCTATAATTTAAGAAGATATTCATTTCATATTTATGTTTCTATCTAGCAACCAGAAGGATATTAATTTATCATTTTTGATATACAGTTTGCTCAATTCACAAAAGGGCAGCAAAGCAGTTAGCACTAATGCATCACAGATTGGGGACCTGAATTTGATAGATAATTTTGTCCTTGTCTGTGCAGACTTTGCATGTTCTTTCAGGGTCTCTATGTGAATTTACTCCAAGGATTCTTTCTTTCCACAAATCCCAAGGAAATGCATTGGGGGAACAGACATTTGTTGTGTATACATATACCCTGCATTGTACAGGTTCCTGATTTTTGCTGAATGCTGTCGTATGTTGCCTAAATTTTACTGACTGGCCACCAAGATGGATTTTTTAATCCTAGGAGGGCCTTCTTCTAAAACCCTGGACTTGAATTTGTTTCCCAATCATGGAAGAATGTGATGTTTGGTAAAGTATACCTCTAAGTCATCTGGTGGGGTCAGTTTCTGAAACATTTCAGGTTTTGTTTCTCTGGTTCACCTTGAAAGACATACAGTAGATGTGGTTCATCCTCCATACTTGTCTCTAAGTCATCATCTCCTAGATGTTTTCTTATATATACTGATTAGCAGTTTTCTAATAGGTGAAAGGAAGGATGGATGACATTTGCAGGACTCCAATGTGTTTTGCAGTATAACAGCACAGGTTTGTAGATTGTTATGGACTGACATTTTATAGAGCCTGGGCATTTTTATGCATTTTATTTTTTTATGTTAACAATTATAAAACTTGCTAAAGCAACATAGACATAGTGATGTTTAGAAACAGGTTTTCACAATATTATGTAACAATAAAGGACATTTCTTATTATATATTGCTGAAATACCTACCTGATTGTGAAATAATTTATAGTTTTACATTCCAAGGGTTTCTCTACATGTGAAGAGAATGTAAATATTGAGAAGCCCATTGCAGCCATTTAATTATTTACTTAAGGGGTGCTTCTCTTGAGGCATAAATGCACTTCTATTGACTTATTGATTCTCTAAGGACTAATTGTTTGCATTAGGTAAAGTAGCTGTCTATAGCTTTATTTGTGATTTGAATTTCTCTGGAACCACACTTGTAATAGCATAAGACTAGCTATTCAGGTATATTGTACCCTCCATATAAGACAAACAAAAGATCGTTACCTAAATGTTATTGTAATTTAGTACACAGAAAGTATAACACATTCATAATAGAGCACATCCATAGCGCTACTGTTGCATGCAGAGGGCCATAGTAACTCACCATGTTGGCTGCAACCACATACTTACAGCTTAACAGAATATGTAAGCATTGTTTTGACTATAAAGCTTTTTTTGGGTTTATGGCTGGCTGCCTTGAAAAGGGATGTTTTAGAGAAAGTTTGAGAGCTGGTTTTCTCCATTATAAATAATTACTTCAAGTTAATTTTATATATTTTATGTCTATCTCCTCCCATTTTAAAATTGATTCTGCATTTTCAATAGCACTGAGACTTATTTGACCCAGCTACTTTATTTTCTGTAACTTTCAACAAAGAAACACTTTTAAGTAAAAAAAAAAGACAGGCCACTGTTTTGTCTTGGTAGAGTAATATTTTACTCTACTTTCCCCTTTTGTATTATTAATATGTACCCTTTGTCAGAATGCCTCAAATCTCACAGACTTACCTTAAGTATTGTACCATATAATTTCTCCCCACCTTCCCTTATACATTTATAACCTCCGGCAATTTAGTGTAGTAAAAGACAAGCAGGAGTTAAATTGCAATTTAAATAATGTATTATTGGTAATAGTCATAAATAATAACAAGAAGCAAAGTGCAAGTGAACACTGGCCACCATACAACCTGATAAATGCTGATGTGTAGTTTCAGGAGGCACACAGACTTGTTAGTTACTTAAAATGTCTCTAGTTCATTTTTGGTCAGCTTTCTACAGAACAGGCTGCATGCCTGTCTCAATATGGCTGCCGAGCTGTGCTCTTCATTGTATTGTCCTTTTCAGTTCATGGTTTGTGAGATGCTCCTTCATCAGTCAATAAGACAGAGAGCTAGTAAGGGGTAAAGCAAGCAAATTTATCGATTCTCTGTCCAAACCCTACAGCCAATAGGGCATCATGGTACTTATAGGCTTCTGATACAAGCCAATTCCAAACAGCCATACTTAAGATCAATGGGGCACAGAATACCTTCACACCTGACCACAAAGCCATTTGGTGAGCAGATGCTGGCCAGTCCTAATGGGGGGGTTTATGTACTTAACCATACAAATAAAGACATACAAAATATTTATCATCTTATATGCAAAATTTCACACAACAATAACAATAGCTACCATGGTCCTTGCTCAGTGTAAAATACTTGGATTTTTAACAACTGAGTTACTTGAACACTATTAATATATTACTTCGTCACAATAACAACAGCAACGATTTATTTCTTGTATAGCCCAATATCCCACAAGGAATACCTCAATGGTATTTAACAGGCCCTGTTTTTTTTTTTTTTTTTTTTTGACAGCCCCCCAAGCCTTGTCTCTCTAAGATGATAAGAAAAAGTTCCCAAAAAACCCAAAATGAACAAATTAATTATACCACTCACTAAAAAGAGAACTGGCACATATAAGATTTTTTAAAGTACATCAAACACAATTTAGAAACTAATTAAAAAAAATGAAAAACAAAAACATCTGTCCATCAGTTTTTTTTGTAAAACCACAGCCAGATTGTAGAAAAGGAGCCATAGACAAGCCAGACACAGTCTGAGTCCTGGAGACCTCAGCCAACAAGATGGGTTAGTGCTGGGATGACCAGTTTCATGAACTGACCCTTCTACTTGATGATTCCAGTGATCCTTTGTTTGACATGGCTTTTCCATAGGCAGGCAAACAACAACTTGAAAGTACATGTGACATCAGTGGCTTGTTTGAGGTATACTTAGAAGACACAAAGGATTAAATAATAGATTCTTTAACATGAGTCTACTATGCATTTATCACTTTTAAATACTATGTCTATAAAAGGGATTTCAGATTAATAAATATATGCTATAGTATACAATAGATTGGGCTGCAAAACTCCATCTGGAGTTTAAAGACTATTTAATTCATTATACAGTATGTACATTCATTATTAAACCCATTTAACCTGATTCAGCATTACAGGGCCTGAGTTCTATCTGGGCAGCACTGGGCACAAACCAGAAAACAATCCTGCACAGACTGCCAGTCCATAACAGTGCTAACTCACATGCCAAGCTAGTTTAGAGTCAATAACCTTTGGCCAAGTGGAAGGAAAACTGGAGTACCCACCGTCAGAATCATTTGTATCTGCCAGTACCTAAACTACAGGAATTTAGCTTGATAGCTTTGGAGCTGCTTGTAACAAAACATAATATCACATACAAATACTATTAAGTTAAACCATTAGTTTAAGGAATCCTCATTTTACTACAAAAGCAAAGTTAACAGACTAAAATAGTGGACATATAAACAGTGAACAAACAACTGTGGTTGCCCTGATCGACACCACAGAGGATTAATGTTACCTTCATTATATTAAATAAACCACAAATATAATAAACTGTCAGTTCTAAAGAGTTAAACGGTTTAATAATGATACTTTCTCAAATAATTAAATAAGTTTGACAGGTGTTATATAAAGTAGCAATGAAGTAAATTAATCCTTTAATTACTTGGCCCTGTGTAGTTCATTCCTACAGTAATTCCCACTGCATTTTATGTAACAATAAGAGCCCCAGCAGGGAAGGAAACAGGCTTAGAATCATATGACGAGTCAATGGTGGGATTTGAATCTGGTGTTTTCAAGTCTGCTGTCCTTAGCTGCCAAACTAGACAATCTACCCATGGAGCAAAAGGCATGATAACATGCAGGATTAATTGACAACCTGCAGTATGACTATAGAAAAGGCCTCATATTTGTTAGAATTTATTAAAGAATATTTTTTACTACTTGTCCAGTGAACATCATTGGAAAAGTCACTTTCATGTGAAGTAGAATATACAGATATACCTATTTCTGTAATTTAATTTTAGGCACGTTAAGTTTCAAAGAAGAAACACTCAGTTTTGTGGCTTCCTTTCCAAATCCCAGTCTGCCAAAGTCACAGTATCTGAGTAGTAAGTATTTGAGAGTAGGGTTCCAAGGGACTAGCCCATCATTGTCTGAGAAAGGCAAGTAGCACATTGATGATAATACATGGATAACTAGAGTGAATTAAGGAAGATAGCCACACGTGGAAGAGAAGCACGCGACAAACACAAAATCATCAGCTGCTTTCATACTTGCTTTCATGCATTATTAAGATTCATTAGTGGCAAAAATCTGAAGCGTGCAAAATCCCTTATTAAAAAAAGACGGAAAAATAGCAAAATCCGAAATCACATAACAACCAAGTAAGCTTGTTCTCCTAATTGTAACGAAGACATTTCTCTTGGGTGCCAACAGCGTTACTAGGAGATTATCTTGCAGATTCTGATTAAGGTCTGCACCATGTGCATTGTTAGTAAAATATATCTTCAGGTCAAAAGCTAGAAGTGTTCAATTTAAATCTATGAATATAAAAAAATATGAGATGGTTGTACATCAGTTTTATTTATACAGTTAAAACATTTCAAGAGGATATACTCAGCATCACCAGCATACAGCATCACCAGGTGTTATCTGGGTCATGTCCCATTATTCTTCCTGCTTCTCATTTCTTATCAGGACCTTAGCAAACAGACAGACATCAATTTAAAACAAAAGTGAGCTTCCTTATAGTTTATTACATATTGAAAGATTGTGTATTTTATCAAGTTACTTTGAAATGTACTTGTTTGATTTGTAAAACACTGTGTGGCAATGTGTTAGGTAACATATATGTTAATATACAGAATGTATACTGCAGCATCAATCTACTCATTTATTTCCTAACCTACATGTTCAATTCAGTACTGTAGGAAACCAGTGTCTATGCTGGTTGTACTGACTGCAAAATGGAACTGACACTGGATGGGGCACAGTAAACAAAACACTAAATCACAAAAATGATCTATACAGTGAAAAGATAAATAATGCTGTGCCATTTCATTCAAATAAAAAGAAATAGTTTTTCTGTGACAACTGTATTTGGCTTCTGTGACTCATATTCCATAGTTCAGTTTTCTTCATTCTTGTGTCTCACACTTTAGGCCAACTATTTAATTGTTTGTTTAGATGATATACTCAACCAAAATGACTTCTTACAATTTTGTCTGTATTTGAAAAACATTAAAACACTAGTAGCTTATGTAAGTCACCCTGGGTCATATAAGTAGCAAGTAGATTGAAGAAACAGCCATGTGATTTATAGTACATCACCACAGTAAACAGAGGACCCTTCATACACCTACAGTGTCATTAACACATAGACATACACCATCCCAAGGTCTTTTATTGAGAAAAAATATACTTTTATTTGCCTGTTTTCTGCTTTTATATTGGTTGCTTCCCAGTTCATATGTCATGGCACAGTAGACATGGCTGTGTGTACTAGTGTGATTGGGGCAATTTTGCAAAAAAAAAAACCCTGCTGGATTGAATAGACAAGTAATGTTGTGTCTGTTAGGGATTTTATGGGTATCCTTCAGTGTCAACTCATTTGATTTCCGGAGGATGTTTGCATTCAGATGACTAGCGCGACTGTATTTTAGTCTGTCCTGTGAACTACCCAAACAAACCACTGGCAGCTCATATTACTTATTTATTTTTCTGAAACATGGGTAAACATAAGTTACTGCTATACGGACTCATTCCTTTTTATATTTATTGACAGCTGTCAGACAACCAAAAACTGACAAAAGATATTGAGATGAGAAAATGTGGGATTGAACTGACAATATACACAAGTACAAATCATTAAAAGAAACTTAAATCCAGTTAAAGGCAATGTGGGCAGGAATGGACACAGGAAAAAGGCAAAAAATAGTCCAGGGCAAGGTCTACTGCAGGCATGTATATATACAGTATTTGTATGTCTGTATAAATACAGTATGTAAAGATATACAATGTGTAGCCTAACAAATGTTTTAAAAATGTCTTCTGAAGAAAACACAGTTAAAACATCATTACAGATTTTCCTGTGTTATTACAATGTGTTTTAATAAGATTTTCACTAGAAACTATGCCAACATAATTCTCATTATTTGGTCATATAGTACATACCTACATTATATATACTGTGTACTGTATATATAGAAGTGAAGATCTAGGATACAGTTTGGATATTTGTAGCTAGAAATCCACAAAGGGAGAAAATGAGCCACATATTTTAAAATAGTTTTATAATTCCTAAGTTACCATGTACCAATGGGGGTTTGGAAAGTGTTGGTCATAAAGTCTTTTTTATTGTTTGGATGTTCTTCTTTTTTAGCCTGCATATACTGGGTTCATGTCCAAGTGTCTTAATGTCATTTTTATTTGACAGCCACAATTCAGCCAGCTCTCTGGCTCTTTTGGTATTTATGACCCTCCAAACAACACCCTCTGAATTTGCTATATTTTGTCTTTGATTACTTTATATCTAATAATTTTTCCTCTGATGATGACACCTGGTAGGTTGTTAAAAGCTTAGGAAAACTATTTTAAGGTACATGACTCATTTTCTCCCTTTGTGGATTTCCAGCTATAAATACATATATACTGTATACATATACTGTATATATATATATATTCAAGGCATTCATAGTCTGAATCACAATCCGATTGTATGGGTGGTTACCTACCAGGTAACGCTTGTGGTTGGTCAGCAAGTCGTCTAACGTCCTCCATGGTGCCCTCTTTCAGTTGCGAGATATATATATATAAATATATACAGGTGCCGGTCATAAAATTAGAATATTATGACAAAGTTGATTTATTTCAGTAATTCCATTCAAAAAAGTTAAACTTGTATATTCGATTCATTCATTACACACAGACTGATGTATTTCAAATGTTTATTTCTTTTAATTTTGATGATTATAACTGACAACTAATGAAAGTCCCAAATTCAGTATCTCAGAAAATTAGAATATCAATTAAGACCAATGCAAAAAAAGGATTTTTAGAATTGTTGGCCAACTGAAAGGTATGAACATGAAAAGTATGAGCATGTACAGCACTCAATATTTAGTTGGGGCTCCTTTGGCCTGGATTACTGCAGCAATGCGGCGTGGCATGGAGTCGATCAGTCTGTGGCACTGCTCAGGTGTTATGAGAGCCCATGTTGCTCTGATAGTGGCCTTCAGCTCTTCTGATTTGTTGGGTCTGGTGTATTGCATCTTCCTCTTCACGATACCCCATAGATTTTCTATGGTGTTAAGGTCAACGAGTTTGCTGACCAATCAAGAACAGGGATACCATGGTCCTTAAACCAGGTACTGGTAGCTTTGGCACTGTGTGCAGGTGCCAGGTCCTGTTGGAAAATGAAATCTGCATCTCCATAAAGTTCGTTGGCAGCAGGAAGCATGAAGTCCTCTAAAACTTACTGGTATACGGCTGAGTTGACCTTGGACCTCAGAAAACACAATGGACCAACACCAGCAGATGTCATGGCACCCCCAAACCATCACTGACTGTGGAAACTTTACACTGGACCTCAAGCAACTTGGATTCTGTGCCTCTCCTCTGTTCCTCCAGACTCTGGGACCTTGATTTCCAAAGGAAATGCAAAATTTACTTTCATCAGAGAACATAACTTTGGACCACTCAGCAGCAGTTTTGTCTTTAGCCCAGGCAAAACACTTCTGACGCTGTCTCTTGTTCAAGAGTGGTTTGACACAAGGAGTGTGACAGCTGAAACCCATGTCTTGCATACGTCTGTGTGTGGTGGTTCTTGAAGCACTGACTCCAGCTGCAGTCCACTCTTTGTGAATCTCCCCCACAGTTTTGTTTCACAACCCTCTCCAGGGTGCAAGCGGTTATCCCTATTGCTTGTACACTTTTTTCTACCACATCTTGTCCTTCCCTTCGCCTCTCTATTAATGTGCTTGGACACAGAGCTCTGTGAACAGCCAGCCTCTTTAGCAATGACCTTTTGTGTCTTGCCCTCCTTGTGCAAGGTGTCAATGGTTGTCTTTTGGACAACTGTCAAGTCAGCAGTCTTCCTCATGATTGTGTAGCCTACAGAACTCGACTGAGAGACCATTTAAAGGCGTTTGAGTTCATTAGCTGATTAGAGTGTGGCACCAGGTGTCTTCAATATTCCGAGATACTGAATTTATGTTCATACCTTTCAGTTGGCCAACAATTCTAAAAATCCTTTTTTTGCATTGGTCTTAATTGATATTCTAATTTTCTGAGATACTGAATTTGGGACTTTCATTAGTTGTCAGTTATAATCATCAAAATTAAAATAAATAAACATTTGAAATACATCAGTCTGCGTGTAATGAATGAATCTAATATACAAGTTTCACTTTTTGAATGGAATTACTGAAATAAATCAACTTTGTCATAATATTCTAATTTTATGACCGGCATCTGTATATATACACACACACATACTGGGGTGGGCAAAAGTAGGTTTAAAGTCATGAGCATGCATTATTATTTACTTAATAATTTTTGTATTATTTATTTGTATTATTATTTTGTCATAGATGTCACTCACTCATGATTTATATAACTATTGTAGGAATGTCTGTGAGAGAGAGTTGTTTAAAATTAAAAGGCAAGTCTGTGAGAATGAGTAGAATTCTTGGTATGAAGACATCTTCACCTCTTTAACAGTTGAATTAATTTAAGGGGTCAAAATCCAGAAAAGGTTACTAAAGTAAAAACACCCAAAAAAAGGTACTCCTGAGGTCACATTTTTGGGTTTCAAAGTAGTCTACTGTCTCTTTCTGACAAAGTGTGCAAAATGTTGTTGAGATTGTACCAATGATGTGGAATTATATAAAAAACACACACTCACATTGAGCTTTATAAATTAGATATACATAGACAAAGTAATGTTCATTCTGTAACGATTTTCATATTTAGCTTTGTCCACAAGATGTCAGTACAGCCCAAAAAAGCCAGCATCGTTACATATTTTTTCCAGAGCATTGTTTGTTACTTGTGAGAATCCTTCTTGCGTCATGGTGACCATGGAATCATAATAAGCATTCATTTATAATTGTACGTCTATTAAATGTTGTAATGATGTTGATGTTTCATTACTGTTTCATTTTTATTGTTTGTCTTTTGTATGGGAGGCAGCATGTAGGAAAACATTTCATTTAGCTGCTGTACATATGATAATCAATTTAAACTTTATTAAAATAAATGTATTTACTGATTTTAACCAAGTGACGAGGGCCCATTTGATTTCAAACTAGGGTGTCATCTGTATGAAATCCATATTTTTTACATATTACCCCTGGGTGTCCATTGGGAACTTTGCCATTCTCCACCGGCCTAAAGACATGCAACTAGTAATAGTGCAGTACATCCTAATGATGTCTGAGTATGAATAGGAGGTATAGATGGGATGCATGGATGTGTGAGTGCACTCTTTGGCAGACTGGCATCTCAACCAGGGTTTTTCCTGCTTGGCACCTGACTCTGCTGATGCAAGATATGGTTAATCATGACCTGTATCAACGGAAGAAGGTACTTCAAATGATGAATGGATATGTTTACATGTTTACATCTTGCCTGAAGAAGGGGCCTGAGTTGCCTCGAAAGCTTGCATATTGTAATCTTTTTAGTTAGCCAATAAAAGGTGTCATTTTGCTTGGCTTTTCTCTACATTCATAATGGCTAACACGGTACAACAACCTAGTACATAAGATCCCAGAGTGTGTCTGTGAGACTTTGTGCCCAGTTGTGAGGTCAGGTACTGGTGTTGGATGAGAAGACCCGACTCGCAATCAGCATTCCAGTTCATTCCAGAGGTGTTCAGTTAGGTTAGATCAGGGCTCTGTGCTGGCCACTTGAGTTCCTCCATTTCTTTATGAACCTGTCTTTGTGCACAGGGGCACAGTCATGCTGGAACAGAAAAGGGCCTTCCCCAAACCTTTGGCACAAAGTTCGAAGTGCACAGTTGTCTAAAATGTCTTTTGTCTGCTTTAGCATTAACAGTAACCTTCACTGGAACTAAGGGTCCCAGTACAAGCTCTGCCATTATCTCTCCTTCACCAGACTTTACAGTTAACACTATACAGTCCAGCAGATAATGCTCCCCTGGCATCTGCCACACCCAGAGTGGCCAATCAGACTGCTAGATAGTGAAGTGTGATTCATCATTCCAGAGAACACATTTTCACTGTTCCAGAGTCCAATGGTGAGCTATATATCACTCCAGCTGATGCCTGGCATCTCACATAGTTGTCTTAGGTTTATTTGCAGCTGCCAGTTATTGGAAACCCACTTCACGAAGGTCCCGGTGCACCGTTCTTGTGCTGATGTTGCTTCCAGAGGCATTTTGGAAATCTGTTGTGAGTGGTGCCACAGAGGAGAGGTGCCACTGTTACACATTTCAGTACTCAACAGCCCCTACACTGCAAGTCTGTGTGGTCTACCACTTCAAGGCTGGGCAATTGTTTCTCCTTGACACTTCCACTTCACTGCAACAGCACTTTCAGTTGAGCAGGTGAGATCTAGCAAAGCAGAAATGTCACATGCCGACTTGTGGCAAAGGTAAAATCCTTGAAGTGTCACATTTAAAGTACTGTATATACTCGTGTTTAAGTTCTCTGGCGTATAAGACGGGCCTTGATTTCACTATATAATTTCCGGTATTTTATAATGTTTGTCGTATAAGTCGAATGTGGAAAATTCACGCTATTGGTCCAAGACATTATGATATGCTCACGTCCACCTGCGATAGTAACCATGGAGCACATGGCCTTTTTTTTTCTATGTATTGTGCCTACGTGACCACACGGTAATACCCAAACTATTCTGAAGCGACGTTTGCACTGATTTCTGTTTTTTATATCTCACACCCTCATACACCTTTATGGTAAGAGCATCCCTTATCTACGATGGAGAGCTTGATCAGAAGAAAATATGAAGCTGGTTTCAACTTAAAAGGTCTTTGAAGTGGTGAAAAATTGGTAACTGCGCTGCTGCAACAAAATTTGATGTGTCTGAGAAACTGGTGCGAGATTGGAGGAAGCAAGAAGAAAAAAAAAAAAAAAACTATTTGTGTTGTATTTTTGAATGGGCATATAAGTTGGGGTCTGATTTTATGATTGATTTTTCGGGTTTCAAGACCCGATGTATACGCGAGTATATATGGTAACTGAGCTCTTCAGTATGAACCATTCTACTGTTCCATGTTTGTCAGTAGAGATCACATGGCTATGTGCTTAATTTGATGCAGCTACGGACAATGGTTGAGACTGAAACTCCTGAACTCAGTAATCGTGAGGGGTATCCACATACTTTTGGTCATATCATGAATGTATTCTTACTATTTAAAAAAGGACAGAGTGCTTGGTTAGGATCACCACGCCAGTAGTGGGATACAAGCCACAATCTGACATTCAAAATAAAGTCAGTCAGTCTATGCTTGCCAATAATAATTTTAAGTAAACAGAAACAAACTGTAAATGTCAAATGTACAAGTAATGTTTAAAAAGGAGTTGCCTCCTAGCACTTGTGGTTCCACTTTCTAAAACACATGCCATCAGGTCAAGGATTTTTCAGTTGACTCTTGTATGTGCACGGCGACAGAATTGGTGTTTTCTTCCCTTTGTAACCTTGAACTCTGTTGGTTGCTCAGGTAAAGTATGAGAACGGCAGATTTGCAAGTTAAACACGTCTGACTGAAAAAGCTTTCAGATGAAACAAATATAGCTCAAGATTCTTGAGAACTAACTTGATCAGAATTATATGGCTAGCAGCCAAGATTTACTATAATAAGGGCCCTTGTATGACTAGGCATTTGAATGACATCATTGAAAACCCGTGAGTGGGAAATATACCTTTTAGTTGTGTGATAAGTAATGTGCCACAAGAAAAACTGTTAGTTACAGTAACTGTGTAAAGTAAAGTGGGTCCATAAGCCTGTCAGACCTCCAACTGCACTGATATGGTGGCACTTGGGCTGTAGTTTCGAGATTTAGAGAAGGCACTTTGTATGATGCAGAGGAAGGTAAATGGTAGCATATTCAGGTAGTTGACACATTAAATTCTGTTGCTTTTTCAAACTGCCAACAAGGCAGAATGCAAGGGTGGTCCTCGTCATTATCTCTGCCTGGTTTAATTATATACAAATTACTCAAAAAAGCAACCTCCCCTACTGCAATGAATTGTGTGCAAGGCAGAATGTCTTCTAAACTACAGTACTGATTTGCACTCGTTGCATTTGATTGGACAGATTATTCCTATCCTTTTCATAAGGCTGTATTTTCTGTTTCAAGATTCCATGTATTGGTATGCTATAGTTTGAATTTCACTTGCATGAGCTGCTGGGGGGCAGCAGTGAGGTGCAGTGGTTAGCCCTACAATAGAGTCCTTGGTTTACATCCTGGCATGGGGACAGTATGCATGGATTTTATTTCCTCCTCAGAAAGGGAAGATTGTTAGGTTAATTAAGTTTAAATGGATTCCGTCCAAGTGCATGTAGGTGCCTTGTTCACCCTCATTTGGTTCGAAACCACGCTCCAGCCTCAATGACCTTGAACAGTAGCAGATGGGTGGATGAATGGATAAACTGCTTGAATGCAATTTACTCATAACATAAAGCTCCCTGTAAAGCATCCTAGTGTTTCCAATTCATTTTATGAAATTTGTCTGTAATGAAAAAGGCACATTCTTAAAAACGAAAGGAAGACTTGGAATGGATTATATAATGCCCAAGTAATTCAAAGAATACACAGCTTACACTTCTGTATCCACGAGTTTGACGCCCTCATTAATACGTGATCATGCTCATCTGTTGCAATAAAGAACCTGAAAGGAAGGGCCTTTAAACAGGTCGTAAAACAAAATTCTGAATTTCTCCTTGCGATTAATAAAGTTTATCCAAACATAGACACCCACATATTTTGCAGTAATCTATGAAGACATACAAGGATTCTTAAAAAGGACTGAAACTCAAGATACAGACTTTATTGATCCACAAGAAGTCTTTTATTGAGCAGGTTTCCAATGTCAACAATCAAGTCATCAGGTACATTCATCGACATGATATTCCATCTTAAATCAACTGTATTCTCGACAACAACATGTTGCATTGATCGTTGCTCCCTTTGTACTTTGCAAATCAATTTAAAAAAAAAATGGCAGTGCTGCCCAACCCCCTCCCACCCCCCCATAAGCTTCAAGCAAACATATACACTGCCTACTAAGCAAGATGTTACTCCTCCTTACAAATACAAAAACTATGGTTGCTTTCTTTTTTGTTTTGCAGCAGTATATTAGTAAATAAATTTGATTGGAATAATCTTTGTAAATATGCATAGGGTTAACCTAACAGGCAAAACACAACACAGAAATTTTCCTTTTAATACATTTGACACTATCATGGTCCGTTCATTATAATTAACACTTATTCACATTCTTAAATGGACAAAAAAATGCAGCAAAACACCAACGCTAAGATTTTCAATGCTGAAAATAAAGTGGGAATATTCAGGTCTATCATACAGAGTACAGTACATACATGTTTTCTCTAGGCTTAGATTATTAGCAGCATTCCTGTATTAAGGTCAATTTAGGCACAACACACTCATTTCAACATTCAATGCAGGAGCATCTTATTAATACTAAATATGTAAGTGCACATGGACAATAGTAATGTGGGTTTTATCAGTTTCAAATGCTTTGATGCATTTGTATTAATGTATATCTTAGTCATTGTTAGTGGCTTGTACTTTTACTCAGATTAAATATATATCTATCGATCGATCTAGCTATATCTATAGCTATCTCAGGAGGAAAAAGTTCAGATGTGATTCTAAAGCATCAGGTCATTGGCATTGAAAATGTCACTGGTTAGATTAATTTAAAAATAAAAAACCATCAGGGCTAAAAATGAGCAAAAAAAAAAAAAAGAAATAACTGGATATCATTGTTTTGACTTTTATCAAATAACTGCACTCCTCTAATATGAAGAGGAAAGATCCTCTCACGTTCTCCTATAAAGGTTGTGAAGTCCGTCAGTAGGTTACATGTGGTAATAAATCATGACTGTATTAATGATAAGTGTCAATCAAAATCAAAATGCATGGCAGAGTGAGGACTGGACAAGATGTAATAATGACTAAAAGAATAGGCAGTATGGTTATATTTAATATTAAAGCAGTATTTCTCTTTTGAATGCAATTTTTTTACATTAACATCTATAGATATATAAAAAAAATTCAATTATTTAATCATTTCAAACCTAAAAAATACATTTTTTTTTTTTTTTTAAAAACACTCATGCGGAATTCAAAATCCCCTCCCCAACAATATTTACTTTTAAATACAGATGGCCTGTGACTCTGGACGTTTTATGTAACAAAACTAGAGGGGGGAAAAAGAGAGATACAAAACCTACTATTTGATAAGTAAAAGTGACTGTGCTGTAAGTGTCATATTCACAGTGCAAACTCCTAGGAACCAGACTTCACATTTTATAACCACTGCATTTGCAAAACAAGACAACATAAAAAAAAAAACAAAAGAGAGACATACACCCACTAAAGGGAGAGGGCAGGGAGAAGTTCCTAACTATCATCATCATCTGAAATGTTAAACAGAAAAAAAGTCATTTGGGAGGGACGATAATTAAACATACATTTCAACATGCAAGTATGCAATCATACAGGACCAACTGACATACTTTTAGTTTTTCTTAACTGGATACTATAAATAAATAAATCTGGTTAGCGATGCAAGATATATATATATGTGCATATATAAAAATAAATTATACATTTCAACATCCCTATTTTGCATGGATCAGACATTAAGACACTAGTAATTTCCCACCTGCAAGGATAAAAAAAAGGAAACGGCTAAAAAACATAAAATGAGGCACCACACAGCTAATGTGGGTGTCAGATTTTCTATCTGGTCTTCAGAGGTTTGGTTCTTTTGCCAAAAAAAAAAAAAAAAGGATTAGTTTAATTCTAATCAAATAAATAAAAAAAAAAGACAGTGTAAACAATAAATAGACAATAAAATAAACCAATCCCGCCAAAGGCAGAACTTCAAACTTGTTAGGATCACAGGATTTTAGTGTGCAATGATAAACAACAAAACACATATTGTTAACTTAAGACCAAGCCCTTTCAAGTGTGATTTGGTTCTCTTTTAAACCGTGCAGGTGGAGTTTCAGCTGTCAGCATCCCACCATAGGTGCAATAATTGCTTAAAGAGTGAAGTGGGGGTTGTTAGCTTCTTTTTAATCCTTAGGACAAGGTGCCTCTTTTCTGCATCTTGAAGCCCAATGGTGTTGAAAAGCAGCTAAACACAAAGCACTGGACACAGAAGTGACCACTGAAAACAGAAACTGGTCCCTCTCCTCCAAACAATCAATCTCTGGTCTCGGCATGTGCAATTACTGAGCAAGTGTGTATTAACTGCAAATACACTCCTTTCTGGTGTTGCAGGCAGGCACTCAGAGCCCCCACTGTCCTCTCAGTCTCACAGTGATACTTGTTCAGACAGTTTAATTCACTTCTTTTCTAGTGTTTCAACCATTCACAGAATGAGGCAACTGCAAAATCCCAGGCCTTGTTACCCAAGATTCATTGTGTCCTAATGTAAAGTTCCTTGACTGCCACTTTCTTCTTTTCAATGAGAGTGGACTCCTAGGGTCATTTTCAGATTCTCATACACGACGTAACTGATGCTGACAGCTGGTATGACCTTCATAAAGTTAGGTGCCAGGCCTCGATATAGCCCGTAAGCTCCTTCAGTCCTTAAAATATGTCCAAAAAGTCTAGACATTGACATCTGAGGGGCTCCTTCTATAGAGGCTAAACAAAACAAAACAGACAACTTCAGTTTATTTTCCTCAATTCATAAATGTAAATGCAGTTGTGCGAAAAGCAGGCAACAATACGTTCAAACAGTGGTATAAGCTGAGAACCACCTACCTTGTGCTTGCATTCGTGTTCTGACCAATGCTAAGGGGTAGCTGGCAAGCTGTCCACAAGAGCTTGAGATGGTGCCACAGGCAAGGAGGACAAAAACTCCAGGATCAGCACTATCTGTGGCATAACGTTGTAGCCAAGAGTTTTTCAAAGTCTGCCAAAAATATATATCAAACCAAAAATTAGTTTCAAATAATGTAGATAACAGAAAGTAAATCCTTAACTGGCTGCAGTGGTGTTTACACTGTATGGTATACACTAACATGCACAATCACATCAACTTACCTCATACACAGCTAGGTCAATACCAGCATAGGGGATGATCCCAAGCATGTTTGGAATGTAGCCCTTGTAAAAAGCCTTAAGGCCTTCTTTCTGGAAAATGTGCTTTGCACAATTTGCAATTCCAGAATACTGACCAGTCCTTCGCAGTGCAAGCCTAGTCTTCAGCACCTGCACAAAAATAATCATGTATCAGCATCAGTGGTTTGGTTTGGTTTTTTTAAGCAACAAAATCTTTTCACAGGCAAACACAATGTCATCTTACAAAACAATCTGTAAAACACGGCAAAATACTGCAAGTATAAAAATGAACAAATTGCAAGCACATCGTTGCCTCTCTGAATTAACCATTTTTAAAAGTCACAGGTAAGAATGGGGAATCCACAGCGAACTGGGAAAACATTTTCTTGTTAAGAGCAAGAGACTGCCCACTTACTCTCCAAAAATCATACTAGTTAAAAAGACTTTAAGGCACAGAAGCATTCCCTTCTACTGTCTCACACCAAATTGAGACAAATGCTACATAACAGTCTGTCCTACTTAATCTAGTGCAGGATTGTGAGAAGCAGCCACAGATGCAAAGCAGAAAACAAGCACATGTTTTTGAAGTTCTACTTCTAATTTGTGCAACAAGGCAAAGATGGCCACCTGAAAAACAGGTTACAATTCATCAATGTGTCTTATGCTTCAAAAAAATTCTTATGCACCCGAACAGATAATTACAATACTGAATGGCCACTTCTCATAAATGCATTTCCCCACCTACAATACATACATACATATACACACACACACACACACAATTATTGAATCTTACCTCCATTGGGTAAATGCTGCTCTGTGCAATTGCTCCTGCCAAGGAACCAGCTATGAATCTTTCCAGTATTCCCAGAGTCTCTTGATTGCTGCATATTAAACGTTTGATCTAGACACAAAACAAAAAGAGCAACAGAATAAATAAAACATTTCTATAGCTTGATACTTTTTAATTTGCATTATATTTTAATGCACAGTACTTCTAAATTTTAGCCAAAGCAACTTACAGATCACAAGCGCATTGCAATAATATGAGCATTGCCATGTTAAATGAGTTGGGGAAGGGTCAGGGTTATACAAGAAGCCATTGAAGAACCACTAACCCTGTGTCTTAAAATTTAATGTCTTACACCAGTGTTGCCCAATTTACTCCCAAAAGACTGCTGTATCTGCAGGTTTTCATTTGATCCAAATTCTACTTTTAACTGGACCCCCTGAGTCAACACATTTAGCCAGTGAGTCACACTTTCTATAACTGAGACTTCAAAAAATAAAATCAGAGTGGGAAACTATTTCCTTATTTCTACAGTGTGAGCAGTGGAAGGTTAGATGACTTGCTCAGGATCACAGTTGTGTCAGTGGCAAAAATTGAAACCTCAACATGGTTTACAGTCCCCAGGATTCTTTGCTAACACTGAACTGCCCCCGTTCCTCCTTTTACAAACAGCTTTTCTGCTTAAGCAACAAAGTTTGCTATATTCTCCATATTAAAAAAAAAAAAAATTATATCAAATCTTCATTATCGTCTTTAGTCAAGGATAAATTTAAGTACCTGCTCGTAGGCCATGAACTTTATGGCAGATTCAGGGGCAATTTTGATAACATTAATCCCATTCCCTCTCCAGAGAGATCTTATGCCACCTTCACGAATCATCTGAGCAAATCCACCCATAACACACATCTTGTTGCTTCTGGAGCCGTGAACCTAAACAAAATAAACATAAGACTTTGTTTAGAATTAATTATAGAAGGAAAAACACAAGAAATGGAGAAGTGAGTGAAAGTCACAGGCATAAATATTTAGCCTCTGTACAAAGCAATGTCTTAAAAATGGCTAGGCTTTAATATATGGAGCATGCTGTCCTAAACAGAAAACTTTCATTTATACTTTAACAATGAAGTGGTGTGATTGGTTTTGTTGTCCCCTTTCCTTTTTTTTGTGCCAGTGCCGACAGGTGATGTTCAGATCCCATCCCAGCTCTTAAATTGGGTTTGAAAAGTGTATTACATTGACCTCACAAAAAAAAGCTGGAGCAAGCTACTGGCCTGCTACCAAGTTAACAAACATTCCTCACACCCCTTTGCCAGTTAGGCCTACCAGATTAACAAGCAAAGGGCACTGAAGAGGTGTGTCACCTCCCTCACCTTGTAATTGGTCAATTGGCTACTTGTGCTGCTATGCTTGGCAAACAGGGCACATGAACCTCAGAATCTTGGCAAGGATATCTATTGACATATTTACTGTTGTTGAGAAATCTCATTTGTAATAGTAGATACAGCTAATCAAGCAAAATGACTTGCAGAAGGTCAATAAAATGCACCGTCAACCCTCTGCTCAGGAGCAAGTAATACAGCAGGACTGGACATTTGCCATTATTATTTAAAAGCGAGTGTTAGTCAATTTTGACAAGAAGAGACCATTAGCCTTAACAAGCCCGTCCATCATAGATTGTCCAAAATAACATTACTTCGATATGTGAAGGTCCATAAAATCCTATTCTCCACCAAACTATTTACTAATTTATTCCATGTCTCTATAGTTCTTTGCATTAAAACATGCAACATTTGCAGATATTATGCAACTAACAAGTTTCTGCTGATTACAGAATTTATTTTAAAGTAATAGCTTGGACCCTATTTTTTTCATAATTTTAACACTCTGATCATGTCTTCTCTTAATCTCCACTTGCTGATCAAAGTTCTAATTTAAGAAAGGTATAAACAAAAAAGTTGTGTTGTAAGATTATATTGGCATTCAAGTGAACCAGAAGATAACCGAATAACCAACGAAACATACAGAAAAAGCCTCTGTAACATCATATCACATGCAGCACTGACTCCCCGATCTGAAAGGCCTAGAGAGGAAATGGGACTTCTTCCAACCCCCTTGGCTTCATGGTACTGTGAGGGCACTCTCTATAGAGCGTGTAGTAGGATGTCCACCACCCCACTTCTCACCTGCATTAACACCTTCAAGCGGTCAAGTGGGGCAGTGCACGACCGGGATACTGCTCCTGCTACTCCTCCAGCCACCAGGTGCCGCCACCACATTCCAGTTTGTTTCTCCTCAGCAGTGAACTCATCTGGAACTGTCAAGCTTTCACCCACATCAAATATCTAAAAAGAACAACAGAATAGAAATTAAATAAAGCTGACATCATACGTTTTTAACTTTGATGAGAATTTCTTACACTCCTGCTCAATCTTACCTTGGAGTCGGCACAAAAACTGCACAAAGAATGATAATACAGAGTAACTACAATAGTAGATTAGATAGCCAGGATTTCAAGGAGTCTAAAGTCATCTTTCTTTCATGTTTAGGGAAAAGCCAAGCAAAATGACACCTTTTATTGGCTACATTTTGCTTGGCTTTTCTCTACATTCATAATGGCTAACACGGTACAACAACCTAGTATTTCATGTTTAGGAAAATCTAATATTGTAATGCCATTTATTAATAAATGATTATATCAGGACAATTTCTAAGTCTATAATCACCATTTCTCAAAAGTGAGCAAGGAGGAGGAGGATGTGTCCCCTTTTCACATTTAGCTGGAAAACAGCATTTCATTTTGTGCTAATTTTGAAAATACCACGATCTAGTTCACTTGTACTTGTCTGAGGTCTGCTCACCTGCTTCAGAAACTGAAATTCACTCCACCAAAATGTCTAGAGAAATTTCATATGCTGTATTCAAGTAAACAATACACACAAAGACAGACTGCTACCATAGTAGATGGTGGAGTCAATGTCAAAGAGACATACTTCTAAAACTATAAATCATGGAATACTCTGCACATGACAAATACATGTACAGTGTAATGTAACATTAATGAACCTATTAACCTATGATTGTTCAACAGCTTTGTTAAAAAACATGACACTTCAATTTTAATTGAGGATGGCTACATGGTGCAAATTAAATGTCTGAGATAAGAATAAACAAATTGGGTATGTGCAATTTCAGTAAGGAATACACGCAAAGAGTAAAAGAAAGGATGGTCATGGTGAGGATGACTGGAAATAGTCATGTAATGCAGAGGACAAGTGGAGAGGATAATGCGAGAATGGGTCTCACTCCTAAGACTGCAGAAAGTGTAAGAAAAAAAAAATGTAAGGAGTAACAAGACAATGAGAAAAATCCCAAATAATGGCCGTTAAACACATTATCTTTTAAGGTGAGGCAATATTAAGTTAATTGCAATACTTGTTATTCAATTAAGATGTCCCAAGAAAGCAAGAATCAGTAACAAAAATGAATTCACATTTTAAAACAGTCATTATTTTGCTCATTAAGCCACCCTACTGATGTGTCAATTATATATCAAACTTGTTCAAAATACATTAGGGAGGAGAGAATTAAAAAAAAAAAAAAAATTCTAGCACCACGAAGTATTTTTCCTCTAGCTGATCGACAGCTTGGCACACTTAAAACAACAGTTCCAGTAACCTTTTACCTAGTTCCTTTAAGACCTTTACACATTTGCAAAAAAAAAAAAACTCTGTACCTAATCCAACTACGTAAAGCAACTGACCCGTGTCTTGGGTGTTTGCCAGATTTTACTTCTGTAGGACATTTCATAATGAATTCCCTTGCTCGTTCAAAGTGTTCATTTAATTTTTACTTTAAATACTTCAAAATAAGGACACTGCACAGAAGAAATGAAGTCATCTTTTACAATTTTTTACTGCATCTAAGGCAAATAGAAAAAAAGACCGGTATCATTGGCCTTATGAACCCTTGACTTGGCATCTACTGCCAACTGTACATCCACTAAAATAAAGACTAGCAAGATCCAACAAATTGTATACAGCAAGATTCCTAAATGAGAACTAAGCCGTGATACCAGCATTTAGAAATTCCAGTATAGTGAACCATATTTCCATGCCACCCTACCCAGAAAAATAGGACCAGGACACCAAATACAAGGTTCTATTAGAGCAAAAAATTATTAGTGCAACAATAGCAAATGAAGCTAAAACTAATAGAATTAACCAAGTTTAAAACGTGTGCAAAAATAAATAATTAAAAGAGGATGGTTCAGCGCCTTTCAATTAATCCTTTTAGAAGGACATTCTAAGACTTAAGAGACAACAGGTTGTGTTCCATTGAGTTAAACTTTAAGGACTACAGGCCACTGATGTAACACTTGCAGTTACAACACACCACATAAAACCAGCCGAAGCCAGATAAGGTATACAGATCAGCAGGATCGCCGCTCTGTTGCACCTGCCAGGAAGAGACAAAAAGTACAAACTTGTGCACTTTCTTATCTTCCTATACGTGGTAGGGTACAATAAGGAATATTTTTTTTCGTAATTCATGTATCATGTGTTTCGCAATAATCATCATGGAGCAATTCCAATGAACCTGTAAAATGTCCTCTTCTAAATTTAACATGCACTAAGCCAGTGGTGGCCTTTATTTAGAATGAGGCAGAATTACTTCAATGTACCATGACATTAAGCTCTTTGGGTACATGATCTATTCAAAAGATCTTCTGGCAGAAACTCTCTTCAAACACACACATAAATCACCAAACTGCACTCTGAAACACATTTCAGGCCTCAGTTCACAATGTACCAAAGGGAGATTACTTTATCATGTGTGCATACAACCTGGAACTTTAAAGCTTTAAGGAACTTTATATACCTTGCATTTCTAAGACAAGCTTAATCTAAGAGCATACTACTGTACAAACCATATATTTTAGTACAAGCAAGTGATGCATCATACGAGATAGACACCAAGTATGATGTAGTGGCTAAAGACACTGGAATCTAAACCAGACAATTGCTGGTTTAGTCCCGGATTATGCGTCACTGTGTCACCCCAAGTAGGTCTCAAAATATGGGTAAACAATTATGCTTTGACTTGGAGTAAAAAGTTCTTACAATAAGCATACTGAAACGATCAATCATTTTAAACACTCAGGCGCAAATGGAACTTAATGAGCTTGCTGTGTGATTTCATGTTAAATATAAACAGCTGAACAAAGCTATGTAGAGCACACCAACAGTTTGAAAGCAAATATGACATTTAGCTACTCGGACCCTTGTCGGGACCATCAAAATATCTTCTAATAAAATAGGTGATAATTATGTGGAAGAAAGAGCAATACGATTTAGGCTGAAGGCTACGGTCTTACCGTGGAGTGCTTCCAGTAGAGGATAATTTCAGGAATGTTGTCTGCCGGGTGTAGTAAATGGTAGTCTCTCCATTCATTCCAGTCAATGGTCATTGTCCCATTTTTGTCCATGCTGTGAAAGAAGAATGCATTGTTAGGCCATTCTCACATTATGTTATTCACATGGTGTTACATGCTTAATGCCGCTATGTTATCATTCCACTGCTATTTTCCTCCCCAAGAATACACAGCTGAGCAGCTTGGCCAAAGTAAAAATGTAGTTCTGTTTGAATTTGAAGGTGTTGATCTGACACCACTTTAAGTGTCCATCCATTTAATTTTGAGTATGTTTAGAGACATTTTTATTACAGTTCTTCAATTATACTCTTTGTTATGTAATGCATTTACTCATTTCAATGCTCCAGTACATAAGAGGTTTCATTTGATTTTATACTATCTGACACCTACCTCTGTCAGAGTATGTGATGAAAGAATCTCATTCTAGGGTATGTCTGAAACCTCAAAACAATTTAGCCAAGTTAGCTCAGTTATAAGAAGAAAACTGCAGTGGAAGCATAGTAAAAATAAAGCAATTTGTTTAATGAATGATTTAGAATGGCAGCACAGGCTAAAAAAATAGAAGCCTAATGAACATGTGTTTAAAAGGCTTGATATTTCTATGACCAGCAATACCTGGGATGAATGGGTAGATTATCCCAGTGATGAGAAGTACTGCAAGTGAAGTATGTTACTTACTAAGCAACAGGGTCCCAGAACTGACCCTTCCTAATTCTGGGACAGACAAAAGAAAAAATAAAATAAAAGAGAAAAAAGAAAAAGAGTATGAAAGAGCAAGACAGCAACAAGCAGACAAGATTAACACCTCAACATTTTAATCATCTAGATTTGTAAAAAAAAAAAAAAAGCTACATTAAAGCTCCTAAAACACAAGCAACGCGGACTTAAATATTTTCAGGTGTTTGCTGCTTAATAGGATATTCAATCACTTAAGAAATGAACATTAAACTGCTAATGTTCTCATAGGATCTTTTTTTTTAAACCTGGACCTAATCAATATTAACATGAATATTTATATTAATTTGGCTTTAGTGAAAAGCAAATATTTCATAATTGGTTCACTGAATTAAATTCCAATAAAATACGGAAAAAAGCTTAGAAACAATGAGGTAATGTTTAAAGGACATCTAAATATAAAATAGAATCACATTAGAGTGAAGAGATGTGCAAAATACCTGGGAGTTTAAAACTTTTTTTTTTTTTTTTTTTTAATGTTCAATTAATTTTAACTAAGTCCTCTGTTTAAAATGCTGACTAACAATTTAGAAAGTCCACAGAACACAGTCTCAAAATGTATTCATTGCACTGGCAAGAGCCAGTATAATCTGGATTTCACAGCACTGCGCCACTAGCTGGGTTGTCGCCAACACACAAGCATGACAGGGAAAGAGACAGAGAAAAACCCCTTCCACCTATCCTGCAACAAGTACCAATACTAATCAATGTTAAATAATAAATTGCCAATGCAATTTAAAACAATCACAGTATCACACAACACAGAAAAATAACAATTTGATGAGGGGCAGCTGGTGAATACAGAGTACCCTCAGGAAGGAAATAATCAAGTCTCACATACACCATGTAATTTTTTTTTTATTATTCTGCATATCCAAATTGTTTTCATGGAGGTTTGTTGGTATAAAACCTGTTGACATTGCAATAAAACCAATTCTGAAATATTTAAGTGAGACAAATACCTTGCTGTACGACAGCAGTTTACTACTTAGAAGCCAAGGAATTTCAAGGATAACCATGCCAGACAGGCACTTAACAGCAAACACTCTTACATATAACAGAACTGCATCAATGCTGGTTTTAGTTATCTTCAATTTTGAAAACATGGTTTATTAATTAATTCCTAGATCTGTTGTTTTCACACATAACAGCTCTATGCAACAGGCAAGGATCCTAAAAGGTGCCAGAAAGTCCATGATTACCAGCATCACATATGTATAGTTGAATTATGCAGTGTTCAAGAGCTGCAATTGTCCTATTATTTTGTACACTGTACTTATCTTTTTAATGCACCTTTACGACTCCAAATATTAAGGATGTGTAAACAGAAAAACAGAGTTAAATATGAAGCCGCAAGAGTGACACCACACTACTGGAACACCTATAGTTGCATTGCTGAGGGTGCACTGCCCCCTCTACTGTTTTTATAAAAAAAAAAAAAGACTTATACGGCTGTGTCTTCTTGTAACCAGACAACTACTTCCTTCTTAACTTGCGTGGAAAACCGCTTCCTTATTTCAAAATCTCCTCAGACATTAAAAAAAGCAAACATTACAAAACAAACTTCAGTGAAAAGAGCTAGTAGATAGTTTTCCATTATCATAACACCACCTGACTATTGTTCACGCTCTGCAACATCAGTGTGTATTAAGTGGCTGCCAGGACATTTTCCACAACTGACTCAGTTTTATGGCTTTGTTCACACATAGACAGACTCGCCAAGTTTTTTAGTTAACTTTTCAGAAATACTGACCAAGAGATTTGTACTCAGTCTGTTAATGTACCCGTAAATTGCTAGAATAGTTGGTATGTGTGAAAAGGGCTATCAACACTACATATAGACACACACATCTAATCTGCAACACTGCAAACAGCCATCACACATGCAAATGTAGAACTAAGGAACAATCAACTTACCTTTTCAGGATTTTTTCTGCCTGCTGCTCAGAAATATGTACCCCAAGATCCCGGAGTGACTGCATAATCTCTTGTGAGTCAATATGACCTATAATTGAATGATTAATATCATTAGGATTTTATGTGATGATAAGAAACACTTTACAGAACTAACACATTCAAATTTGAAAGGACTCTAAAATACACTACCATCATTTTTCTTGTCCAGGCTCTTGAAGACAAGTCGCAATTTCTTCTCATGATCTCTGAGATAATGAACAAACTCTTCAAAATCAAGTTGGCCATCAAGATCTTTGTCACCAGCCTTAACAATTTTCTGAAAGCAAAGGTAGGAAAAATAAGGAGTTATATAAATTCTCAGGGTCTACCCCATTTTGCAAGTATAGTCCAATACTGTACATGAGAAAGTATACATTTCCAAACAAACACTATAGACATCTGCAGTATTCAAGACCCACATTATTGTTGTTTATTTTATTATTATTAAACAATGCTACTACCTGTATAGTGAATTACTTTACAAATAATTTATTCTTTCATCTAAAATAAGGACCTTCAAAACTGGCTTTGAGGCAGATAGCATCCCGGGTCCCAGTACTGCACTCAGTTGTCATTTATGGAGTTAGCAGGTGATCTCTACGTCTGCCCAGACATTCCTATTTTCATCCCACATCCCCAAAGTCATCCATGTTAGGTTACCATATGACTCTAAATGTACCCCATGGGAGTGTCAGTGTGTGCATGACCAGACCCAGCAATGAACAGGCATCATATTCAGAGCTGGCTCCTTTTTTTCATCCTAGTAAATTGATTAAGCAGATTCGAAAATGTTAATTTAATTACTGCCACTTATGAAACAGTAACTCGTTTACAATCTGCTTACTTTCTGCAAATAACAGGTGTCACCACTGTGAGTAAAATTATACACAACAGATCCTGGTTGGTTAGCTGCAGTATGTATGTATTTATTTTGAAACTGGTTCAGATTCTCCTGCAAAAAATGGCTATACACATTTTGTAGATGAGTGTGCATCCACTCAAACTTAATGCAGTTGCCTTTGACTCACACAAATTTAACATCACAAGGATATGGATTGAATCATGAACTCTATATTCTAAGTCTTGTTACATAAAAATGAAAATACACCAAAATTATATGAACTCTTTACAAAAAAAAGTAACAGAGCAGTATACAAAGAAATAAGCTGCTAGTGTTCCATTAATGCAGAGTCATTCAAAATTTGCAGATAGAACTAAATGATAAATGTAATAACACCTTACAAATTTGCTCTAAGGCCACAAACCTGAAAGACTACTAGACACCGGGATGCACAAAGCTATAAACCACAAAGGGAAGACGGGAATAAACTAGATTTTAGTTACACTTACATAATCAGTATGATCTGGCAAATACTTGAATCCTCCTTACTAACAACGCTTGAGGGCAGCAAAAGTCAACTGTTCTAAATAAAGACTCAACTTAAAAACCCTGTACAATCTTTTTCCTATTAATTTAACCCTGATTCCAACGTATAAAATTATTGACCACACATAAAAACTAAATATCTGCTCCATAGCAGTGAAAGAACTTCTGAGCAGCAGAGTTCACAGTGCAACACGATATATATTAGATGCAAGAACCAACTGTTTTATCAGTTCTCTAATTTAACCTAGCACAAAATGTGTTCAGAAATGGATATTCACCAATTAAAATTTTGTTACAAAATGACATTACATATCCATACACTGTGCATATTTTACTATAGCATCTCGCTTTGTACCCAGTGCTTCTGGCATAGGCTCCAGACCTCCTATGAACCTACAATGAATTGAGCGGATTTCCATTCAGTCATTTCCTAAGGAAATTCTGGTATGCAGTCATACTAGAAGCCTTTCCAGCTAATACTCCAACACTGCTTGTATCCCACCTTTGTGTGTGTGTGTGTGTGTATATATATATATATATATATATATATATATATATATATATATATATTATATACACACACACAAGGCTTGCATTTGAATATTTGAAGTAAATGATTTCACTTTAACTTAAGAGTTAACAGCATCTTTACAAAGCTTAAAGAAATTACATTTGAAAACAGACAAAAAAGCATGCTTCCTACAATGGTGAAATGTTAACCTTCACTATATAAATTTCAGCATATATAATAGAAAGTGTTTGTACTGTGTAAAGTATTTTAATATAAGAACAGTCCACTAATGGATGTTTTGGAACAAAATTAACCTGTAATTAGATATAAACTCAATAAAAATGTGGAAGGCCTTTCTGTTTTATTTTCAATATAAGACTTTAAAGCGTACTATGGACGCACAGTGGCCCAAAAAGGAGGCTACACTTCATGTCCTAGGGGTCCCCCATGCATGTTGTCCAAAGACATGCAGGCGAGGTGGATGCTAAATTGTCTCTAGTGTGTGTGTAAGATTGTTTATCCTGTGATGGACTGGTTTCCTGTCCGGGGATTGTACCTGCCTTGCATCCTATGCTTGCTGAGATAGGCTCCAGCTTCCCAACGACCCTTAATGAATGACTGAATAAGGCACAGCATACCATGAACCTTGCTAATCTTTACATTCATTTTTTTAATAATGCATATATTATATGGATTGACTTTTTAATGTATATGGCACTCTTTGTTTAAATGAATCTTCCATAATTTTGGGGCAATTTACAGTTAATGTCCTTGGTAAAGCCTTTATTAGCAACCAGAAACCCTGCAACTTTCCCCACAGCTCACATGGAATAAGTCTAATAGCAAAGTTAAAAGCATCTTGTAAATTGCATCCAGTAATCCAGATGTGGTCATCCAAATGTTTTATGTAGCTTAAACATAATATTTATAAAACTGTATTTTACTCAATAATGGAGATACATCAAGTCAACAAATTCTAATTTCTTCTTGGAGCAAATAAAGTATTGTCTATCATCCTATTTACCTTTTTATTCACCGCTGTCGTTTACATTAGCTGGGATACACCAGTCAAGGTGAGATCTTACCAGGTACCTACCTATCTGCCGATGGCCTTGAGCTCTCCTATCAGCAAGAAAACCTGCTCTAAGAATTGTATACATTTCCTTACACTTCTAATATTTAAAAAAGTACCTCTTTCTTTTTAGTACGCGGCGATTCTGAAAGCTATCTAGTAGCTCATGCCTTGTGTAACAAAGGCACATTTCAAAGCATTTTAGAGGACCCCTCGCAAAAGCGTTATACATGTTAAAAGCGGCCTGTCGGGTCCACAACTTTTACTATATAAACCTGCATACTTCTAGCTTTTTTTTAACCGACTCTGTATCTGCCACTGGGTGATCACAATAAAAAGACTCCCAAGTCGCTTTCATAAAGCGCAATTTCCAGCCGTATATGCTTCATTGTATAGTACTGTTATACTCCAATATGTAAAACGTCACCTTAAATTTATATTAAATGTTTATCTTATCCACGTCAATGCATCACATTCAAAAGTCTTTTAGCCGATGTACTAAAACAATTAAGCACACACAGCGTGGGAAAAGCGGCGGAAGGACGTTAACAAGGAAATACTGAAGTGACACAACTTCCAGTTTACTGCGCCACATTTCTGTGTTCTATAATTGACGGGAAAGGGTCTACTGCGTACAAGTGAAAAGTAACATTAGACAATTAGTAAAAAGCCAAGCCTGACCCGAGGTCGTAGATACGCCGCCTTACCTGACGCCAGTTTCGATACGTTGTAAATTCCTGAGATGGGATGAACAAACTCAGCCGGAAAAGCGACTTAAGCTCGGATGGCAGACCTTTAGATTCGAAATACTCGAACTCCATCTGAGCAGAGTTAGGAACTGGCACGTAAAGGCACAGGCAGAGCATTGTTTTAAGTTTTTCGCAAACAATAAATAAATAATAAATAAATAAATAATTACTATACAGAATATACTACAGCTCTCGCGCCCGCCGCGCTCAGCTGAAAAAAAAAGCCGGCCGGTCTTGTGACACATGCCTTCTTTTAGACTTCAAGGGCCGCCTCCCTCCTGCGCACCTCCCCAAACCGCCTCCTCATTGGATGCTGTCTAACGCACCCACCGCGTCAGCACTGACGTCAAACGTACAGACGAAGTGCATTCCATACATGGCAAAGCAGTGTTTGCGTCACGTCGGAGAAATGACACTGGGCCCCCTAATGGAGATTCCGCTTTAGAGTCATGTACTGTAGCGGTTTTTATTTCTCGGCCAAATATGTGCCCTGCACCCGTGATGCCACATCAGGAATACCCATTTGAAGATATGGTCTTCACGTTACAACAAAGTAATGCCAGCTCCGGAGAAGGTCAAGGTTATGCAGTTTTATCACTACACCAGTTATAATTAAGAATAAAAACAGTATTCAGTGAGAATGTTGGAGGGAGAGTTGGAAATCCGAATGCACTTACCATAGGCATTGTACACACTACTTTAAAATGGTTACAAGAAGGCATAGTTATTTAGTACCCTATGTGAAAAATAAATTAGACATCATTGAAAACTGGGTATGCAGTTTTGGAATCCATATTACAATACTGTAACAGCAACAGGAGAACGTCCTAGAGTAATTCTAAAACTGTGGGGCATGCTCTGTGAGGAAAGTTTCACAGTGTTTCAGACTTCAGAGACTAAACGAACATCTACCCATTCACCCGATAGATAGATAGTCCATTAATAAATATATGATGACAAACAACAAACCCCTCTCAAATATACATCACATTAAAGTAACACATTCTTCTATAACATAAGAGTCTGCTCTGCCCTTTCTTGTAGAGTTTCTCTGTGTTACAAGAGGAGTCTAGCCTGTGATTGATGTATCCACTACCTAAATAGTGACTGGACATAGGGGCTCTCTGGTGCAGCAAAGTCAATGACCAGTTCCTTGGTTTTAAGTTGCAGACAATTCTTTCTGCACTAAAAATCAAAGTTCTCTACCTGACTCCTCTTTTCTGTCTCATTACCCTTATCAATACATTCCATAAGCGCAGAATCATCAGAAGATTAATGCAATTGACATAACCTGCTGTTATATTTATATCACAAGGTGTGAAGAGTGAAGAGAAAAGGAGACAGGACTGTTTATTGTGGTGCTGTAGTGTTGCTCACATCCGTATCAGAGACATAGTCCTTCAGTCTCACAAACTGCAGTCTCTAAGCAGATAATCCATTATAAGGACAATATAGGCTTGTCGGCCTGCATATCTCTGAGTTTACCCTTAACAGGGATGGCTGGATGGTATTGAAAGCACTGGGGAAAAAAAACATAATCCTCACGGTGCTGCCTGCTTTATCCAGGTGAAAGTAAGTCTAGTGGAGCATAATTGCATTAATCCAGTTCAAGGTCAGGGGCTCAAAGTCCATCATGGCAGCATTGTGAGCAAGGTATAATTCAAACATGGATTGAGAAACAGTCCACTACAGACACCAATCAACCTAACACACATAATAGAGATATGAAAAAAAAACTGGAGCGCCAGAAGAAACATGCACGTTGGTGTGGGGAGAATATGCAAATTACACATGTAAAGCAACTCCAGCTTTTAACTTGGGTAAAGCAGGTTAACAAAATGAATAGATGGATAAACATATGTGCACGTAATTGCTCCATTAGTTACAGAGAGAGTTGATGATGGAGGTGATGGTAATAATAACAGGTATGACTTAACCACTGAGCTATACAGTATGTAGGCCAACAGTACTTAAATACAACTGAATACCTCCTCCAAAAGTCTTTATCTCCTAGACCACAAATCTCCACCAGCATTCTTTTATCTAATATTTTGATACCATCCATTACTAAACATGAGCAATATTTTGACTAATAAACTCAGCTTAATACACTTTAGTTAAAGATTAATGTGGTGAAGATAGATAGATAGATAGATAGATAGATAGATAGATAGATAGATAAGTTACAATCTTCTTAGTAAGAAAGTTGGTAAGAAAAAAAAAAGACAATAATTATGGGATAATCTGTTAACTAACTAGCTTGGAACATAACAAATATGCCAACAAGAAAAAAAAATAAATAAAAGAACAAAGCATCAGCCTCTGAGGCACAGTTGTTAGTGCTGCCACCTCACAGCACTAGGGGTCTTAATTATAAAACATTGCATGGATTACAGCTTAAAAATATGCTAATGCCAAAACAGGAAAATCTGTCCGCAAAAAAAAAAATGGATTTATAAAGTCTGGAATACACACATTTCTATGCAATTCACCTATATAAATCACAATCATCTTTTAAATGTGCGTACATGAACACACCTCAGACTCTTCCTGGTTGCCCCCCTGTAACAAACATACATGGACTTTGCTAATTAACCTCAGAAATATGCAATCATCCATCCATCCATTATCCAACCCGCTATATCCTAACTACAGAGTCACAGGGGTCTGCTGGAGCCAATCCCAGCCAACACAGAGTGCAAGGCAGGAAACAAACCCCAGGCAGGGCGCCAACCCACTGCAGATATGCAATCATGATTCTGCAGAATTTCACTGGCTGGAAGAGCAGCCTCCCACCTCACGCATCAAGACCAAGCAACCTGAATTCATGGGTGTCTGGCTGCACTCTGCAATGATTGTGCAACAGTATGCGTGGCATTATAGCACCTCTTCTCTGTGTCCTGGAGGTCAGGGAAAGACACGAGGCTCCAGCGTCTTGAGTGTGTAACCGCTATTACCTGGCTCATGTAATGACACAATTACTGTAACAATGAAGTGTACAGGCCATATGAAACACTGACGGTTCAGTCAGTTACCTTATCAACAGGTCAACCACCATGTACAGTACCGTCATGTATGACAAAACTAATTTGTCACAAAATAAATGAGTCACAGGTTGACCCAGGCCACTGTGCCATTAAATCTGTTAATCTCATGTTGGTAACACAGATGAGTTGTGCGTTAATGGAATGTAACTGCTTACGAGTAACAAAAATCAGCCTCATTCTCAAGAGGTGCCCTTATAGCCATAAATGCAGTAAATTGCTCTGATTACATGAGGAGAACTGGACAAGGCTGGGCAAGCAGAACTAACCATATCCTTTGCTTTCTAGTGATATACACAGCAAAAAGTCTGTCTTTCCTTTTGCATTATCAATGCAGACATGTGATGAGCTTCAGATAAAATGTAAGGAGCGCTCCATGTGAATGAGTAATGGTCCGTGTGTTTGCTGTGATTGAGTGCAACTTAACCTAGAGTTGGTTCCTGACTTGTTGGCAGTGCTTCACTGGCTCCTCACTTATTTATAGACAAGCATGTGGCTTCATTTCTGCACTATAGCCATTTATACAGCAGCATCTACAGTATAGGTGAGCTGTGGAGTTGTAATCTATCATTAGGCTTCCAAACATAAATGAAAGGCAAATTTTTTAAGTAAACACAAAAGTACCACTACAGTAAGCAGCTTGCTGCACATTTTTATTGGAAATTTTAAAGATTAATGGTCTTCCATTTTTAATATGTTACAGTTTGAAATGGCAGAACAAGAAGGATTAAAGCAGAGCAAAAAACTTCTGAAGCAATAGAGAATGAGCGCGTTTAATGCATTGCTTCTTAAATATTTTATATCAACCGTGTAAAGCAGCCTAGCTGCTCAAAATGTAATACCACACATACTGTGCACTGAGTCAGTCCTGAACACTAGTGGGCAGCTTGGATTGGTAGTCACTTAACTAATACTTGTGTAATAACATACCAGAGGAGTGGAATAAAGTAGAATACAAACTATACAGTGATGTCTAACAGAAGGATTTAGTGGGACCCTTCATGAAAATATAACACTGTATGCACCAGTATGGAACGAGGCCCTACTCTTTTATTTCTGTGCTTTATACAAGCATACTCATTAATTTATAATTCATACATGTTATTTCTCTATATGTAAAACCTGTTATAAAATGAGCTCTGCCATTGACAGCAGATCTGAATAGATGGTGCGTTGGCAGAACACACAACACTGCTTATCTGGAACAGTGTCTTAACACCAATGAGTTTTAAAGAGTGGGATGTAAGAGATCTTCCTGCTGCCTCCTCATTCATGGATGTAACAGAATGCACCCCCATCACCTGCAGTAAAGAGCAGAGCGGCCTGTGATGTAGCGGGTCCACAGCTCATGTCAAGAAGGCCACTTTTTGACATAAATAATCGCCGCACTCGCAACTTAGTGAGGGGTTGTGGTGTCTGTTGCCAAGCGGTTCCCAGGGAATTCATGATGCGGGCAGTTCTCACTTAAGTGCACAGGTGAGGAGTTGTCTGCATCCGTAATTGTTCCCGGGAGCTGCAAATTGATACATCTGATCCATGTCCCCATAATAAATAGAAGCGCGAGGTGGCTAGGAGAGAAAAAAAGAGGAAAGAAAAAGAAACGAATGGAGGTTGCAGGAGAGGGAGGCTGGAAGCAGGTAGAGGAAAGCCGGTGCAGGAGAACGAGCGAGCGAGAGAGAGCAGGCTCGATGGAGCAAAGGCAGGCAGCTGGAAGGTGAGCCCCTGCAGAGGAGTGTTTGGCCGACACTCGGTGGGGCTGAAGAAAGCAGTCGTTCCAGCTGAGTGATCATTGAGCTGTAGTGACTGGTATTGAGGACGACTGGCCGTCGAAAGGCAGCGGCAGTCGGGGAGGCTTTGGGCTGGTTTAGCCCCAGCGTGAGCGCCCT